>NC_056738.1:122424827-122613307 GCF_019279795.1 Protopterus annectens | reverse complement strand
AGAACAGGTCTTACTTTAGCATGCATTTTTCTGAAGGTTATGAAGTCTGAAACTAGGTGTGTCATTATGACTTAATTCCTAAATGATTTGCCAGAAAACCACAATTTATGAGGAACAAATCAAAATAAGAAGCAAAAAATCTATTCATTCTTTGAAAATCTGGACAGTTGGGAGGTATGGTTCAGCTGAGGCTGTCTAAGTTTGCCACCCTTCCCCCTCACAAAACCCTGGTCGAATGGAGCCTCCCAGCAGCCATTCCAATGATCCATTACTTTGCTATTTCACTCCATTTACCATAAACACTAATGTGCATACTGATTTACTTCTATGATGATTTGAACTTCATTTGAAAGTTTTATTTTTGCATTTTACAGCACAAACACTAAGACATCTGCTAAACAAACTTGGCATTAAACCTTCTCTGCCCTTGAAACTCACATTCACTGAAACATTAAAATCCACATTCAAAGAAAATACATTTTACTCGTGGCAGACAAAAATTAATTCTGGGCTGTTTTCAAATCATAGCCCCTTGCATATGAAACATACATGTGCTCTTTGATACACCTTCCTATTGCTTTGAACATTTTTCCAGTAAACAATGAAACAAAACTGTCCAATTCAGAACATTTCCATCATAAATGTCTACTCAAGCTTCTACAGTCCACTATTATCAGTAAATATGCACAATTCTACAGTCCATCATTATCAGTAAATATGCAAAATCTCTGAAGTAGTAAAAAAGTCATCTAAATAATTCCAAGTTAAATACATCTGTAATGAAGAGGTTGGTGCTAGCAATCACCTTTATATTTCATGGTTTCATCGAACAATAAAGTGTCTGATGCCCCTGTGGAATAAATTGCCTAAATTACATTAAAAATAAGCTAGTAATATTGCAATAGGAAATGGATGGCAAACTGATAACAGGCTCATAATTAGCATCTTAACTTTCAGTACGGCAGCATTCACCCCTTATGGGAGTAGAACTAGCAACCTTCTGCATCAAAAGCAAGCACACAGCCTGTTGTGCTATTAGCACTAAACTTCTCTTCCCCTGCAGCTCTCAGCTCCTTGTAAAATCTACTCAATAATCAACTGCATCTCAACTTAGCAGCACAAGAAGTCTGGAAAAAGCCAAATTTATTGGGGTGGGTCAAAAGGGCAGAAACCAGGGACACATTAAACATTGCTTGTATAATCTTGGAAAGCTGCTAGAATAAAATGCTGTGTTACCACGGTACCACCATACATTTTACTGCCAAAGTCCCTGTGCAAAAAAAGAGTCAGAACAACATACCACTATGCCAAATCACCTGCTTTGTGAAAGAAAAATGCTGTGTTACCACCGTACATTTTACAGACTAGGTCCCTGTGCAAAACAGTCAAGAGTAACATACCACTACGTCAAATCAGCTGTTTTGTGAACGAGAGGAAGACTGAAACTTAAATGGCTATCATTTAATGAATTCAGTTCTCACCATAGCTGTCAACCTCTTAGCACAAAACACCTGGACAAACCCAGTAATGAGGGAATACAGCCCTCAAACATATTCAGTGAATTCAGTTCTTGCCATAGCTGTCAACCTTAGCACAAAAAACCTGGACAAAGCCACTAACAGGGTATTACAGTCCCAAAAATAAGGAAAAAATTCAAATAGTCATCTTATAAACTTAAAAAATTGTTATAATAAAAGGTTGTGTTACTATATATTTATTGCTAGAATAAAAAGTTGTTTTACTACGCATTTTCTGAAGACTATGAAGTCTGAAATTCAAATGCCTGTCAATTTTACTTCTGATGGAACAAAACAATTTTCAGCAGAGGCCCAGGGAGAAATACTGTAGACACGTCTTTGTAAAATGGCAGGATACCAGAGCAAATCCACACAAACACAGAGATAAGATGCAGACTCCACAAAGAAGGCACCACAGCCAAGAATCAAACCACAAATCCTGTAGCTATTAGGCAACAATACTGCCACTGCACCATCAAATATGTAAGAAATTAAACATTCAGAAACCTGAAGTCTGAAATTCAAATGCCTGTCAATTTTATTTAACATTTGTTAATCAGGACAGTCTGACTTGGAACAAAAAAACAATTTTCAGCAGAGGACCAGGAAGAAATAATGCAGACATGTCTTCGTAACATGGGAGGACACAAAAGCAAACCCACACAAACACAGGGAGAAGATACAGACCCCACAAAGAAGGAACCCCAGCCAAGAATCAAACCTGAGAACCTGCAGCTGTAAGGCAACAGTGCTACCAGTGCACCATCAGATATCAAGCATTGCAACATTTACAAACCACAGATATTATGAGGAACAGATCAGATCAAATATGAGGCAAAAATCTGCAATTTACAAATGGTGGTGGGTAGGGAACTCAAGTCTTTAACACCTGCATACAGGGTTCAAGCCTGAGGTATTCCCTACCACACCACCATGAGCACCTGGGGCATTTTCACACACACACACACACACACACACACACACACACACACACACACACACACACACACACACACACACACACACACACACACACACACACACACACACAGTCCCTATCAACTTCAAACACACACACAGTCCCTATCAACTTCAAACACACACACAGTCTCTATCAACTTCAAACACACACACAGTCCCTATCAACTTCAAACACACACACAGTCCCGATCAACTTCAAACACACACACAGTCCCGATCAACTTCAAACACACACAGTCGATCAACTTCAAACACACACACAGTCCCGATCAACTTCAAACACACACACAGTCGATCAACTTCAAACACACACACAGTCGATATTCAAACACACACAGTCCCGATCAACTTCAAACACACACACAGTCCCGATCAACTTCAAACATACACACAGTCCCGATCAACTTCAAACACACACACAGTCCCTATCAACTTCAAACACACACACAGTCCCTATCAACTTCAAACACACACACAGTCCCTATCAACTTCAAACACACACACAGTCCCTATCAACTTCAAACACTAAGTCCCTATCAAAACGTTAAAAGCACCATAATTAACACACTTACCTGTCCATTCTCCATAACGATATCCACATGCCCGCAATAATACAAAGACCATGAGATCCGATGAAACCCTTCCACGACGAGACTCCTGACTGCTGGTGTTGCAGTCCGGCCCGGCTGCTTCCAGCCAGTCTGTGCACTTTAAAAGTGCACAGACTCTGCTCGTGTTTCCCTACCAGGATGGCCGGACTGCCTGGAGCATGCGCAGTAGACTCACAGTAGTCTGGACTACTGCGCATGCGCGAAGTCCGCGAAAATTTAAAACTTTTTTTTTTTATTTCTTTTTACTTTTTGTTGAGGGGGCTGCAGTCCGGCAGTCCAATAGCATGGGCCGCCCCTGCCTTTGATAATCACATCACCACAGTAGTCAGGAAATCCTTCTACATGGCACACCTCATCACAAAAGGTTTCTCATCTAGGAAAAAAGAGGTCATTGTTCCCCTCTACTCATCACTCATTAGACCCATTATAGAGTACAACGCCCTTTTTGGTATGTACCTCACAAGACATCTACATCAACTGGAAAGGCCGCAGAAATACCTCACAAAGAGGATTACCAACTTCAAACAGATGCCCTACGCAGACCGTCTCAAAAAACTTCAGCTTTACTCCGTCGCATATCGCCTACTCAGAGGCGAACTCTGCCTAACACACAAAACTATGTCAAACCCAGGGCTTTTGGACATGCTCCACTTAAAGAAATCCCAATTCCTCTGAGTTATACGTTCTAGGGACCTAAACCTTGTCACCACAATAAACAGAACATGCTGGAGGGATAGATTCCTGTCCCAGAGACTTCCCATACTCTGGAACAAACTACCTATCTATATCAAACAAAGCTCATTAGCACTCTTCAAGAAAAATCTTGATGAATGGATGGGAGATAGGAAATTCATCCTGGGGATCATTTCTGCAGCTCTGCTCGACATTGGCATAGGAAAACAATTTTCTTGGGTGGCGAAAGCCAGGGTACCTTTTGGCTAAGCTTATATAGGCCCTAGGGCCTATAGCCTAGTACCTACCTATGAACCTATGTCACATGAAAGTTTAAGACAGTTTAGATGTGGGTGAATTCAAATATATAAAGTTTGTACAGTACACTAGCAATATTTTTTAACTATTAAAACACAGAGCTGTAGAAAGCCAGAAATATGCAAGAAGACTATTCATTTTACATACTTATGCTAATCTTTGATTATGAATGGTACTACAGCTTTCTTAAGGGAATAATATATCAGGCACTTATTTCACTAAGATCTGGGGCAGTACCACTGTATTTACTAATCAGAACTAACATGCAGTAACATCATTTATTTATTTATTTTATTGTTTCATAATAGCTTAAGTGGAGTGATTTAAAACAGCACCCTCATAAGACATAACACAGGTTAAAAGGCACAAAAGTAATAAAATACAGGATATCAGAATAATTAAATAACAACAGGTATCAGACAAAAGTAGTAAAAACAGAATGCCAGTGAGTGGCATCTAGTAATAGATGACATGAAAGAAGTCAGCATTTAATAAAGAACTACAACTCAATATCATAACCAGCAAAAATATATATTTTTCATTGTGTAATTAACACAGCTTGAGTAGAGACAGATAAGTTCAAGCAAATAAGTCACAGAATGGTAAAATGAATGAATGAATGACTAAATAAACAGAGAAATAAGTAAATAAATAAATAAATACATACATACAACACACACACACACACACACACACACACACACACACACACACACACACACACACACACACACACACATACATATACATGCATGCATACATACATACAGACATACATAGTGTAGGACTAGAATAGTTAGTTGACCATTGCTGTAAGGGAGGTTTTTTTTTTCTTTCTGAGAACAAGTACTCAAATCAGACCAATGTAAGCACTATGAACAAAATGCCATAAAAGGAGTCTAAAATCTAAACAAATTTTATCCAGTCTGGTCTGGTGTCTCAACAAAGCAAGCTTGTAAGGATTTTCTGGTACTTTACTTATTAATTTGAGTAGAAAGGTTTTTCTAAGGTAAGGTGTAGGGTTAATATTATGGCAAGGGGTACAGTTAGGGTTATCACTCATTAGCAACTAGGATGGATGGCTTCTCCCCCCTCTCCACCACCTTAGCAATGCATGTTACCCTTAATCCTGCACCTAATCTTATTTCTGTACTTTACAACAGAAAAACCCTTTCTGTAACCAGACCACTTTACTAGGACACACTCCACATGCATCAACATACATGCAGAGGACTAAACCTATCCCCCTACCAAGCCTTTACTCTGTCCTAACTCACAGATCACAAATCTGTCCCCTTACCTAGCCCTTATTCTAACTCTAACCTGCAAACACTCTCACATAGGCTTCCATCAGTAATGCTGAAATAGCTGGTAAATCTGAAAGTTACTGCATTAATAATTAATTAACTAATTAATTAATTATTGCCATTAGACAGAAAAAGACAGATAAGTGTTTTTATTTCTTGATCTGATTTTAAATTCATTTTAACAGTCTGTGTCTGCTTTAGCTAAGGTCTTTTAAGTCTATATTAGTAATTCTACTACATAGGTGCACTGCATCTCTGCTGTTTAAGTGGTCTAACTGCTGTTATTAAACCCTAGTTTTATTCTTATGTACTGAATGTCAGAGGCAGTTGCCTAGGGCACACTGGGTGGGTGGCCCACCGGTCATGGGTCTGCCACAAAATTTACATTTCTTTTAAGAACGTACTCTGTGTGCATTACATTTCTTCTTTAAGGACATATGCAGAGTGTGTCCTTAATAGCATCTATACATGCATCACATGTACATTTAAACATTAGAATGAAGAGAGAAGACGAGCATGGATTTTATATAGAGAATTTGTGTTCCAGACAAATGCAGAGAACAGTATGTCTCAAATAGAGAAGTGTGTATATAAGTAAAATGACCCTGTTAAGGATAGCAGGTTGGTTAACTCATTCAGGCTCAAACCACATACCTTGAATATAGGACCTTAGAGCTTGAACCCTCTACAACAACTGCCAAACTGTCATCAGCAAATTCATTTCAAGGACTGTTGAGTTTCAGTGCATTTTCACAGAGTGCTGAGTTTCTGTGCATTTTCAAGGAATGTTGACTTTCTATGCATTTTCAAGGAATGCTGAGTTTCAAGGGAAGAGAAGTTCACTATTGCTCATTTTAAATATGTTTACAATGTGTAACTGTTTGGTTTAGCAAATGGCCAAAATTAGTGTTTGTACTATACATTTTAAAAGCAATGACAGCATAACAGGTACCTTTGGTACAGAATGCTGTGGGTTCTACTCTCACACCATGCAGATGGAGTGGTGATATTGCAGTGCCCCATTTATGGGGTGTTGCACATCATGAGTGTGTCCCACTTTTGATGAGATGTCTAGTAACTGTAAACCTGTTGCCAGTTTGACAGCAATTCCCTGTTGCAATAGTACTAGTTTACTATTTTGTAAATGTAACATGGGCAGATTATTCTTTAAATGCAGCAGGCACTACATTTATGCATGAAACACTGAAATGTAAAGTTGTTTGCCAGCAGCAACCTCTTCATTAGTTATTGATTTCTTTAATGTGGAATTATTCAGATGATGTTTACTTCTGCAGAGATTGTGTATATTGACTGATTATCAGTGTATTCTAATGAGTGGCCTTTTGTGGTTGAAATGACCTGTAATGGGTAGTTTTGTCATTATTGGTTCATACATTTTGTTTCATTGCTTATTGGAAAAATGTTCAAACCTTCAAATTTAAAATATACTCTAACAAGAGGTGCTGTATTATACAAAGAATATAATTTAATGCATCAAGATGGTGCATCAAAGAACACACGCATGTATGCATGGTCCAAAAAAATGAGTGCAAGGAGTCTATAGTTTGAAAACAGCCCAAAGGTAAACCTAATCTGCCAGATGCATTTTCCTTAAATGTGGGTTTCAATGCCATATCAATGAATGTGAATTTCAAGGTCAGAGAAGCTTACTTTCATGCAAAGTCTTTCACTGTGAAACTGTATTGTTTTGTTTAACAAATTGTTATCAGTGTTTGTGCTATAAAATTTGAAATAAAAGTTTTAAATATCTCAAATCATTGTAGAGGTAAAGAAGAAAATAGTATGCACACTGACAGGTCTGAAAAGTGTTTACGGTAACTGGGGAGAAATAGCCAAGTAATGGGAAACTGGAATGGGAGGGGGGAGAGGGTGCTGCCGAGATGGGCCTTATTCATTACCCTGCTTAGGGCTTCATTTGGCCATGATCAGGTTTTGTTGAGTGTACACCAGGCTAGTTTGGGACTTGTCTTTGCATTAAGGCAATTGCAGGACAGTCAGCTCAGAACTAAGGGTCTAATTGTTTTTACCTTTCACCCATCACGTTGTTGTTGTGTTCTTAAACCCAGTGTATCTGTTGTCACCTGCTCCTTATGATAATTTGACAACATAATTCCCTTTCCCTACCCGCTTATTGGCTGTCGACAGTGTGAAGGCTGTCAGCCTAGCCAGTAAATATGAATGTTGAATTACAGGCTTGTTTTCTTAAATGAAAGAATATGCTGTGAAATATTGAACTCAAAACAATGCAGCAACATTGCCCTCTGCTGTAAAGAAAGCTAAGTCAAGCATTTCTTGTCTGTCCTTTGAAACTAAAATTATTTCATGACTGTCTTTGATGTTTACAATCCGGCTCCGGACAGGCTAGATGAAGGCTATTGTTTTAAGACTAGCAATTTAAACAGAGAGAATCAGAAGGCATTAAGCATTTTTGTCTTGATCATCCAACTCACAGCACTGTCTTGCTCATATGTAAGTTATCTTATACTTGTGTTTTCTTTTAGAAATAGCTAGGAACTAGAAAGATTAGACTAAGTGTTTTCTGTGATGTCAGAACTGTACTACTGATTTATTTTAAGTATTTCTGTGTGATCTCTGAACTCTTGACTAGCACTGTGTAGTAGAAAGTATTGTCTTGTGTTTTGATTTATTATTAAATATTTTAAAACCTTTTAACTGAGGCTGTTTTGTGTAGAGATAAATTGAGCTCTAAGAGTACATTGCATGTATATAAGGATCCTGTACCAAGTCACTCTAATAAGCCTTGACTGTTTAGTCATATTACCAATTGGATCATAATATTGCACAGTAACAACTGGACACCCTTTTAAGGGCCTTTGAGTAGCTGATAAATATTAGTTGGGTGGCAGGCGAAACTACTGTATAGTCTGGGAGAAAGGGGCACAGCTGAAGAAACTGTGCCAGCCTTCCCCAGGAGTGTCTGTGTGGTTGTATAAACTCTTCTCAAAGTGCATGTGTGTGTGTATGTCAGCTACTTGGGCAGGGACATGAAGCACTGGTTAGCCAGAGAGGGTGCTAGAGGTTTTAGCTTGCCCACTAAGCTGAGATCTGGATCCTATAGCTGTGCCAGTGGGGAGTCTTATTGGGGACCTGGAGAGCAAGGGAGCGACCAGCCCCGGACTGAATGTGATCTCTGTGTGCTCTTAAGGGAAACTGCACTTTACTGTGTGCATTTGTTATCCTTTCCTCATATATGAGACACCCTCTCTGGTGTTATGGTGAGGATTGAGGTTCCTTGATTGCTGGGCCAGGGCACGAGTGTCACAGACAGTATGCACATAAATATAATTTTGAAAAGTCTCTCCCCTAAAACTACTCACCAGGCTAAAAGATCTTTGATAAAATTGCTTAATATTTATTGCACTGGTAATGCTTGCACTGACTTTAGTATCGAATTAGTCAGATTTTTTTACTATAATTACTTTACTGGCTTTTGCTGGTGACAGAAGGTTTCCAGGTTAGTTGTTTTGTATTGAAAATTTAAATACTCAGAAGCAAGTCCACCTACATATTATTCTAAAACCGAACTCCAAGCAGTTATAGTTACCCTGTCCACAGAGTCATTCCTGTCAGTATCATGGACCAGCACTTCCCCACAACATCTCTAGCCAGCCTGTCTAAGATGGGTATCTTGAGACAGTGTAAAAATGATCTCATGCTGTCTGATGATCATCTGTTACTCAAACAGTATAACACAGTGTGTGAGAGATGTACTTATATAGTATCCTTGGATGCAAAAATCTCACACACACACACTAAACTCAGACACCAAAGTCTCAGTGGTACACCACACATCACACCTCTCCAAGGCCATCACAAAATACATAATCCATCATATACTGAGGTTGTAAAGATTAACTTGCCTAAACCTCAAAGACCTCCAAAACACAACACATGCCCAAAGCACACTCAGCATATTAAGCCTACTTCCTCACATAGCACAAGGAGTTCCAAAGTCACTGCTGCTGAGCCCATATTGCAAGCATTGACCTAAGCAAACATTCTTGTGATAGCTGACTCCATTATAAGAGATACACGTGTGCCTCCTTACCAGGCTGAGCAAGGAAAGAGTGATAGTTAGCTGCTTGTCTGGTGCCAGGTTCAGTCAGATCACTTATACACTCAAGTCCTTAAACATTTATTACCAGTATGCCTCTGCCAAAGTTCATGCTGGTATCAATGACTTGAGGTGTACTTCCCTGGACTATATGAAGAGAGACATGATGAAGCTCTGAGACTGTGTGTCTAAGGCTGGTATGAGCCTGGCATTGAGTAGCATTCTACCTCCTCCAGGAATGATGCCACAATATGAACAAAACATACTTGACTTAAATAGTTGGCTTAGTTTTCGTGTCATTCAAAGGGGGTCCAATATTTGTTAGCCTGGGAGGATATGACTGACAGACCATGCTGATTCATCAGAGAGAGCCTGCATGTGTCCCCTATAGAGTTCCGATTATTGACAAATACATTGTTCACCCCATAATGCCTTTTTCAGGCAATGCCAACCTGATAAACCTACCAATATAATGAAACAAGCAAAGGAAAATATGAAGGTGTAATTGATCAGTGCTAAGAGCCTGAACAAGAAACTCCACTACCTACAAGTCCTACTCACCCTGGACAACACTGATGTCTATGCAGTGACTGAGACATGGTTTAAAAGAGCGGAGAGCACTCCAGCTTTGCAGGGCTATAATGCCTTTCATGTGTTTGGATCAGCTACACAGAAGGGGTAAAAAGGTGGCTGTCTCAGTCTACATCCAGAAAAGACTCAGTTCAAGGCTGGTAAAGCAGCACCATACACTAGAGCTTCTTCATATTGAAATAACCATCAAAAAAGTCCTGTACCATAAATTAGCTAGCTATAGAACTCCCTTTATGACAAGAGAAATCCACAATGCCTATCTACAGGAACTATAATCACTCAGTATTAAACCCAATACCATTTTTCTAGGTTATCTAAACTATCTAAGTATAGACTAGGAAACCTACACCACCACTAGTGCACAAGCATGTAGATTCCTGGACTTTGTCAACACAAATGCCCTGGAACAATTAATCAGAGTACCCACTAGGGGGAATAACATCTTGTATCTTGTCCTTACTAATATGGGAGCATCTTGCACCATCCCTTGCTTATATTTATCACCTATAAGGTCTGACCATAAAGCAGTTTCCTTTGATACCACCACACTATACCAGCATGTAAACAGCTGCATAGATGCAGCTGTACCCCATAAGAACAAGTGCAAGGCAAACCCCAGAAACAGGCCCAGATGGTGGAACCAAGTATCAACAAACTGTATAATAAAATGAAAAGCATTTTGACCAAAAGTAAAAAGAAGAATTACCAGAATGTTAGAGCCCTTACCAATGAACTAAAAAAGAGTTATATACTTACCATAACTTAGCATCTGTGTTATCCTATGTCACTGTCCATCACTTCAGGGTCATAGGATCTGACATCGGATCCGAGCTGGCAACTTTACAGACAGATCCTAATTCAAGCTCCTCCCACTCCCATAATCCTCTGCTGCTCTCTAACCCTCAAATCAAGTTTGCCCCAGAGCCAGATGACAGCCAGAGTAGACCGGAACCACCAGAGAGTACACATCCACCTCCTCTAGATACAACAGGATGGGGGAAGAAGGGAGGGACAGTGATGGACAGTGACACAGGATAACACAGATGCTAAGTTAATGTAGGTACATAACTCTTTATTTGATGTTATTCATATCACTATTCCTCACTTCAGGGTCAGAGTCCCCAACTACCATACAATCCTGAGAGACCTCATGGAAGGACATGTCCAAGAACTGTAGAGACAAAGGATGCCCTTTTCTGACACTAGGTCAAGCTTATAATGAGTAATGAAGGTGTGAGGAGAAGACCAGATGGCTGCAGTACAAATCTCATCCAACAAATGTCAGGTTAAAAAGGCAGCTGACATATCTACAGATCTTGCAGCATGAGCTCTGACAGGTCCTGGCAAGGTCAAACCCTTAGAGGTATAAATAGAAGCGATGCATTGAGAAATCCAATGAGAAGCAGTAATTTAGAACACCTCCCGACCCAGTCTGTTAACTGAGAAGGCCACAAATAGTTGGTCAGATTTTCAAAAGCTCTTTGTTCTGTCTAAATAGAATTGTAATTGTCTATGTACGTCAAGAGTGTGCAACATATACTCTCCTTTACTGGAACAGTTAGGAAAGAAAACTGGTAAATGAATGGTTTGATTCAGATTTGTCTCTCTGGCTGACTTGGGCATGAAGGAGGGATTAGTCCTGGAAGACACTCTGTCTTTGTGAAAAATCATGTATGGAAGCTTCTCTGAGAGAACCAGAAACTCAGAAACTCATCTTGCTGATGTGATGGCCACTAAGAAGGTGGTCTTCCATGACAAAAACTTAATGTTGCAAGTTGTGGCAGGCTCAAAATGGACACTGTGTAAGACAGTGCAGCACAAATGAAAGTTCCCAAGAAGGAGCGGGATCTTTAACAGGGGGCTGAAGCAGGAAGACACCTTTCAGGAAGGCCTTACAAAGGGGAGAAGAAAATGCAGGTTTGTCACTAATATGAAAATTAGAGATGGCTACCAACTGCAGCTTAATAGTGGAGAAAATGGCTCCATCATGAATGAGAGAAGATAAGAATAATAAGATGTCTGGAATGAAAGTCGAAAAAGGATCCAGATTCCACTGCTTGGCCCAAATAGAAAATCTTTTCACACTTACTACTGTAGACATTTCTGGTGGAAGCCTTGTGAGAGGCTAGAATGATGTCCCTAATGGGAAAAGCAAACCTGGGCTGGTTTAGAATTATGGGAAGTGGACAAACCACACAGTCAGATGAAGAGTCTGAAGGTTTGGGGCTGGAAGATGAGAGGGGTGAAATATTAGATCCGGAAGGGGATCCAGTACCCAAGGGGAGTACTTCAGATGAGACCTGAGTAGGGGGAACCACACCTGCTGAGGCCAAAAGGGGCAATGAGGATTACAGAAGCCATGAGGAATCAAGCTTTCTGAAGTACTCTGGGAATTAGAGATATAGGAGGATAAGCATAAAAGAAACACGGAGGCCAATCATGAACTACAGCATCCCTGGGGGACTCCTTTGCTGGGGGGATTAGGGTGAAGTACTTGCTGCATTTGTGATTGAGAGAGGAAGCAAACAAATCACAACTTGGTTGACCCTAGCAAAAGAAGATCTCTCTCAACACTGAGGGATTCAGGGACCACTCATGAGGAACAAGTATAGCTCTGCTGAGCTTGTCTGCTAGCACATTGGTCTCCCCGGGAATGTGTGTTGCAAGGAGAAAGCACCCCGAGGACATCTCTCATTCCCACTCTCTCATGGCCTCGCAACAAAGCAGATAAGAATGTGTCCTCCCTTGTTTGTTGATGTACCACACAACCACCATGTTGTCTGTGTGCACTGCAATGGTACCCAGAGGGAGGCAGTCCTGAAAGGCTTGCAATGTGAGATGAAATGCCCTCATCTCCACTACATTTATGTTCAGTTTTGTCTCTGCAGGGGACCACATACCTTGGACTATCTTTTCCCTGGCAATGCCCCTTTACCCCAACAGGGAAGTGTCCATGGTCACCATGGCACTGGGGGGAGGAAGAGAAAAGGGTCTGCCCGCGAGGAGATGAATCCACCAAAGATGATGCCTGTACACTGGAGTCAGACAAATAGCAGCTGTCATTAGATGAGACAGAGAAGACCATTGGACCACTTGAGTCCACTGTAGGACCCTCATGTGGAACCTGCCTAATGGTACCGGATAGATCACTGCCGCCATGGATCCTAAGGTCCTGAGAATGAAGCGGACCTGAGGACAAGACAGATCTAGGAGGCACTGAACTTGAGATCTGATTAGGTGTACACACCTGGGTGGTAATGCTTTAATCTCTGACACAGTCTTTAGCTGGTTGCCAATGAACTCCAAATTTTGGGTCGGAACCAGATTTGACTTGGGAAGATTCATGGTAATTCCTAGTTGGTCAAACAAGCAAAGGAGGTATTGAGTGGCTGTGACTAGTCAATGCTTCATGGGAGCTGGGAAGAGCCAATTGTCGAGGTAAGGAAACACCTGGAATCTGTGCAGTCTCAGGTGAGCTGCCACCACTGTCATGCACTTGGTGAACACCCAGGGGGCTGTGGCAGGCTCTGGAATTGGTACTGATTGGTCCTTATGTGAAAATGGAGATGTCTCCTGGAGCATCTGTCTATTTTTATGTGTACACATCTTGGAGATCCACAGATCACATTCACTCATCCTTGTGCAGAAGGCGCAGAATGGACTGGACAGTGACTATCTGAAAATTGGACTTCTTGACAGTCAGGTTTAACTTCCTTAAGTCTAGGATTGGATGTAGGTCCCTCATTTTCTTTAGCACCAAAAAGAAGTGAGAGTAAGTTCCGGACCCTTGTTGTCCTGGGGGACCTCTTGGATGGCTCTCTTCTGAAGAAGCTTGAGAATTTCTTGCTGAGCTAACTCCCTCTGGTGGGGTGGCTCATCAGGGAGAAGCTTCCTGAGTGGTGGGGGGTGGTAAAAGGGAATAAAATTGCCCCTGGAAATAATGCTGAGCACCTACCGATCTCTTGTGATGTTTGCCAGGCCAAAGGGTGCAGAGAAAAAATACCCCTGACTGCCTTCCGGGCTGGACAATTGGGCAATGCATCAGGAGTGCTGGAAGGCCTTCTCAGAGAAGGGTTCCCTGGAGCCCTGATTTTGTGGGCCCCCTCTACCTCTAGGGAGATGTCTGCCATTGACCCTCTCCCCCAACCATAACAAGTGGGTTCATCCTGAGCCTCCTGCAAGGAAGACTGAGACTTCTGGAACCATAATTTCTTAGTCCCTCATTGTGTCTTAGAAAAGGACTGCTGAGGTGTAGAAAATTTGATTCCCACAGCTGACAAGGTCTTCCCTTCTTGCTCACTGCAAATAAGTGCATCTTTAACTGATGGACCAAAGAGAGTTGATCCATCAAAGGGGGCATCAGTGAATGATGCTTTAAAGGACTCCGGAAACCTGCATAGGTGTAGCCAGGTGAAACTCTGAATTGCGATGCCTGTGACGGCCACATGAGCGGTGCCTTTTGCAGCAATGGAAATTAACCTCATTGAGGAATTAGCTAGGGATGCAAGACTGGATAGCTTGGGAGACACTTTGCTGAAGTCCTCAGCAGGCATCGATTCAGAGACATGGTGAGTTCCTTAACCAAATCCCTTTGGAGGTGGGTGAAATGTGCCAAGTAATTTAGTGCCCACAGACCAAACATAGTTGAGGCAATTACCAGATTACCATACCTGTTAATCACCCTGGATTCATGACTGGGAGGATGGACAGACATACTCTGCTCTGCCAACTCCTTCTTGGTGGCAGCAGCTGTCACTATAACATCGACTGGCACCTCTTTGGACCAGAACTGTCTGTCTGATGAAGGACTCAAGAATTTGTCAGCTCATTTGGGCACTGGCTTCACAGTATCATGTTCTTCTAAGCCCTGCTGGCAATAAGATCTATGAGTTCATCAGAAGGGGGAAAAACCCAAGTAGTAGATGGTCCCATCCCGAATGCCTTTAGGAACAACGAGTCCTCAGAGGATGAAAGCTGGGGAGACCATCTGCCCTTCAATTTGAGGATCTCTAAGGAGACATCTTCTGGAGGAAATCTAGGGGACCTGTCCCCTTCATTGAGGTCCATGTCCTTGGTGAGAGACTCCATCAGGGAATCAAGGTGCCTCCTCTTGTAGGTTCTCTTCTGAGGCATGTTCTCTGAGGGAGGCTCAGTGGATGACTCAGAGAAGAGGGGAACCTCAGTTGGGGTAACTCCTTCTTGAAGGCCAGTTTGTGAGAGCTGACCAGGAGCAGGATGAGAAGTCTCAGCACTCAGAGATGGGGGGGGGGCTGGGAAGAACCCTGGAGAGAATGGGAGGAAACTCTTGCAGCAGAGAAGGTCCTCTCTGCTACCCAGAAGGCTGAACAGCTGGATGATGCCCCCATCCTCTCCTGGTGGGATAAAACAAATGCAAAGAAGGAGAAGAACATGCCACTGCCTTAAGACCCCTGTTTAGCACTGGCCCCAAACTGTCAAAAGCCAAAGCATTAAGGGATGGGGACCGATCTGAAAAGACTGGACCAGAACCCTCCAAAAGACTCCAGAGTGACGGGTCTCAGTCTGCTCTGAGGGGAGGAACAGAACTCATCAGGGACTCAGATGGGATAGAAACAAAGTGAGATCTAGGAGCCCCTATGGGAGTCCAAAGCCACCTGGGCCGGACAAGGAGAAAGAAGTGTAGGGGCGGGGGAAAGACCCCTGAGCTGGTGGGCAGGGAATGGAAGAAGCCCCAGCTCAATCTGAGCCTTAAGGAAAGACCTCATCATCCTGTCCATGTTGGATGGCAGCAAGCTTCTGGGGGATCTAGATGAGGCTGATGACCTAGCTGGGAACAATCGTCTAGACCCCATGGACTTCCTGTACCTCATGGAAGAATGACTTCTGTGCCTGGGAGCTAGAAGGCACTGCTCCAGACAAGTACTTGGAGGAGAGTCCCCAGTCATGATGGGATCCTGCATGGGTCCACTTGCTTCGGGTCTCAGGGCAACAGAGGATCTGAGCATTCAGAACTCAAATGCTTCTGATCCGAGGAGGTCAGTTCTGTTGTAGGTTTAGTGTGAGTCAGATCTGAAGATCTTGATCCGGAGGTCTTAGATATGATGTAGACTCCCTGGACTGAGGATCCAAAGGTCTCAAATAGGAGGCCTTGGATCTGGGAGTAGATTCACAGGACCTCGGAAACGAACAGCTAGGATCGACAGCCTAGGCTTCTTTGAAGAAGAGGACCCAGAGACTGAAGGTGTCTTCCTCTTATGGTCAGAAGGACCCACATTACGCAATGGACCCCCGCATGAGCCATCCCTTTTAACAGCAGTTTATTATGGTGCTCGGCCAAGGCTCTGGAGTTGAAGGCAGCACAAATGCTGTATTTAACCTCCAAGTGGTCAGCACTCATACTATAGTGGCACTCCTTGTGTGAGTCGCAAAGGGGCATCTTCCAACCACTCAAAGAGCACCTCTTAATACCCTCTGGCTTGTCAGACACTGAAAGGGAAAAACAGCCCAAACTCCAAAACTCAAATGGTATGCAAAACCATAAACCAGCAGCCGAAACTAAGTCAAAACAAGCAAGTGACAACCACTAGCGATAAAACTACAAACTACGACTAAGCTAGAATAAACTACAAACACTTCTAAGCTAGAATAAACAATAGGATGAACCAGAGAACAGTTATACATATATATATATATATATATATATATATATATATATATATATATATATATATATAGTCTATATGACGCTATCGAATGGACTAAATAGCGAATGCTATTTAGTCGATCCAGTACTATCGAAATGGCAAAATAGCAAAGCCACGGAACATTGAATATTTTCCCAGGGAAAAATTTTGGTAGGCCGTCTTCAGGACTTTGCCATTTCCTCCACTATGGTGCAATCTCGGAGTTGGTATATTTAAGTATGGGGGGTGTGGGGGGTACAGGGTGTGGGGGCAAAGACCCTTACTTAAATTTGTGTTTAAGTTTATTTTTTTTTTACGGAGCAGTGAATTTTTTCCCTGGGAAAAAATTTGCTGTTCCATTTGTTCGATATTTTGTTGTTTCGATATTATCTGTATGATGAAATAGTGTTCGCTATTTACATCGCACGATAATATGATATATATATATATATATATATATATATATATATATATATATATATATATATATATATATATTATGACTAAGAGAAAATTTGGTGCCAAAAGGCTTAAACAACAGGAATAACTAGAACGGGAGGGGAGGAAGAACAACTAAGCTTAAACTGAAAGATATATTAAAGATACTAGCAAAATACAAAAAAATACAAATTTAAGGAATGAAAATAAGCACTTATCCCCAGAAGACATAAGCTAAGGTAATCACGTCTGAAGCGTTGAGCGGCAAATGAGATCTGAGGGTTAGCGGACAGCAGGGGACAATGGGAGTGGGAGGAGCTTGAGCCTAGGATCTGTATGTAAAGTTGCCAGCTCGAATCCGATGTCAGATCCTATGACCCTGAAGTGAGGAATAGTGACTTGGATAACATCAGATCAAACAACTCAGGAGCTTAATAAAATCACCAAAGCCAAGTTTGAAGGTAAAATAGCTACCTAAGTCAAAGCCAATCACAAGGCATTTTCTAGTTGTGTTCATAATCTCAAAAGCACAATGTAGCAATGAACTGAGCTGATTGTAAATGATGTTACCTACAATGAGGAAGAAGATATACTGAACTTATGGGATGATAAATTTATCATTAACTTTACCCCTCTCTCTCCTCTGTCTGTCTGTCAAGATATCCTAAAAATAGTTTGCCTCCAGCTATCACACAACACCAAGTCCTAAAAGTGCTATCAAAAGCTAAAACTACTGCCTTGATGGGTTCTGAAAAGTGGCAAGAAGCACAATTTAGCCACACCCCTAACAACTGTGTTCAATTTCAACCTCCATACAGGTTTTGTACCAAGTGAATAAGAACAGCTACAGCCACTTCCCTGCATAAGGGAGAACCTTCCACAGACCCAGGCTACAGATCCACAAATCTGACCAGCATAATATGCAAAGCCATGGAAAAACTTATCACAGAACTAATCAAATAGGACACAGAGAACCTCCAAACACCGGTCACATTTCAGTTTGGATTCATCAAAGGCAGGTCATTCATACTGGATTGCCAACAGGTGCACAGATAGGATGTAGATAATCAAAATAGGGAAAGTTACTTCCACAAATAGACCAGTCACTAGTGGAGTAAACCCTAATCCCAGAGTTCTTTGCTGGGACCTCTCTTTCTTGGTATCTACTTTTCTGAAGTAAAAGCCAATACCAAAGGGCTCTGGCTGACTATGTTTGCTGATGCCTGCAAGCTAGGAGCAGTCACTGAATTCCCAAATGATAAGCCATGCTGGAGGAAGGTTTGTCTCAAATAAATATCTGGTGCCAAAATCATGGACTGAAACTAAATGCTAAAAAAATGCATTACTGTATCCTTTGGGAAATCATCTACCCCAGGGAACTATTACATTGACAATCCACCCTAAACGTTGACCCAGTTGTTTGGGATTTGGGAACTTATATGGACAGTGACCTAACTTTTGATCAACATGTGTGTATTTTTGTAAGAAAACCCTTCTATATTGCACAGCTAATAAACAAAGGGATTGTGACTAGATCTACAGATGTTATGATCTCCCTTTCCTCAGCCATCATTAGGCCAGTCATTGAATATAATCTGGAGTATTTCTCCCCGGGCCTCCGCTGAAAACAGGCTCCGTGGAACCTAGTCGGACATTCCCGGTCAACAAATGTTAAATAAATAAAATAAATAAATAAATAATGCCCTCTTTAACATGCACCTGTTAAGACACAAGCAACAACTGGAATGCCCACAGATATACCTCATTAAAAGGATACAGGGCCTAAACAACACGTCCTACATAGACTGAATCAAAGACTTGTCATTATACTTGTTATCCTACAGACTGCTAAGAGGTGACCTGTGTCTGGCATAGAAGGCATCATCCGATCCATTACTGATGAATTTACTGCACGTCAGCAAGTCAAATGACAGCAGAGTCTAAAGATCTAAACCTCTTCTGCATCATTAACAGAATGGTTTGGAGGGACAGGTAGATCTCACAGAGGATACCAGTGCTGTGGAACAGGTTCCCCATCCACATAAAACAAAGTTCATCCCTGTCCATATTCAACTGCAACTTAGATCTACAAATGGGATACAGAAAATCTACCATAGGACTGCTCCCTATACTACTAATGGGCAAAGCAGCTGCTAAATGCTTTATCCCATGCATGGGTCCCTTCAAACTATCTATGGTGTGATCCCATTGTAAACCAAAAGGAGCAAAACTAAGAAAATACAAAGCGAACTGGACGACCAGGAAAGTAAAATTTAAAATTTTATTGAGTGCTTTCGTCAATTTTTAACTATGACTTCTTCAGAATAAAATCAAGTTACACACTGAGTCTTATATAACCAGTGCAATAAATCAATTAAAAAACTGCAAAAAGTACATCCACTTTTAAAGGTACAGGCTCCCTTAAATCATTTTGCTAGCAAGTCATGCAAATTTTGACCATAAAGTGTTATATCTCTTTATAACTATATTTACATAACCAAGAACAAATAAAATCAATAACATTCTTGTCATGGTTGTAAAAAACATGGAATGTTTAAATGCAGAAGTCTGCTTTTAATTTAAAAAAACTGCTAAGTGAAACCATATCATTAAGCCCTGGGCTAGTGGTGGCATTGACCCTCAATTGCCATAATAGTTCTTTATACTCCAGTAAATGGTCAATAGGTATGATCCCAGTTATTCTCATTAGGGGTAACATATAATTATTAACTATGGGATGACAAAGGTCACTTTATAACCAAATGGCATGGGTTAGTTCGAGAATGAAAGGGGAAACTGGCCAGGCTTAAAATGACCTGTAATGGTAGCTAGCCTAGCACATACTTCTGAATCTATGAATCACTAAAACTCATATTTAGCTACCAAAACAAACTCAGTCTCAGTTCTTTCAGCATATCCTGTTCAACAGCACTCTCATTCGACAACTCTGCAAGCACTTTTTGCATCCCATCAACTACAGTTGTGATAAATTGACTGTAACTCGTGTATCTCTCTCTATAAATACATATACATATATATATATATATATATATATATATATATATATATATATATATATATATATATATATATATATATATATATATATATATATATATATATATATATATATATATATATATATATATATATATATATATATATATATATATATATATATATAAATACTGAAATATCAAAACACTGAAAATGAGAAAACTTCATATGGATGCTCAAAATACTGAAAATCAAAATCCTGAAAATGTCAAAATACTAAAAACAGATAAGATACATATACTGACTGTAAACAACAAAAAACTAATTACATTCCTTCAAATATAAGCAGGGGGAAAGCCCTCCCTACACCCCCCATGTGGGAGGCTGCTCCCCCCCACACGCCCTGCTACTTAAATATATCAACTCCAAGATTGCGCCCCTGCTTATACTTGGTGGAAAGTAATATGATTTATCTTGTTTAAAATCAGTATATGCATGCTTTGTGTTTTCAGTATTTTGTGTTTCAGGATTTTGAGTTTTCAGGATTTTGAACTTTCAGGATTTTGGTTTCAGTGTTCTGAATTTCAGTATTGTGATATTTCAGTATTATAAAGTGAAACCATATATGTATATATATATATATATATATATATATATATATATATATATATATATATATATATATATATATATACATATTTATGTGTGTGTGTGTGTGTGTATATATATATATATATATATATATATATATATATATATATATATATATATATATATATATCTAGAGAGAGAGAGAGGGCACACCAAAAGTTTAACTGTGTGCTTGAAACACTATCAACACATCAATAGCCAAAAGAAAAAAAAAAAAAAAAAAAAAAGGCTAAAGCACCCAAAATATTCAGCACTACTTTAATACAGAGAAAAACGTGCAGACACAGGTTTCGCCTACACAAGTCTTTTTAATGCATTTACAAAGTTAACTGTTAAACTATTTATAAATACAAGTTGTTTTGTCACTTTGAATCACACGATAAAGGTATGTGGCTAACAAAAATGTTTCTATAAAATTTCTTAACCGGCACAAAATTATTACTTATTAACAATCAAAAAACATTACTGGTATAAATATCAAATATGTTATTACCATTTAAAAATATGAAAAAAAAATATAGGTACTTACATATTATCAACAACAATACGTTTTGAAACTGGAGAAGTGAAGACCACGGCACATATATCCAAAATGTTGTTGTTTGTTCTAGTATCGCTTTGGTATCATTTGCACAATAAACTTTTCGATATATGTGCCGTGGTCTTCACTTCTCCAGTTTGGAAACATATTGTTGTTGGTACATTTTGCTTTGGAGAGGGTGAAGTTTATCCATAGTGACTGCATTAATTTTTTTCATTTCCGTACTTACATATTATCGCAATCACATTTCCAACCTGGGATAATTCCTTATGTTTTGCCAAAGATATTTCTGTAATTTTAAAAGGGGTTTGTGAACTACTAATTATTAATCTGTCACATTGTGTATGAGGCAGGAAGAGGAGTAACGGTCACATTTTGTATTCATGGGTGGCGTATGATTACAGCAGCTGTCATACTCTTGTACCTTTATATTCCAAAAGCCTTTTGTTGAACCTCTGCTCAGGAGAAACATACAAACATTGCTTTTGATGTAGACAAGTGGTCCCACGTATACTGAGATGTCTGGAATTATTCAAAGCCCCAAAACTATTTCAAAATCAGTTCCGGTACACACTTTGTTTCAAGAACATTAAGTACTACCGATTTATGAATATGACACATGTGGGCAAAATATCTCTCAACTCTCCAGCTTTTTGCAAAATGTCCAGATTTTTGCCTCATACCTTTTTTGGTCTGTTCTCCGCATAAAATTTGTGGTTTCTTTGCAAAACGCAGGATTTTAGAATAGTACCTGTTATCACAATCAGATTTCAAACAGGAGAAACAGCTGTACGGCTTGGTAAAGAGCCTTTTGTCCTTTTCAAAAATATGGTTGCGATAATACGTAAGTACCAAAATATATACATATTTCAAAAAATAAATAAGGCAATGCTATGAATAAAAAAATATATATATATATATATATATATATATATATATATATATATATATATATATATACACATATACATATATATATATATATATATATATATATATATATACACACACACACACACATACACACACACACACACACACACACACACACACACACACACACACACACACACACACACACGCGCGCGCGCAATGTATATTATAATACTCCCCTATCATCTAGTGGACGTTATACAAAATCACATTCTTCACAAAAATAAAAAGAAAATAATAATCAAATCATCTCATTTAAGTTCGGGCACCTGAATTCACTATCCATTTCAGTACTTTATAATACAGATTTTTATGCTTTTGAGTCTTAGCTGCAAAACATTATCTAACGAATAATAGTAAAAATGGCCCAGTTATGTTTCAATCAATACACTATATATATAAAGCACTTCTCCCTCTTTACATCTCAAATCAGTCAAATGTAATGATATTCTTTGTTTCCACATAAGGGATGTCTGTCCCACACAGAATGCACTGTGTTGGCACACTGCCATATATACTACCCACTTGGTTGAACAATAAATAAACACTTTTATATCACATACACAAACCTACATAAATGCAGGGAGAGCATACAGACTCTATACCTACAGCAAGCAGATCATGGAGATGTAGAGATCTTAACTACTCAGCCACCATGCTATCCACATGGAAATACAAAGAAGAATTCCAAATCATAGCAAAATATTTAAATGAGTTGGATAGCATGTATAATCTAGTGGGTATAAGGCAATTTTTTTACCTTTCCTCATTTCCTCCTTTTCCTCATCATTACAATTACAATTTAAAACATATTAAAGACATATTAGAAAAAATATGACCAGGGAAAGATGCTGCCCCCCCCCAAGTCTGCTAATAATTTTAATAATGATTTCAACCCAAAGAAAACATTTTGTTTACACTGTGAGCAAAATAAGAAGTGTGCATGAATGCATTCATGGTCTGTCACAGACACTATGTTTGATTACAAAAAACTGAATTGCAACACTGAAGCAGTTCTTGACAGTAGCAAATCATCAAAACACACGTCTGAAAAACACAGGTCTGCTATGTAATCTCCCCTGTGTTTGACATGGAGCAAACATGTCACTTCTAGGACAAGAATGAAGAGAAAATAAGCACAGCTTTAAAGGAGGGCTATGAAGGCAGCTAGCCACGTGAATATCTTTGGTTGTTAAAGCCTATGTATATTTATATCACAATAGTATGGATTTTCCTAGTATACGATATTGATGTGAAACTTACGTGTCTAAACTGTTCTGAGTAAGATAAAATTAACAGGTCTAAGATGAGAGTAGAGATAAAAGTGATATAGCCACCTCAAATGTGAAGAAAACATATTGTTGAAACAAATATAATGAACTGTATAACCCCCACACATATATGTATACATATCCTCTTGAAAACTTCTAAGAGAAGAGTCCTGCCAAATAGATATACATCACTGCATTAGAATCTCAGGGAAGTTTGTGAGGTAGAAATACTCAGAAACATACAATGCTTTGCCGTAGCCCTTGCACACACGAGTGGATGTCTACTGGACATACACATGACACAAAAATACAATACCTACATACTGTTGTCATTTACACTGGGCACTCCATTTGTAAATCACAAAAATGTATACATTAGGCTTCATACCTAGAATTGCAATTATGTTGTGTTTGTATGCATGTACATGTAAAGTATCATATAAAATATATAGTACACTGTAGACATCTTTACCCTGTCCCATGTATTGCTTTGCAGTTCCTTGACTCCATATTCCCACAGAGAAGCCTGGTGCTATTTTAACTACAGTGTTGTTCTGGAAGATATTAGTTGTGAGGCACTTCTGATATTATGGAATAACATTATTTTTCAAAAGCATGAATATTGGGTTGAGGTTTTGACAATTTCAGTAAATGGAAAGCCAGCTACATTCTGCAATGATCAGCCCCTTCAGCATGTTCCTCATAATTAGTTCTGCCCAAAGGTTATCTATGATGCAGGTATTTGGTGCTGTTTTAACGTGAAGGTAGCAATTGTAGCAGATAATCTATAATATTCTGTGTATTATAGGTTCATAGGTTGGTACTGGGCTATCTGCCCGAAGGCATATATTAGCCAGCCACGGTGTGTGGTATTCACCACCCCTTTAGTAGTTCCCTAGACCCTTGTACTAGCAGCTAGTACCCTTGGCCCCTATCTAGTAGTTCTGTTGGTGTGATCCCCGGTGTGAACTTTCTGTTACCCATCCACTCATCAAGGTTCCTCTTGAAGAGTGATAGTGAGGGGCTCTGTCTTATGTAGATTGGGACCCTGTTCCATAGTAAGGGAAGTCTCTGCGAAGGGAATCTATCCCTCCAGCATGTTCTATTCATTGTTGTGTTGAGGCTTATATCCCTAGAGCATGTAGCTCGAGTAGATTTGTTTTTTTCTAAGATGGAGCATGTTCAACAATTCTGGGTTGGACATGGCTCTGTACGTTAGACAGAGATCGCCTCTGAGAAAGCAGTATGCAACAGAGAACAGTCTTAGCTTTTTCAATCATGCTGCATAGGGCAACTGTTTGAGGCCAGTAATCCTCTTGGTTAGGTACCTTTGTGGTCTCTCCATCTGCTGGAGATGTCTAGCCAGGTACATTCCAATTGGTGCATTGTACTCAATAATGGGTCTGATGAGGGAAGAGTAGAGGGGCACCATTACATCCTTAGATCTTGATGCGAACCCTTTTGTGATCAGATGGGTCACATAGAAGGATTTTCTAACCACTTTGGCAACATGGTTATCAAAGGAGAGCTGACTATCTACTTGGGTCCCTAGATCCCTTATTTCTTCTTCAGATTTCAGGGGATTACCTCCTATGTTGTAGTTTGCGGGTACTCTGTTTTTTCCAGAGGGGATTATTACGCATTTTTTTTGCATTTAGCTTGAGACCATGGCTTTGACACCATGCATCAGTCTAATTTAGGCCCTTCTGGAGGATCTCCATGTCGGCCGGAGACTCTATTATAGCACCCAGTTTGCAGTCGTCCGCAAACTTAGTCAGCCACAGCCCTTCCGTGCTTGCCTGTACTTCTGAGAAGCATATGCCAAACAGGAGGGGCCCTAGGACAGAGCCCTGAGGCACACCACTCATTACTGGTCTGGATATTTGACATCTGGTCTAGTATTAATTACGTGTGTTTCAATGAGTCTGTTTGAGTAGACCGAAATTCTATATTAACAAAATTCACTTTATTGAGACAAAATCAGTGAAACCTGAATTTACCAAATGTTCACATCACTGGAAACTTTAACAGGGTATGGAGGCACTTAGCCAACATGGGGAAATTTGCCCTTTCCCCACTGTAGTGCGATTATGGCGTTGGTATATATAGTTAGGTAGTTATTTTTGGCACAGCCCCCCACTTGGGTGGGTTTGACATACTGCAATGAGTTTTTAGCTTTAATGTTGCCCAAGTGCCTCCATACCCTGTTAAAGTTTCCGGTGATGTAAACATTCAGTAAATTTAGGTTTTGCTGATTTCATCTCAATAAAGTGAGTTTCAGTAATGTGTGGAATTTTGTCCTACTGAAGTAGTCCCATTTAGACACACTAACACAGACAGTGTTATATTGCCAGTGATTCAAGTACAAATTAACACCTTACTCTTACTTACACTAAACATAAAAACTGATACAGCTCACAGAAAGAATATAATTATAGAGCCACTAGTCTTATGATTCAGAACTGCTCTTGTAGATTTTTTCTTGGCATATACAGCTAAAGAAAAATGCAGATTTGAGGAAATGGTCTATTTCAAAAAGGAGAAGGTGTCGATATTCACCACTTCTTAAACTAAGAAGTATTTGCTGAAAGATAAATGGCTGGTTTATAAAAATTAAAAGAAATGCAACAATTAAAATGATCAGAGAAAACAATATAATAGGTAGTGCTCCATAGCTTCACCAGTGCAGTTAGGCATTTGAATACTATAAAAAAGAAATAAATTGTATAGCTACATCAAATAGTTAAATTACAACAACAGCAAGCTAATTTATTATCATAATCTTTATCGTACAAGTGATTACTTAATAAGATATTTTAATTAGATTTTCATTTATAACTAATTCAAGAATGTGCACAAACACAAAAAATCCTTATAGTGTATCAAACCCTAAGTCAATATATTCATTCCAGACTGCTGTCATAGGTTACACAAAGAATATGTCAAAGCAAGTTATATATTGTTTTGTCATGCCAAATGAATATCTGTCATGTCATCTTCACAAAAGACAAATGATAGATAACTGGAAGACAATACCTAGTATGTAATTCCACTGACCAAAAAAGCTGACAAGCAAATCCTCTCGAAATAAGAGTCTAAATCGTGAGACCCTTTTATAAATCTTTCAGGAACATTTATGAAATAATTATGGCCAAGGTAAATGTCACATGTGCAGAAAAGCAGAAGAGAATTTAGCAAAGCAAAATCTGGGAGAGACAGAAAAAGGAGAGAAGATACAAATATGTCCAGCTAAGAGATGATGGACTGCCTGACAGAATACCTGCGACAGGTAGATATGACTGTCAAAGAAGGTAGGAGAGTGTCTCTGAATAGACAGAATTGACTACAGCTGATGATGCACTTCAATACCATGTAAAACTGAGAAAAGAGGGGGTGATGATATGGCAATACAAATAATTATTGCCAAGGTATTATCACCATTACGTTGCCCACTAAATGTCCAAGGACCATAACTGTGATCCTTAGAAGACCAGGAATTTAAGCACGAACAGTGAGTATATATACTACTTCTGATAATGAGGTATCTCAGGAACAAGAATTAAGCAGAAATAGTCAGGATATATACTAATTATGAGATTAAGGGATCTCAGAGAATCAAGGTACAGCAATCTGGGTGTTAGTATATGTTAAGTAGAAGGGGTGCGGGGCACAGCCTCCATGTCAGTGGGTACAGGGGAATGTCCCTGCAAAAACATAATGAATGCCTGACAGCAAGTGTTACAATTAATTGTTTTTTTGTCAGCATTGCATTGAAATTTAAAAAAAAAAATGGAGTGTCATGGTATCAAGTTTTTTACTTCAGATAAAAGGGGCAGTTAGTTAAATTTGTTATTTTCAGCAGGGACTGATTTAACTAAGCAACGAATTTTAACTGACTGGAAATCAAGGGATTTTGTCTTAATTTGTATGTTCGTGTGCATATGTGTGTGTGTGTGTGTGTGTGTGTGTGTGTGTGTGTGTGTGTGTGTGTGTGTGTGTGTGTGTGTGTGTGTGTGTGTGTGTGTGTGTGTGTGTGTATGTGTGTGTGTGATACCTCTCAACAGTACAGATTTTTGCAGAATGTCCAGATTTTTGGCTCATATTTTTGGTCTATTCCTCATAAAATCTGTGTTTTTCTGACAAATTACTGGGATGATCTGAGGAATGAAATCACTAAATAATGACATACATTTGAGTTTCAGACTTCAAATATTTCAGAAAATGTATGTTAAAACAAACCGTGTTACTCTTGCAACGTTCTAAGCTTGTAAGAGTAATATTTAAAATATGTCCCTATTTTTGGGCCTTTGTCTCCCCATTTTGCCAGTTTTTATCCAGATTTCTTGCACTGAGAGGTTGAGAGGTATGGTGTGTGTGTGTGTGTGTGTGTGTGTGTGTGTGTGTGTGTGTGTGTGTGTGTGTGTGTGTGTGTGTGTGTGTGCACATGTGCAGGTGTGTGTGTACATGTACATTTGTGCATACATATACTTGTGTGTACGTATCTGTATGTATGTTAGTGTGTACGTGTGGCCATTATGTGTATATATTTTTTCATTATAATTCATTAAATATCGTTCTCTCTCTCTTTATCTATATATATATATATATATATATATGTGTGTGTGTGTGTGTGTGTGTGTATATATATATATATATATATATATATATATATATATATATATATATATATATATATATATATATATATATATATATACACACACACAGACAAACCAGTGAAAATTGAAAGACTGCACCTGTATTATTAATTTGTGGTACTGGATTCATTTATATTCTTACTCTACATATTTCTTCTCCTACACATTTTTGTTGAATGTACAGATACAGGTAATAGATACAGATATTGACAGATATAGATATAGATATAGATATAGATATAGATATAGATATAGATATAGATATAGATATAGATATAGGGGTCTACTTCTTTTGACCTAACTTTCATTTGCCTGACACTCATTTGCCTGACCCCATTTGACTGAAATTTCATTTGCCTGACACTTCATTTGCCCGACACTTCATTTCACTGACAAGTATTATTAGCAAGAAAATGGAATATGCCCCCTTCCCCACTGTAGTGCGACCCTGGAGTTAGAATATATAGTTAGGAGGGGTGTGCCGGGAAGTGTCGGGCAAATGAAGTGTCAGGCAAATGAAATTTCAGTGATTTGGTCTCAGGCAAATGGGTGTCAGGCAAATGGGAGTTAGGTCAAAAGAAATAGACCCAGATATAGATATAGATATAGTGGGGGTATGACATATAACAGCAGAAGTATTTTGTACATTCCTAAATTTCCTAACCTTACAGTACATCTGAATTTACCACACAAACTAAACTTCCGTGAATTCCATATACCCATTTTCTACATTTTTCAGTGTGACTCACCTTCTATTCATTTCAATTGTATGTTGTAATTGAGTAATTTGTCTCTATAGCAGGACATTGTGCTAGTTACACAGGTTTTCACAAATAGATATATCTCAAATGTGGCTTTGTAACTATAATTGTGTTGTAAATTTAAATGTCTTTTTATATATGTTAGGACAATATACAGCATAATTAGCTGTCTACTATTACTTAGTGATGTACTGTAATATACCATTTGATAGGTTACCTTTGCTTTTAGTTTGCTGGTAATAGCATTTTCCAGCTGGCTAGTTGTGGTCACTTGAAGTGTGTTTGTTTGCATATTTATTTATGTATTTATTTATTTAGTAGATAATTGATGTAGGCTGAATCGTTATCATGGGTTGGTGTGTGTGTGTGTCTGTGTCAGTTGTTTTGTAGGTACAGTGTATGTAGTTTTTTTTTCTTTACAGGGCATGTGAATTAGTTTTGGTAGATGTTGTTATGTTTGTTTACATTTAGTTTAATTTGTATTTACATAGTGTTACCTTTCATTTTATTAATTAATCAATAAACAAGTTAATTAATTAATTAATTAATTAATTAACCTGGGTTAAGTGGTTTATGCATTTTTCAGATGACAGAAGCAGACTGGTAATAAACAAAAATTTACACTTTGCCACAAGATGAATATTATCCTAACAATTGTCTCTAGGAAAAGGGTAAGATAAGCATTTTCTCCTAAGAGTAGTCTACTGAAAAGGGATGAGATAACAGTATTTATCTGGTACAGTATGTAGATACAATTTTGTACATCTACACTTTTGGCATGTTAGCAACGGTTATGATGAGTCTTGATGCATCATCAGAAATTTCCCTACACCCTTGTTGCATCGCCAAAGCTATCAGTCAGGGGTAGTTGTACAACAGATAGCACACTCACCTATCATTCTACTCCCACAGCAGGCCAATGGAGTGTTGATACTATAGTGCAATATGGGGGGGGGGCTGCACTTCAGAGTTTGCTGCCCTTCAGAAGAGATGTTAAGCTGAAGTTCCATTTGTTTGAGTTGGTGGTAGCTCAAGTGGATATAAAAATTTCCATGATACTTCTCAGAAAGTGTAGGAGGAAGTTCCCTGATGCCCTGGCCAAATTTCTCCTAGTTTTATAAATACTGTTTAAGGTTTACCCTGGACAAGAGTCCACCAACCTTGTGAGGCTAACCTGGTCAATGACGAATAAATATGAAAATTCCATTACCTAAAGGGCTTATAGTAATTTTAAATGTGTCATTAAATTGTTAAGTACTACACTCACTAAACAGATTGTGAAATTGCCCCAAAACATCCCTGATCACCAAAAGTAGCACTGTACAATTAGTTTAGCAAAAATATCTAAAATAAAATAAAATGTAAACAAATGAAACACGGGTTGCATTTTCAATTCACAAGATAAAAATAATGTTACTGAATATATCCAAATTCTACACACTCAACACAACAAAAGAAATATTTCCCACCTAAATCATTTCTCTGTAAATGAAACTCATTCATTGCAGAAAAAAAAGTTAAGGAAGTAAGTAAGTTAGGAAGGAATAAAAAATGAAAGAAAATACTGGCGCACACTGCCCCTTGGTGTAGAGCGTTGATTCCATGCATGTGACCCAGGTGACCCATGTTCAATTAGCAGCATGGGCACTGCAGCAGCTGGGTAGAAAGGGATAGTCCTGAGTGGTCAATGTTAGTTCACACATCTTGGTGGTGGGGGGACAGCCTGGCCCTCCACAGTTACAGCACTTACTGGAGGGTGGGCTATCACCCATGGAAGAGGCCAGGGTGGGTCCATGCACATTATTCCCCTGACAATGCAGACACTGTTATAAAAAGGGATTGGGAGGGGATTTACAAAGAACTGGTGCACTGGCTCACTCCCTTAAGTCCAAATTTCATCTGCAGAGAATGAATGTGCTGACAAGGTCTCCAAAAAGGAACAAATAGGGGGAGGGTCTCCCTCAGTTCTGGGATGCCTAGCTGTCACTCAACAGGGTTCACATAAATAAAGAAATAAAACTAGACAGATTTTTCATTTGCTACAATGAGAAAATTAATACAGCTTTACTCACTAGATGTACAGAAAATGCACTTGTGCAAGTGCACTTGCACGTGCCCGCACCACTCACACACACACACACACACACACACACACACACACACACACACACACACACACACACACACAAACACACACGCATGCACACACACACCTCATATAAAACAGCATTACCCACCTAAATCAAACTTCAAGAAACAAAATGTGTTCACATTAAAGTGAGAAATATACAAAAAGAATCAGTAAAACAGATCTAATTCTATCTAAGTAGAATTGTTCTTCTACTTCTTCTTTCGGCTGCTCCCATTAGGGGTCGCCACAGCAGATCAACTGTTTCCATTTCTTCCTGTTCTCTGCACCTTGCTCTGTCACACCAACCACCTACATGTCCTCTCTCACGACATCCATAAACCTTATCTTAGGCCTCCCTCTTTTCCTGTTACCTGGCAGCTTCATCCTTAGCATCTTTTCCCCAATATTCTCTGCATCCCTCCTCAGCACATGTCCAAACCAATGTAATCTTGCCTCTCTGGCTTTGTCTCCAAACCTTCCAACATGGGCTGACCCTCTAATATACTTATTCCTAATCCTGTCCATCCTTGTCAAACCCAGTGCAAATCTTAACATCTTCAACTCTGCCACGTCAAGCTCTGACTACTGCCTTTTTGTCAATGCCAGTCTCCAACCTATATAACATAGCTGGTCTCACTACTCTCTTGTAGACCTTCCCTTTCACTGTAAAATAAATGAACATATATCTAACCTATAAAACTAACGAATCTTGGCATATCCTTAAATGAGCTAATAAAAGACATAAAACAAATGAACTGCCAGGACAGGAAATTATTAAATTTATATCAGAACTAAGTATATAGCAAAGTCCGAAAGGTTTAGGATTTTTGCACGGAAGTATTTGCATATGTATTTTTATACTCAAAACAACTTCATAAGTTTTTTCCTTAGGCACAGAGCAAATGCTGAAAGTGTAATGGGAATGAGATAGAGATAACTGGGAACATTTTTTATTTTTTTGGGTTGGGGATGTAATGAGTTGGTAGATTTTTAAAACTCACTGTAGAGTACTTTGTCAGAAATGTTGGGAAGCAAATGATTGTAAACAAGGAAATTATTTGTTTGAGGTAGAACATACCACGTTTAATGCTAATGGTTGCCATACAGTAACCCTGTGTTTGTAAAGGTTAGCCAAACAGTCCACTTATGCTGTGCTGGCGAGGTCATAAGAAGATTGAAACATGCATGCCCACAGCTAGTGGAATTTGTCCATTAACAGACTTAAAAAGAAAAAAGTCACAGGCGTTCAGAACTGCCATATAGCTGAAACACCTGATGTCATCAAGGGGTTATTTGCATATATCCCATTATCCTCTTTTACAAGAGGTTTTAAGGAATCACACAGTGAAAACTCTACTTGGCTAGGATCTTCTTGTACTTTTTTAATTATTGGTTTGGCTGTGTGTCCTGTTTACTGTTTTAATTACTAGGAAATGGAAATCAAAATCAGAACCAGCTGAAACTGAAGTACTGAATACTGTAAACGATATAAAAGAACTGGATGTAGTTTCTTTAGAAAATGGCAAGAGCAAATTACATAGAAATAAATGGAATTTGTGGGAACAACATAGGCAGAATAATATTCATGCTTATGAATGAAATTTAACGGAAGCCAAGAAATTACCAGTTTATGTAAGGCTGGAGTGAATGGAAATTGCTAAAAAGGAAATGTATATACTGCATAGAAATAATAATGGAATGTTATGTTTTTTTCTTTTTATTGCTATATGTGTACCCTTGTAATTTAAAAAAAGTCACATTTAATAATGATGTTTAAAATAAAAGAACTAAAGCACAAAGCCAAGCAATGTCTGGCACTTTAGGATTAAGGAATTGAGTTCATGACTTGTGGCTTCAGTAGTCATCACAAAACTTGTTCTGCAACTCTACTGTAAAATATATTTTACACCAACCCCTATGCACTCATGTTTATTCCAATTCAATATCAAAGCCATTTATAAGATATCTATCTTATCTATCTATCTATCTATCTATCTATCTATCTATCTATCTATCTATCTATCTATCTATCTATCTGTCTGTCTATCTATCTATCTATCTATCTATCTATCTATCTATCTATCTATCTATCTATCTATCTATCTTTAAACATCTATCTATATATGTGTGTGCATCTGACTATAATGTCGACTTGCTTAACAGCGAGATGACATCTAAAGTTTAGAACAGCGAATTCTCGGAACAGCAAATTTCACCTCCGGGAAACTAACCACTTGGCCATCACTGACAAAATAAAAACCTAAACAAATTAAACCCACCAAAGTGGGGGGCTTCACCTCCCACCCCCCACCCCCCACACACTTAAATATTCCAACTCCGAGATTGCACTACAGTGGAGAAAAGGGCAAAGGTCATCAGTGGTGGCTACGTAAAGAAGTTATGTACTCACCATAACGTTCCATGTTTGTTGTCCATCTCGCCGTTCATTCTTACAATGATGGGTTCCTTAAATGGAGGTCTTAATAAGGAGGCACCTTTTAAGAAGGCTCTACACAGCCTGTGTGACATTAAGTGTGAGATAGAATCACCAATGTGGAAATTTGATATTGCAGCGAGTTGAACCTTGATGGTTGCTGCAGCTGAACCTTGCTGGAAGAGTTCTGTCAAAAATTCCAAATTAGAATGGATAGGTGTAGAAAAAGGATCAATGTTCCTATTTTGAGCCCAAAAGGAAAACCTTTTCCATTTGCTAGAATACAGTTTTCTAGTGGAAGCTTTATGAGAGGACATTAAGATATGTTTGACTGCAGGAGTGAAATTGTGAAGCCTGACTAAATTGGGAAGTGGAGCAGCCAAGCTGTCAATTTTAGGGTGTGGAGAGAAGGATGAAGCTCCCCTGACATATCAGTCAGCAGATCTGGCACTGGGTCCAGAGTCCAAGGCTTGTCCTGAAGATGAGACCAAAGGAAGGGGAACCAAACTTGGCGAGGCCAATAAGGAGCAATGAGAATTATCCTGCTTCCCGAGTACTGTGCTTTCTGAATGACTCTGGGTATGAGAGGGAACAGAGGAAAAGTCTACAGAAGTCCCGAGGGCCAATTGTGATCAAGTGCATCTCTCAGTGTCTCCCCTGGAGGGGAGATTAAGGTAAAGTAGCTGCTGCACTTGGCATCCATGGGAGTGGCAAAGAGATTGCAGCAAGGCTGACCCCATGTTCGGAAAATAATTTCCGCTACATTCTGATTGAGAGATCACCATGAGGCATTAAGATTGCTCTGCTCAGCTTCTCTGCTATCACGGTGGACTTCCCCAGAATGTGCATTGCTATTAGAAGGTGCTGGGAAAAAACTGCCCATTGCCAAACTCTCAGGGCCTCTCAACAAAGGGGGTAAGATCTCGTCCCCCCCCTGCTTGTTTATGTACCAAACCACAGACATATTGTCTGACTGTATCGCAATTGTCCCTAGAGGGAGAGAGTCATGAAATGCTTGCAATGCAAGAAGCACTGCTCTCATCTCTAGGACATTTATATGCAAGTGAGCCTCATGTTCTTGCTATGTATTTTGGACTGTTCTTCCCAGATAATGCCCCCCCACCCACCCTATCTGGGAAGCGTCCGTGGTCACTGTAGCTATGGTTTGATGTGGAACAAATGGTCTCCCTATGGTCACATGAGTGGAGTGTATCCACCATCTTAAGTCTTTCTTGCATGATTCCATTAATCTGATAAGGTGAGGTGAAGCTCTTGAAGTGACCATTGGCAGAACAACAGCCACTGAAGGATCCTCATGTGCATTCTGGCAAAAGGGACCAGTTTAATCGTGGAAGCCATTGTTCCTAGTAATCTTAGAATTATCTTTGCTTTCGCTTTGGTCTTGGGAAGGAGGTGAAATATCTGTTGTCTGAGTGCTACAACTCTTTCTGCTGGAAGACATGCTACCATAGAGGAGGTGTATAGATCTGCCGCTATAAATGTAATATGATGACAAGGCAACAAGGCAGATTTTTGAAAATTGACTGTAATACACAGCTGATTGCAAATGTCCAAAGTTAGATCCCTGGCTTGTTGGAGTAGATGCTTGGTGGTGGCAGATGGGAGCCAGTTGTCTAGACAGGGAAACACTCGGAATCCAAGATGCCTCAGTTGAGCCGTGACTACTGCCATGCATTTGGTAAACACTCTGGGGGCTGTAGTGAGACCAAAGGGCAGAGCTCGGAACTAGTAATGATTGGCTCCCAGCCGGAAGCGTAAGTACCTTCTTGATACCCTGTCCATTTTTATGTGGTAGTAAGCATCTTGAAGGTCTATAGAGCACATACAATCGTCTTTCCCTAAAAGGGGAAGTATAGACTGCAGTGTCACCATTCGGAACTTTGACTTCTTGACAGATTTGTTTAATTTGCTTAGGTCTAATATGGTCCTCCAGTCCCTGTTCTTTTTGGCACCAAAAAGAATCTTGAGTAAGTTCAGAATCCTATTTGGTCTGCGGGGACTTCTTGGATGACTCTTTTGTGCAACAACTTTTGAATGTCTATGGTTGATTACTCCCTTAGATTGGGTGGAACATCTGGGATTGTTCTGGTCTGAGGAACAGGATTGAAAAATGGGATGGAGTATCCTCTGGATATTATTTTTAGTACCCATTTGTCTCTTGTGATATTTTGCCAGGCTTCTTGGTACAGGGATAAACCTCCCCCGACTGCCTCGAGAGTACAGCAGTTTGGCCTCCTTACAGGAGCACTGATAAGGGTGTCTGCAAAAGGAATCACGGTCACCCTGGTTTTGCGGGCCCCCTCTGCATCTGGAGTGGTGTCTACCATTATTGCCTCCCCCTCTGCCCATGGGGAAGGAATCACCCCATGCATCCTGGAAAACTCTGTGGGATCTTTTGCACCACATTATTCCACTCTTCTGGCCTTTAGGATAAGGTCTTGAAGGTACAAAAAAAGTACTCCAATGGCAGAGAGAGTTTTCCCTTCCTGCTCGCACCGGGTTAGAGTTTCTTTCACTTTGGATCCAAAGAGTGAGGAACCATCAAAAGGGGCATTAGTAAAAGTAGACTTAAAGGGCTCTGCAAAATTGCACAAGCGCATCCAGGAGTGTGTCCTAAGGGAAACTCCGGAACCCGCTGCCCTGCTCGCTACATCTGCTGCATAGGATATGAGCCTCATGGAGGAGCTGACAATGGAATTTAAGGTAGACAGCTGGGAGGAGACCTTTTCATTCACCCCTGCAGCTAATGAACCTTGTAAAGTATCTTCTAGCTCTTTCAGGAGATCTCTTTGTAGCCTTGTAAAGTGAAATAGGTAGTTCAGCGATCACAGTGAGAATGTTGCTGATGAAAAGACATGCTTCCCATATCTGTCCATCATTTGAGAGTCTTTATTCAGAGGATGAACAGATGAGGAAGTCTCTGCAAGTTTCTTCTTAGTGGCTGCTGCCACCACCATAGCATCTACGGATACCCCCTTGGTTAGAAAGTAATTTCCCGAAGGAGCTGACAAGAATTTGTTTGGCCTCCGAGAGACTGGTTCAATAGTGTCAGGTGACTCCCACACCTTTCGACTAACCAGGTCCATTAGCTCATTGAAAGGAAGAGACACCCAGGAGGCTGAAGGTTGAGATCCAAAAGCCTTCAGGTACACTGACTCCTCATCATAAGGGGTGGTGGTCTGACAGCCGCATCTCTGCTTCAGGATCTCTAGAATATCTGCAAATGAGGTATCATCAGAGGACGACCGTGGGGACCCTTCCGACTCATAGAAGTCAATGTCTGAAGTGACAGACTCATCTGGGGAGTCTACGTGCTTCCTCTTGCAAGTTCTCTTCCAAGATGGCTCCTCAGAAGGATATTCTGTGGAGGCCTCGGAGGAGAGGGGTTCACCCATTGGGGATCCTGAGGCTCTGGATCTCTGCTGTCCTGTGGAATGGGTGGTGCCAAGACAGTAGTCGGTGCCTTAGGGGGACGAGTACTAGTATCCTTCTGAGGTACTAAATGGGAAGACAACACACTCCTCATCAGCTCAAAGGCAGATCCCACTGGCTCCAAAGACTCCCTCAGCTCCAAGGAGACAGAGGAAGGCACCGGAACCAACGAGATCAGGCCCGAGGCCGATGTGGGAGCCGAGCTAACCCAGGCCGAATCCCCTAGGGGTAGACTCAACACTGAAGAAGATCGGGGTCGAGAATCCACCCCCCCCCCGGGGCCGACAGGGGAACTCCAGTTCCCAGACTCCCCGGATGGCACAGAGAGAGTAGGAGCAGATATCAGCTCCATGAACTCCGAAGGGGGTCCCGGAACAGATGGATCCACAGTAAGCTGCACCAAGCACTCTGGCTCTGAAGTGGGTATAATTGGTACAGTAAGTTCCGAGACCAAATGAGTGGGAGCTGAGAATAATTTAGTCAGCGCCGGTGACTTCAGGAGTCTGCGCGCCACCCGTTCCACGTCATCATCCAATAAGCCACTGGTGGACCTGGAAGATAGGGATGGAATGCAAGACCTGTGCAGAATTGGAGATCTCAACATCGGAGAAACTGGTGAAATATCCATGGACTGGTTCTGAGTAGAGGTATCTTGTGGCTCCGAGGACTTTGGAGCTGAAGTACCAGCCTTGTCAACTAATACGACCTCTGACGGCTCCGAGGACTGTGGAGTCGAGGAGGTAATGGCCTTGGAAATTTTTGGTAGTTTGACTGGAGACTCCGAATGAGCCGATGTTGCAGGTGAATGTCTTTTTTGAGACTTTTCCTTTTTAGAGGATGGAGAAGAAGAAGAGGAAGAAGAACAATGGATAGCTTCCTCAAAAGTTGGCTTTAAAAGCCCTTTCAGAATCAGTTTGTTTCTCCTTTCTTGAAGTACTTTTGCACTGAAAGAGTGACAAAAAGTGCAGTCATCTTGTAGGTGAATAGCACCAAGGCAAAAATGCATATAACATGTCCATCAGTGAGGGACATTTTTTATGAGCACTTCTGGCATTTTTTAAAGCCCGAAGGCTTATGTTCTCTCTCTTTTGGGTCTTTAGACATACTTAAGGTAAGACCGCAAAAGCAACAACAACAAGAAAAATGTTGCTACTGAACAGCTAAAGCTACACTGAACAGTAACTATGGAAAACACAAGGAAAAAGACAACCAGGGAGAAAAAAATATAGCGCCTCTAACTTAAACAGTCCTTTTTTCTAGACAAGACAACAATTAACTACAAGCCCTCTAACTTAAACTGGCAAATAGCTCTCTAACTTAAACAAGCTACTGAAAAACTTAGACAGAAACAACAATTACTACAAGGGATACCAGTGGGCTTGCAAGACAATGGCAAAAGCCGTGCCAAAGGGGATAAAACTATCACTATCTAACACTAATGTAATAAAATGCATAACAAATTAAATATAATTAATAGATAAGCTATCTATTAGCAAATATATCAGTTTAGGGGAAAAATAAGAGTAAATCTGTCACAACTTAGCCATGGCCAAGATGAGTTCACCCAACCTCGTAAAGCGGCAAATGAGATCTGGGGAATTGCACCACTGCATTGCGGGATACCTTCTTGCCACGAGCCAGGTTTGAGACTTTCAGCTATGTATTCGGCCAAGTCGAAGCCAAGAATCAGCTTCAAACCCATCATTGTAAGAATAAAGGCGAGCTAGGATAACATAACATGGTTAGTTTCCCAGAGGCGAAATTCGCCAGTCCGAGAATTCGCTGTTCTAAACTAGATGTTGTCATCTCGCGGTTATGTCATAAAGGGTAACTATATATATATATATATATATATATATATATATATATATATATATATACACACATAAAATATGTGTGTGTGTGTGTATATCCATATATTCATCCATCCCTTCATCATTACATCCACAACCCCTTCCCACTTTATAACCCTCTTTGGGAAATAAACATGAGTGGTGAGCATTGCTTGGAATACTAGGGATTTTCTTTGGCTGACCTACATTCTCTACAGTGGCTCAAGGAACATAGCTAATTAAAAGGAGTAGATAAGTTCTTTTCAGGATAATTTTTAGAGTAGATAAAGACAGGATTACGATACAATATATGATACAGGAGGCAAGTGATCATCTGTTACAGCCTGACAGAATGAATTTTGGTCTGATAATGGAAAAAATTAATGCTGCAACAAAGGTGGGTCTCGGAAAGAGATTAATCTTCCTAAACGTATAATGCTTCATGGAGGAGAATTAGCCTTGGATAAATTCTTACTGATTTTTCATGGACTAAGTCAATAGAAGACCAGTTGCACTAGCTGCACCTATTAAGCTGTTCAGCAGAATATTACTAACACAAAATACCTCTAGAAAGGCAAAAGATATTAAAACAGATTGAAATTTACAAGAAAAATCTTACAAAAGAGGGAAGAAACAGACAGACATATGTAGAATGAAAGGAGACATCAACAAAGTGACCCAGCAGCAGAGTATGTGGGGCTGTTAAGCATGCATGTCAGCTTTGTAAAGTGAAGGGGATTCTTCAAGCAATAATATGGACATTATGGCAACTATCCTTTCTATTATATACAAAATGTGCATGCCTAATGATGCATGAGCTCTACACTGAGTCAGTCATATCACCCAGATCAGTCACTCTACGTAGCAGGCTGGGCATCAAGACAAAGGAAATCAATGAATGTTGCTTTCACAAGCAAAGACTGACAAGGGGCCAATGCATTCCACAAACATGGAATAACTGCTGCATTAAGTGAAAGACTGGATTTAGCTTTTATTCTGATTGTGTATATGGAGTCAGAGCACAGGGATGATGAAGGCATCTGGTTACAGCTAGTACATTAAGTAAGGTGGCGGCAATTTGTGAACATGGATTACAATACCAGGTCATCTCATATATGGCCTTGTCTCACATGAGATGAAGGCTGATCAAGGAAAAAGTAACACAATATACCAAAACTGAATAGTGGTAATTCAACAGGAGTTCATGTGGAGTGTGTCCTGGCTTTACTTCTCTATTCAGTTTTGGTATATTGTATTGCTTTGGTTTTGCGTGGTATTGGTTTTTCAGTTTTGGACTTTTTCATTGTACTGAATAGAGTTAGTGCATTATCATGGCTGGGGCACATGTAGAGAATGTTTCATTGCTGACCGAGTTTTGGAAGGAGAAAGATGCCAAACGAGCCTCAGGTGATCCATGGTCTGAGGGGGTTACTGAAGAGTTTGATGACAACTTCTTCCAATTCGAGAAACTGCTTGTTAAGGAGGTGACACTGTCTTATGATACTAAGCTCCTGGAAAAGTATGTGAGTCTGGACATTACACCGAGGGGGCTTAGAATTGATCGGCTGCCTGCATACGACTTTTCAGATGAAGAGAGCGATCTTATGGAGGAATGGAAATCCCTCTCCTTAACCAGCACTTTGAGTTGGTTAAACATCTTGATTAAATGTAACAAATGACAACAGGAGAAAATCCAAGGTGAGATCCTGCAGCTGCAGGAAGCATTGGTTAAGTCTGTGTCGTAAGATGTCTTTTCTAATAGACTAAAGGAGATCAAAACCTGGGTGGTTAAGGTGGAAGAAGGGGTGATTTCATGTAAAAAAAGAAAATTAGATTGGGACATAAAAGATTACAAAAATAACTTAGTGTTTTTATGGCAGAGAAAGCCCAGGAGGAGGAGGCAATCCAGGGCACAAGCGGGGAGCAGGTCTCGCGAGGCACGAGACTCATCAGCATCATCTGCCAAAACGTCATCAAGCAGGAAAAGTGTTTCCTTCAAAAATATGAACATGGAAGGAGCCAGTGGACAGTAGCAGCAGTCCAATCTGTACCAGACGAGGGGCCATGGTCAGAAGTGGCAAGCAAAGGGTTTCAGCAACAACAGTGGACGAAAAGGAAAGAACTAGTTACGCTAGTGATTTTGGAACTTCTGGTTTACAGTTCAGTGTCCTGGGTTTTGACGCTGATAATCTGAATCGCCAATATCAAAGCTTACAGGATGAAAATGGTGTGTTTAATGACTTGAAAATAGTTAATTTGTCTGACTTTATTTTGAACTCTGATATGGAAGCAGTACTAGAGAAAGGAATGAAGTTTGTACCTATGAGAATTCCCAGTTTAGTGGATTTATTCTTTAAGGTCAGTAGATTTTGCAGAAAATTGCATCTTAAAATATTTTTTCATAACAAAAATGTGAATGTATTGACCAATGATTTAGATTCAACAATGCATGAAGATGAAGTTAGTTTAAATGATTCTTTGTTGCATTTATCTATTTATGAAAATTATTTGTTTGATTGGGAAGAAGAAAATGATGGTTTAGATATAAACTGTGATTCGGTGGGTGCAGGTTTCTTTATAGGTTATGGTAAATTTCAACTGCCTATGTTATCAACTGTTAGTACGTTTATGTCCCCAAGAATGTCTATACCCATTTGCACCTTTGAAAGCACATTGCTTAAACAGGTACATTTGGAATATGTTAATATCAGAAAGCATTTCAAGAACTATAATTTAAATAAAAGCAAATGGAAAGCTTTACAGAACATGAGGGATCATAATGATAAATATGCTTTTACACAATCAGACAAAGGGGACAATTGAGTGATTTTTTTCAAAAACACACTACGTAACTACTGCAGAGAATTTACTTTTGGATGTTACAGTATATGAGAAACTGGCAAGCAATCCGGTGTTGGAATACAATGGGAGGCTACTTGAGCTCTTAGAAAGGGACGAAAGACTGGGTTTCTTTTCAGTAGCTGACATTAAAAAATTGTACATAAAAAATTCTAGGGATGCAACATTTTGTATAATTCCAAAACTACACAAGTCCATTGAAAGTCCCCCGAGTAGAACCATAGTTTCGGGGAAAGGATCATACCTACAAAATTTAGGTATTTTTTTAGATTACCAACTGAAGGGTCATTTATCTAAGGTAACCTCACATATTAAAAATACTAAAGAACTATGTGATTTAGTTGGTGGTAAATGTTGGCATACAAATATCTATTGGGCTTGTGTTGATATAAGAGCATTATATACAAGTATAAGGAACATCTGGGGTTTAGAGGCTGTGACATCCATGTTAGGCGAAGGCCCATGGACAAATTTACTTGGTGCAGCTCTTGGAATTTTCCCTCACACATAATTGTTTTAGTTTTGGTGGACAAAACTTTTTGCAAAAGGAAGGAACAGCGATGGGGGCATCATACGCCCCAGCTTATGCCATATTATTTATGAATTTTTCTGAGAACAGGCATATGTATAATACGGATTTTATTATCCACCATGTCATTACATACAAAAGATTTATCGATGACTTGTTTTTTATTTGTGAGGGGGATCCAAATGAATTTAGAAGGTTTATGGAACAGTTGAATAAAAATCCATTGGGCCTTGAGTTTACTTTTGAAATCAGTGATGTCAGCATCTATTTTTTGGATGTGGAATTTTTTGTGTCAGATAAAAGGATTCATTATAGGCCTTTTATTAAGAAGACAGCTGCAAATAATTTCTTGTCGGCTGAAAGTATGCATCCACCACATCTTTTAACTTCCCTTCCATATGGAGAAGATAAGCGTATTTTTAATAATACTTACAATAAATCATCTATTCCAGGGGAGTTCTTGAAAGTCAGACAAAAACTATTCAATAGCGGTTACACAGTGGCATGTCTGGATAAAGCTGAAGATAGAATTTTGGGCACAAGTGGTGTGAGGGATGCAGGTAGTAGAAGAACATTTGTAGGAAAACCCAAAAAGGATGATGAGGGGGGACGGGCTGTTTTTTGTTTCGAGATTTTCTCCCCTAACAATGATGCTCAAGAAATTAGTGGAAAGGTTTTGGCCCATTGTTAGCGAGGATGACAATATTGGTCATTGGTTTCCAGACAGGGTGATTTTCTCCTACAGTAGATTCCTTCATTTAAAGGAGTTGTTGAATTTAAGGAGACCTCTGATGCGAGGTGGCTGGAGGGGAAACTCTGCATGTGGTATATGTAAGGGTTGTAGTAGGTTAAAAAATCTAAATGATAATATGATAAATAATGTCAAATATATAGCGAGAGATCATTTTACCTGTAGGTCACGTGGGGTGGTATATATTCTTGGTTGTGGTTATACGCCAACCAGATGGTATGTAGGACAGACTAGGAGGATGGTTAAAAACAGAATTTTGGAACATCTAGGAGATATCAGAAACTGTAGGTTAGAGAGTCCTGCTGCTTACCACTTCCTCATGGCCCATGGGGGTTCAGGAGCCAGTTTATTTTTTTGTATTTTAGCAAAACCTTTTCACACACAAGGGGAGGATTTTTCGAACATACTTAAATTAGAAGCCAAATTTATTGTTAATTTTAATACACTTCATCCTAGGGGTTTGAATCAGGAGCTCAATATTAATATGTATTAAAAGCATTAATATTTATTTGTGTATAAGCAGTTTGCAGTATGGTATTTTTGTAGAATTGTTTTTTATAAATTCATGTTTAGGTTGCAGTTTTTCTTATGTATTTATTATATATAGTATATAGCTGTTAGATTTCTAATGTTATTATAAATGTATACATAGCTGCTAGAGTCTGAATATTGCACCTACACTTTTATTTATATTCCATATGCATTTTTGATAGAAGTGTAGAACTGTTATTTTAAATTGTTCCTACAGAACAAATGAAATTGGTTAATTAGGTCAGTTGTTTGATTTTTAATGTTATTATATATGTATACATAGCTGCTATATTCTGAATATTGCATCTGCATTCCTATTTCTATTTCTATTTGTATCCTTGATTGAAATGTAGCACTGTCACTTTAAATTGTTCCTATAGAACAAATGAAATTGGTTAATTAGGTGATTAATTCACAATCAAGTGCTTTTGTAGATGTATTTAAAGAGTCATATGGGTGTTGAAGTTCATTCCAGTTTGAAGGCATATTGGCCGAGGTACTAGGAAGCATCAATACATTTTTTTGTGGTGATTCAACAGGAGTTCGTGTGGAGTGTGTCCTGGCTTTACTTCTCTGTTCAGTTTTGGTATATTGTATTGCTTTGGTTTTGCGTGGTATTGGTTTTTCAGTCAAGGAGAAAGTAACCACAGATCCAGGTAAGGGTGGGCTGTATAACAGGAGAATAAACAGGAAGGTTATTGACAACAAACACATATATGAGTTCAGTGATGATGCAGAAGCATAGGAAGCAGATATCCACAATACAATATGGGGTGCATCTGTTAAAGACTGATCTGTTTGCTGATTTGAGATGTGCTAGTAACATAATGGCAAATAGTGTTTACTGATTTGAGATGTGTTAGTAGCATAATGGCAAATAGTGAATTTAAACATGGAAGGTGTAAGAAAGGTAAGCCTTTAACCTTACATTACTTGGCTTAGGTTAGGTAAACATTAACACTCTATTTCATTGGAATATGGTTAAGAAGTTTGTCAGTAGTCAAGAAACTGATACAAGGAATAGAAGGGGAGTCAGGCAGGGAGGATAGGGACAGTGAGACTTTAACAACATGTAAGCTTGCCAGAGTAATAAACTGGTGATCAGTGCATTACTGTTTATTAGTTGAGTAAAATAATGTCAATTCTGCAAAGTCCAGTTGTGATACTACCCTATAAGGCATTCAACACCAATAATAGTGTGGTTAATGTGTGAGTAAAACAAAGTGCCTTATTGCTTTATGCTCAGCACAGTTTTAGTGAATTTGTCTTTTCAGAGTTAGCTATCTTGTTATTTTAGCATTCTGAGAATGTACTCTCTCTCTGTATATATATATATATATGGGTCTACTTCTGTTTGTCGAAAACACTATTTTTCGATAAACAGAAGCTCAAACCCACTTAAGCAAAAGTGCACTACATCGACAGTGCACTTTCACAAAAGTTGATTCACCAAAGCACATTACAGTGAGGATAAGGAAATATATTATTTTCACCACTGTAGTGCGATCTCGGAGTTAGTATATTTAAATAGGGGGGTTTGGGGGGCATAGCCCCCCACATGGCTTGACCCCTGTAAAATAATGTTTAAAGTAGTTTGTTTTGAATAATCTTTTGCAAAAGTGCACTTTCGAAATAGTGCACTTTCGCATAAGTGGGTTTCTACGTTTCTTAGTCGAGATTGTGAAATTTCGATCAAGAAATATAGACCCTATATATATATATATATATATATATATATATATATATATATATATATATATATATAATATATAAAGATAGATATGATTGACTCAGCATATAAAAACAAAAGGGCAAACACAAAAAGAGCGATCTTTTTATAGTGAAACTAAAAAGATTGAAAAAAACATTTTTTTGCAGAGGTCCAGTATCCTGTCCCCCCCCCCCCCACACACACACACACAATAATTATATATACAAACTCTGAGATCACACAACAGCGGAGAAAGGGCAAATGTTCAGACCATGCTATACCATAATCTTGCACACAAAGCAGCTGGCACTCTTAAAAACAAGGAAAAATACTGTTCACTCTTGCAGACTGCAACTATATATCTATCTGTCTCTCTAGATATATATATATATATATATATATATATATATATATATATATATATATATATATATATATATATATATACACCCACACACACACACACACACACACATGAGGGGAGAGGGCCTTTTTCAAAATGACTAATGAACTTCAAATATGAGCTGCTAAGACATCTCTTACTGAAACATGGGATTCTGCTTGACAATTTTCACATGAATTGTTTTCAATTTATTAAGATAATTTAGATTATTACATTGTTTTTGTTGGTATTGTAAGGCATAATAATGACTGTGGAGGCTGCCCTTTTAAGGCCAAGACAAGCAAGCATGGAATGGCACCAAGGAAATTCCTGAAGGAAGGATAATTGGAAAACATCTACAGGATCTGAAAAGGCAATGAAATGTACTTTGACACCTTGTATTGCAGAAAGTGTTACTAGGTATTTGGGAAAATATCCTCCAGAATAAGGATCATAGGATCCTAGGAGTTACAAGTCCACTGAGCTGAAAGCCCATTTTCACCTTGCCACTACTCATCCAGAAGCCTTGCTTCTATTTTCAAGGAGGGGCAGGCAAGTTATACCAGGCAGGGTTGAATTTTGAATAACCATCTAGTTGCCCAGCTCTTTCTTAAAGGCAGATAGTGTGTCACACTGCTTAATTTTGTGAGGGTGTTTGTTCCAGGGAAGGGAAATGAGCTGTGTGACAAATCTATTCCCTTCCTAGTTTTATTTATTTGTTGGAGTAGATTTAGATATCTGGATACAGCATAAGTTGAGCTAGATTTAGATATCTGGGCTGTTTGATTTATTGAGGTAAAGAGTTCCTGAGCCACTTGTGCCCTTTAAGCAAGATACAAGTCACCCCTAAGAAGTTTATATGAAGTTGAGTAGAGGGAGAAAGCCTCTAGTCTTTCCAGTGAAAGTCTTTTAACACCCTGACCCATGCTAGGGACCCTTGCTAACAGTGGGAGGGGTATGTGTGCCCGCCATAAAGCCCAGCAGCCCTGGGTCAATAAGCTACTGGCCGGCTGGTGTCTAGTTACCCAGACTGGGTTACCTGGGATAGCTCTGTTGAGTAAAAGCTGGACGTAAAAAAGCAACCAACCTGCCAAACATGAACTGAGAATTGCTCCGTTTAATGTAGGTTCACTGACAGGATGCAACTTGGAAGTGGATGGCATGATGATATAGAGGAGGCTGGACATCCATTGTATTCAAAAGATGAGATGGAAGGGCAGTGCAGCAAAGCTACTTGACTTGGAATCCAGACTCTATTACTTAGGTGGGGGACAGGCTAGAAATGGTGTAGGAATTGTGGTGAAAGAGATCCTTCAGAAGGCAGTGAGGGATATCATCAGAATTAATGACAGACTCATGGCAATCAGACTCCAATGTAATGAGAGGGCAGTAGTCATAATCTCAGCCTATGCCCCACAGTAGGGTTGTGATGATGAGGAAAAGAGTGCATTCAGACAGCAGTTGTAGGCCATACTAGATAAAGCATAGCAACATGAATTGGTGTTGATAATGGGTGACTTGAATGCACATATCGGGATAGACAGAATAGGATATGAGAACTGTCTGAGTCCACATGGGTGGGGCAACAGGAATAAAGAAGAAGAAGCCATTCTAGACTTATTTCTGGCAAATGGCTTGATAGTAGCCAACTCATGGTTCAGAAAGAGAGACAGTCACAAGATCACATACAAGAGTAACCAACATGCAACTCAGGTAGACTTTCTCCTAGTAAGGAAAAGGCACTGGGGTAGAAAACATGATTGCAAAGATATCCCCAGTGAAACAGTCGGCCCACAGCATGAACCACTAGTTGCCACAATCAGCTGCAAGCAGTGGTCAGAGAAGGCTCTAAGCTCAACAGACACCAGGCTGAATACCTGGAAGTTGACTGGAGAGAAAGTACAACAGTTCAAAGAATTACTCAAGGCTCTAGAACCCTAAAAAGAGGTGGAAATAGGTGGAGATGAGCAAGAATGACAGTGCCTAAAAACAGCATGTGTTAGGACTACAGAAAAGATATGTGGCAGAGCCAGGTATGGTATAGATTAACCGGCCTCAAACAGATGCCCTACGCAGACTGTCTCAAAAAAAACTCCAGCTTTACTCTGTCGCATATCGCCTACTCAGAAGCGATCTCTGCCTAACATATAAAGCTATGTCAAACCCAGAGCTGTTAGACATGCTCCACTTAAAGAAATCCCAATCCCTCTGAGCTACATGCTCTAGGGGCCTAAACCTTGTCACCACAATAAACAGAACATGCTGGAGGGATAGATTCCTGTCCCAGAGACTTCCCATACCTGGAACAAACTACCCATCTGCATCAAACAAAGCTCCTCATTAGCACTCTTCAAGAAAAATCTTGATGATCGGATGGAAGATAGGAAATTTACCCTGGGGATCACTTCTGTGGCTCTGCTTGACAAGGGCACAGGAAAATAATTTTCTTGGGTGGAAAAAGCCAGGGTACCATTTGGCTAGGCTTATATAGGCCCTAGGGCCAATAGCCTAGTACCTACCTATGAACCTATGAACCTATAAGAAAAGCTGGTGGTGAAATGCAGATGTCCAAGAAGTTCTCAAAAGAAAGAAGAAGTGCAGGAAGAAGTGGGAGATAGAAAAGACTGACCAGGCTAGGAAGGATTACTGGTTGGGTAACAAAAAACTAAGAAATAAGTTGCAATAGCAAAGAATAGGGTATTGGAGGCACTCTTAACAACTTATGGAAAGTGACTCAGTAAGTGGCACAAAGAAACTATATCAAGTTGCAAGACAAAGACAGAAAGATAAAGAAGATAGTCAGGCACCCTTCATAAGGGATGCCAGCAACAACTTGCTCACTGCCCACAGGATATCAAAGGCAGATGGAAGGAGTATTTCCAGCAGCTTGTGAATGAAGAAAACCCCACAGAAGCTGTACTGCCCCAGAAACAGACTACAATGAGAGAAGAGAAGCCCACCCTAGAAGAAGTAGAACAGCACTAAAAAAATGAAGTCAGGGAAAGCAGCAGGCTCATATGAGGTCACAGCAGATATGATAAAATGGCTCCTGAGGGTACTAAAAGCAGTGTGGAGAGAAAGGCATATCCCAGATGACTGGAGAATAAGCATACTCACTGTACAAGAACAAAGGGGACATCCACAACTGTGGGCAGTACAGAGGCATCAAACTCCTATCACACTGCATGGTAGTTCTGGACAGGATGATTGATAAATGGATATGCAGAGCAGTAGAATGAAAGATGGGAGATGAGCAGTTCAGCTTCAGATCAGGATGCAGTACAACTGACCTGATGTTTGCAGTGAGACAGATACTTGAGGATAAGCTAGAGATGTGAACAGAGTTTAACTGGGCATTCCTAGACTTAGAGAAAGCATATGACAAGGTCCCAAGAAATCTGATCTGGGCAGTACTGTGGTAGTTTGAAGTCCCAGAAACATTGGTAGAATTGGTGCAGGCTATGTACAAGGACACAATGTTTCAAGTAAGAACAGTGTTTGGCCTCACAGAAGGGTTCCCAGTGGGAGTGGCTGTACACCCGGGTTCAGCTCTGAGCTCACTGCTGTTCATACTGATGATGGACTACAGGTTGGAGGGGACAAATCAATAAAGTTGCTGTATGCAGACGATGTGGCACTACAGGTAGACTCTGAGCAAAGGATAGGAGAATGGAATGCAAAACTGAAGGCACATGGGATGGAACTAAGGACAGATAAGATGGTGGCAATGGCAGCAAATCGGGGAAATCAGAAGAAGCTGAGAATAGAGATAGAAGGGAAGATAGTGGAACAGGTAAACAGCTTCAAGTATCTGGGAGGGGTAGTTGAGGAGAAGGGAAGTCTGAATGAAGAGGTCAAAACTAGAATCAGAGGGTCTACAGCCAACTGGCTTAGAGTGTCAGGTGTAATTTATGACAAAAGAATGCCAAAGAAGCTGAAAAGTAAGGTGTACAAGACAGTGGTGTGACCAGCACTACTGTATGGTACAGAAACCTGGTCAGTAGAGCAGAACAGCTGAAGAAGCTAGAGGTGATGGAAATGAAGTGCCTGAGAAGGGTGGTAAGATGCACACTGTGGGACAGATGAAAAAATTAGGACATAAGAGCAGAAGCCAAAGCAGTTCCAATTGCAGAAAAGATCAAAGAGAACAGATTACAGTGGTTTGGACACATGGTCAGAAAAGCAGAAGACAATCTGGTGAGGAAGACAGACAGGAAGAAGGTAAGAGGAAGCGAGGACATCCAACAATGAGGTGGATGGATTGTGTGAAAGAAGATCTGTGACAGTCAGGCATGAATGTCGAAGAAGGAAGGAGTGTGGCACTGAACTGAGACAGTTGGTGACAGTTAACACGATACCTGACCCCATGTAGAAAAAAATGGGAAAAAGCGAGCTGATGATGATGATGATCTTTTCAGTTGCAAAACTCTCTGGGGTTTCTCCAATTGCTTGATATGCTTAGTGAGGTACATCACAAAGGGAATATTGTACTCAATGAAGTGTCTAATTAGTGCAGAGTACATGGAGGTGAGGATTACTTTGGATCTGGGAGATATACTTTTAGCTATGAGCTGTGCAAAGTAAAAGGGTTTCCTTACACTGTTACAATGTGATGGTCAAACCTAAGGGAGGTGTCCACCCATGTACCCAGGTCTCTCACAACATTTTCATTCTGAAATGGTCTGTTATCCATGCCATAAGTAGAAGCTGGGGGTGCTTGCCAAATGTTACAATGTTGCACTTTTTGACATTAACACTGAGCCATTTTTAGTACATCATCTATTGACAAATACAAGCTCCTGCTTGAGTAAATGTATGCCAGAAGGGGACTTGACAATGATTCTTGACACACAATCATCTGCAAACTTTGTTAACCAGAGATCTTCATTTGATAATTGAAGATCAGAGAAGTTTTTGAATAGCAGAGTTCCCAGTACTAATCCTGGCAGGACTCCGCTGGTCACCTTCATGTTCTCAGATAATGCTTCCCCCACTTTCACTGTGCAAGTCCCAGCTCTAATCCAGTTGGCTAGTCACCTAACCAGATATGAGCCAATTTGGATTTCTTTCAATTTGTTTATTATATTTGCATGTGGTATGGTATTGAATGCCTTGACAATGTCAATATACACTATGTGGACAGCCTGCCCACAGTCAACAGCATCAGTGGCCCTCTTGAAGTTTACAACATTCGTTAGATTGGATCTACCCTTGACAAAGCCAAACTGCTGGGGGTTGAGTCTGATAACATTTCTGATATCATAGTTAATTTGGTCCATAATGAAACATTCCATTATATTAGGAGTGTCCTTTCAAACAAGAAGAAAGACTGGGGCAATAATTTGTCCACTGAAGAGTTTAGCATAATAAAAGAAATGCAAAGTGATAATCTTAGGGTAATAAAGCCTGATAATGTGGGAGGGTTGGTGGTCATGGAAAGGAAAGACTATATCAATATAATGAATGTTATTCTTGATGATGTTTGTTATAGCCATATATCACTCAATGAATTAAATGGTGCATATAGGAACATTAGAAATCTTATAAATTATATGTTTATCTAGCATTACATTTCGATTGATGAGTTTAATTATCTCAATACTGCATTCCCAGTTAAGCCTGTAATTTCTGCCATCCCCAAAATACATAAAAGCATCTAGAATCCACCTATGAGACCGATTGTGGATGAAAGGTATTCAATCACCTATCATGTAGCTAAATTTCTGGATGATAAATGAAATCATCTAGTTTCCCATGACAAACATATTTGTAGGATTGAGTAAGATCAATAATCTGGAGTATAAGGAGAGTTACACATTTATCATTATTGATGTAAAAGACTTATGTACAGTGATCTCCCATCAGTTAGGACTAGAATGGTTTACTGAATTCTTTTTTAATAAGGGAATACCCTAAGACAGTATTAATGTCTATAAAACACTCATGGAAATAGTGCTTAAAAACATCTTTATGTTTGAAGGTCATATTTTTTACAACTGAATGGGGTAGTTATGGGATCACCATGTGGAGGATTGTTTGCAAACATCATTATGATACAATGGGAGAAACATTGTATGTTTAATAGTGATTTTAGTAACTCCCGTAAACTCTATACCAGATATATAGACAATATATTTATAGTTTGGGATAATGACCCAAAAAGAATTACCCACTTTATCCAATATATTAACAATTGTACATAATTTAAAAAATTTACACATGAGGTAGGGTTGAATGCAATAAATTATTTGGATGCCATGCTAGAAAAGGATATATCAGCAAATAAATATACATCAAAATTTTATCAGAAATCTACATATTCAAATGCCCTATTACATGATTACTCTTGAGGATCATTTTTTGGATGAGTGCGTGGTATTGAAGGGTATGTTCATCAAGAGGGGCTACCAATGGGTATGGTTACCAGCTTAATGGTGGAAGTAATTAATAAAAGGGAAAGGAAATACTTTATTCCTATTTTAGGGGCTAAAGTAGTTAGTGCATCTATACAGATACATATGGAGGTACAAGAACGGAATTCACCACCAAGTGAAGTAGAATATAGAATACCTTTTAGGAACACTTTTATTATAACTTATATACAACAGATAGTAATAGCATTGGTAGGATCATAGAAAAGAATTGGGTAATCTTGGATAATGAAACCCATATCAGAGAAACTTTAGGTAACAGACACCTGACAGTATATAGGAAAGGGCATAATTTGAAGAATATGCTTGAAGGGACAGATACTCACAGCATTAACCTAAAAAAAACTGGGAATGAGAAAATGTGGGAATTGTTCAAGCTGTAAATGAATACATGTATATGAATATTACACAATAAAAGCACACAATTTAAAATAACAAGTAATTATAACTGCAAAATGGGAAGGGCTGTATATGCAGCCCTTTGCCAGCTATGTCCTGGATTTTACATAGGAAAACTGAACATAAGTTAGTAGAAAGAGAGTATGAACATATGTACGATATAAAGAAACAAAAGGACACTAATGCACTTTACAAGCACGTTCAGGACAACCTGGGACATTGCTTTAAATGTGTAGTGATTGAAAAAGTGCAACCTAATATGAGAGGAGGAACGTGGCCTCTAATACTGGAGAAAACAGAGTTTTACTAGCAACTGTGGCATAATGCCACATCTCGGCCAAGGCTCAATGAATATGCTTCTATTTCTTGTTGAAGCTAAAAGCTCTTGGTAGATAATGGTTTTAGAATTTAAATGTATTTTGTATTTTTATTGAACAAATATGTTTTTTATAAGAAGTTTCTTAAGACTGTATATAATAATTGATTTTGTAGAGTATATAATATATACTTAATAATGTCAATCTGTTTTAATATGTAATTACGGGGGTAATTTATGAATGAAAGTCACCCCCTTTATTTGGGGGTTTGACCACCACATGATTGGTTTCTTAGTTGTGATTGGATGGCTTGCTGTAGGTTGGGTCATGACATGATTTTAATTTCATTATATGAGTTTTTAAGTTAACTATGGTTCTTATTCATATAAGAAGTTTTTGAAACAAAAGCAAAAGTGTTCATCTTGTATTAAATAAAAGCACTACCAGCACATACTTTGTGTATCATAATTCTCCCAAAATGAACAAATTAAGGAATGTTCACAAAATCTTTCAGTTACAGCTTAGTTTTCTAATCATGACAAACCAAAACAACTCTCACCAATGTCTGTGTCATATAAAGCAGTTGTGAGGAACCCTATTTCAAATGGAATGCATTGGACTGGTGCAGGGTGAACAAGCACATAACAATCAAAGATATTTTAGTTTTCTAAAAGTGTCAGTATTAAATCAAATGAAAGGGATGCAAATACTGTTAAACTTAATTGCTTTAAGATGGAAATTTCCAAGACATTTAAAATTCCCAAATAGTCCCATATTTTTTTGTTACATTATTTACCATTAAATTGAGTCTGAACTTGGTAAATACCAATCATGTTTAATGTCTGGTACAATATCAGATCACAGTATATCTGTTTTCTTCTTGATCTGTATAACCGAAGCATTATGTGATACAAGCCTCTGCATCTGCAGGGAAAGCAAAACATTCAGAGATTGAATCAAACAATTCATATAATAAATGTAACTAAAGATAAAGTAAAACATGTTTTTGGATCGCACCACTCCATGTGATAAAAATTTCAAACTTCTGGGAAGTATTGGTATTAGCATCTTCAGGCTATTTCAATTGCATTTCACTTGTGATTTTATCCGAAATGCTTGATTTTTTCTGAATTACAGTGTTGAATTATTTTTATCTGCACCGGACTTAGTTGTAAATCAAGCTGAGCAATTGGGTTACTACGTTTTTTTATGAAAATGTTCTTCCAAAGGAAACATACTTGCATGGAGTCTGTGTGGTTCCTTGATTAGAAGCTCTACTGCCTGTGGACACCTTTTCTAGCACCAGTACATCCTGTTCATGTTCTTTAAGCCTGACAGTGTTGGCTTCAACATCCTGTAAGACAGAAACATGTTACAGGTTTCTTTTTTAATTTATAAGAAAAACAACCAGTAAAAGAGCTGCTAAAGGACAAAGTCGATGTCAAGTTAAAATAAATTAAAGTTTCCACTCATGCCCAAGTCTAAAAATCTTAAGTTAAAATTAAGAATGTAATGATATTTACCACTTATGTAGTCTAGGAATTAAACAAGTAATTTAATTATTGCATGACAGTTGGACCTGCCTGATTTCAATAAGGTGCCTTTATTGGTAATGCACAATGCTTTTGAATATAATTGCTTTGTAGAAGGTTAAGAAACCTGAGAAGTAAGTGTATTTCTTTTGAAGAAATCCATGAAACTAAACAAGTGATTGGGATGGCGCATATGAATTTATTCTAAATGTTGTTCTTTTTTATTTATTTGCTAACCATATAAACCTACTTAACAGAAGTGCATTCTTGTCAGGGGTGAACTTGAAGCCCTGTCTAGTTGAGAAACGTCTTAGAGATTCAGTAGGTAAATGGAATCAGAGGGAATAAAGCCAAGGACTAAGAGATAGACCTTGCAATTAGTGCATAGTCAATAATCTGTGCTAAACTGTTGCATACTACTGTAAAATCTGTTGTAGAATTTATTGATTTTATTTATTTGATATTTGTTTACTGGGATAGTCTGACTGGGCAGGTTCCCATTTTCAGCAGAGACCCCCATTAGATGCAAAAGAAGGCAAGTCAAAAACATATTATACAAGTTAAAAACAGATTATACAATAAAAACAGATTATACAATAAAAGTAAAGAGCAGTTGTAAGTACATAGAAAGCAATTTGTACATGAAAAGATCATTGATAATACATATTACGGGTAAGGCATTTACATGCAATGTATAAGTATAAGATTTGATTACGGTGATAAAAAAGAAGTTATGTTCTTACCATAACATTCCATGTGAATTGTTCATCTCGCCTTTGTTCTTACACACGGGTTCGGAGCCGACCCTCGGCTCCGAGTCGGCCACATCGCAAGCTCTGCATCTAAGAGAAGCTCGAGGCCCAGTTCCCATCCCATGATCCCCTGCTGCTATCCCTCAGATCTAGTTTGCTAAGAAACCAGACTTCAATAACATAACTAACCCCTTTGCCAACTCTCTCATCCACATGAGATTGAAATACTCAAATTATATACAGACAGGCATACAGTAATGAGTACACCTAAAGGAAGCAGATAGTGCCAGGTAACCCCAAGAAAGTAACCAGACACCAGTCATAACCGTTCTTCCAGAACGTGGAGGGGGATGGAGGGAGGGATTGTAAGAACAAAGGCGAGATGAACAATTCACATGGAACGTTATGGTAAGAACATAACTTCTTTATGTGAAATTGTTCGATCTCGGCGTTTGTTCTTATGCACGGGTAGCATCCCTAGCACCGCAACCCTGGGTGGCTCACGGAAGAACATTCCTGAGAACCGTAGAACCAAAGGAAGCCCTGTCCCTGGAGGTCCTGTCCACTTTGTAGTGAGTAATAAACGTATGAGGTTTGGCCCAAGTAGCCGCCGCACATATGGTATCCAACGGTAAATGATCGGCGTGGGCCAGAGAAGTGGAAACAGCCCTGGTAGAATGAGCTTTAGGTTTGAACGGAAGAGACTGCTTGGAGGATGAATAGACAAAATTTATACAGTCTGACAGCCACTTAGATACCGTGCATTTTGTCACTGCCAGTCCTTTCTTATTTTCCGCAAAGGAAACAAAAAGTTCATCTGATCTCCTACATTCCTTAGTTCTGTCCAGATAAAATCTCAACTGTCTGTGGACGTCCAATTTGTGTAACATGTATTCCAATTTATTAGAATGGTTCCTGAAAAAAAGTGGGAAGTTCAATGGATTGATTAATATGAAATACTGAACATACTTTCGGCAGAAAGGATGGATTAGTACGCAAGGTGACCCTGTCTGGGTGAAAGACTATATACGGGGGTCTAATCGACAATGCCTGTAGTTCGAGAATCTGCGAGCTGAAGTGATTACCACCAGAAACAGGGTTTTCCAGGATAGATACTTAAGTGGACACATCAAAGCTGGCTTGAAGGATTCCAACATAAGTTGAGACAGCATTAGATTCAAATTCCAGGGAAATACCAGGCTTCGTATGGGTGGCCTGAGATGGAATGTACTCTTCATAAATGCTCTACAAAGTCTGTGGGACATAACTGTAACTCCCCCTTCACCCACATGAAAATTTGATATGGCAGCTAGTTGAACTCTTATCGTGGACGTTGAGGACCCTTGATGAAAGAGTGTGGAGAGAAATTCTAAAATTTTGTGAACAGGGGCCACTAAAGGGTCTATACCCTGTCTGGAGGCCCAACACGCAAAACGTTTCCACTTGCTCCTATACAGCTTTCTTGTGGAAGCTTTGTGGGAAGAAACTAAAATGTGCTGCACTGCCGGGGATAAAAGGTCCGACCTGGCTAGGTTGGGAAGTGGAGTAGCCAAGCTGTCAGTTTGATGGACTGAAGAGATGGGTGAGGAACTCCTGACGAGTGGGTCAGCATGTCTGGCACTGGGTCCAGAGTCCAAGGTTCCTCCATCTGGTGAGCTTGAAGAAAGGGAAACCAGATCTGTCGAGGCCAAAATGGTGCTATCAAGATGATCGTCCTTCCCAGACCTTTGGCTTTCTGTAGAAATTTGGGAATTAATGGAATAGGAGGGAAGGCATAGAGGAGACCCGGGGGCCAATCGTGTACCAGTGCGTCCCTGAAGGCACCCCCCGGAGGGGGAAGTAGGGCAAAGTAGCTTCTGCATTTGGCGTTCAAGGGGGAAGCAAAGAGATTGCAGCAAGGCTGGCCCCATCTGCGGAAGATCTCCTCCGCAACTTGATTCTTAAGAGACCACTCGTGAGGTAACAGGATGGTTCTGCTCAACCTGTTCGCTATGACGTTGGATGTTCCCGGGATACGCGTTGCTATTAGAAAGCGTCCAGTGGACACAGCCCATTGCCAGATTCTCAGGGCCTCTCTGCATAAGGAGTAAGACCTGGTACCTCCCTGTTTGTTTATGTACCAGACTACTGACATATTGTCCGTCTGAATTGCCACTGTTCCCAGAGGTAAGGAGTCATGAAAGTGTTGCAACACCAAGAACACTGCTCTCAGCTCCAGGACATTGATGTGCAGGTTGTACTCTATTTTTGACCACTCTCCTGGGACTGTTCTCCGTTGAAAAAGTCCCCCCACCCTATCAGGGAAGCGTCCATGGTTATTGTGGCTACGGGGGCAGGGAGTGCAAACTGACACCCCATCGTCACTTCCTGATTGTTTATCCACCAACGGAGGTCCCGCTTGCAAGTTTCCGTTAAGATTCTGTGTGACAACGGTAACCGCTGGAATGACCACTGAGCAAAGAGGAGCCACTGGAGGATCTTCATGTGCATTCTCCCTAGGGGAACTGTAATAAGGGTAGCTGCCATCATGCCCAATACTTTCAAGACTTGTACCGCGGGGACTTTTTTGTTTTGAAGAAGAATAGAGACCTGATCCCTCAGGGCTGACACTCTTGCCTGAGGAAGTCTTATCCGTGCTACAGAAGTATCTAACTCCACCCCTATGAATAAGATATGCTGTGAGGGCGACAAGGAAGATTTTTCGAAGTTCACTGTTATTCCTAAGCTGGAACAGATGTTGATTGTATAGTCCCTGGCTTGCACTAGGTGATGCTTGGTGGTGGCAGTAAGGAGCCAGTCGTCCAGATACGGAAACACTCAGAATCCCTGTCATCTCAGGTGAGACGCCACTACTGCCATGCACTTGGTGAACACCCTGGGGGCTGAGGTGAGGCCAAAGGGCAGAGCTCGAAACTGAAAATGACTGGCTCCCAGCCAGAAGCGCAGGTGATCTCTGCAGGGCCTGGCCATTTTTATGTGGTAGTACGCATCCTTGAGATCTATACAGCACATCCAATCGTTCGTTTGAAGAAACGGAAGAATCGATTGTAGCGTGACCATCCGGAATTTTTCCTTCTTCACGAAGGTGTTGAGTCTGCTGAGGTCCAGTATTGGCCTCCAGTCCCCTATTTTCTTTGGAACTAAAAAGAACCTTGAGTAAGTTCCGGATCCTATTTGGTCCGCCGGGACTGGCTGGATGACTCTTTTTTCTAACAGCCTTTGTATTTCTATGTCTGCTTGATCCCGCAGAGCGGGTGGAACATCTGGGAATCTTTTTTGGGTGGGTGGTTTGTTTAGAAAGGGAATATCGTATCCTCTGGTTATTATGCTTTTTACCCAGGAATCTGATGTGAGATTTAGCCAGGCCTCCGGGTATAAAGCCAAGCGACCCCCGACTGCCTCCAGAGCAGGACAGCTGGGCCTCCACTCAGGAGTGCTGGAAGGGCTTCCCAGGGACGGTATCCCTGTCACCCTAGTTTTGTGGACCCCCTCTGCCACCTGGGCAGCATCTTCCATTTCTTCCCACTCCTCTGCCTCTGGAGGGGGTATCGCTAGGTGCAGACTGGAAAGATCCCTGAGTCTTCCGGAACCACATTTTTCTGCCTCATTGCCCTTTAGGGTACGGTCTAGAGGGGGCAGAAAAACAGACCCCTACGGCAGACAGGGTCTTTCCCTCTTGCTTGCACCTAGTGAGTGTCTCCTTCACTTTGGGCCCAAACAAGGAGGCACCATCAAAGGGGGCATTAGTAAAGGAAGACTTAAAGGCTTCCGCAAAGGAGAACAGGTGCATCCAGGATTGTCTCTGCAGAGCAATCACTGAGGCCGCCGCCTTACTCGAACCTTTGGCCGCATATGATATGAGCCTCATGGACGAGTTAACTATTGAAGTAAGGTTGTTAAGCTGTGCTGTCACCTTGTCTGAGACAGCAGCATCTGTGGTACCCTGGAGAGTATCTCTCAACTCCTTAATGAGATCTCTCTGAAGGCGCGTAAAATGGGTAAGGTAGTTCAGCGATCGCATGGTAAAAGTCGCTGAACTAAGCACACGCTTCCCATACCTGTCCTTAGTCCTAGAATCCCTGTTAGGAGGATGAACAGAGGAAGATGCTTTGGACATTTTCTTCTTGGTGGCTGTCGCCACCACCATAGCATCAACAGGGACTCCCTTGGTAAGGTAAGCTTTATCTTGGGGGGCAGTAATATATTTATTTGGTCTCCAAGGAACTGGTTCTACGGTATCAGGGGCCTCCCACACCCTTCGAGCTATTAAATCCATTAACTCGTCAAAGGGCGGAGTCACCCAGGAAGTGGAAGGTTGAGCCCCAAATGCCTTCAGCAACACTGACTCGTCCTCAGTGGGGGCAAGTGTCTGCCAGCCACCCCTCTGTTTTAAAATTTCTAAGATGTCAGGGAATGAGACATCCTCGGGGGAGGACAGTGGGGACCCCCTCTGACTCATCCAGGTCGGTGTCCGATGTCAATGATTCCTGTGGGGAATCAATGTGCCTCCTCTTGCACAATCTCTTCCTTGGAATTTCATTAGAGGGGACATCTGGTGAAGCTTCCGAGGAACAGGGTTCACCCTCTGGGGCTGGCTGAGGCATTGGGTCTCTATGCTTGATGGGGATCGAGGGCGCAGAAACAGAACACGGTCCCTTCGAGGAAGGAGAAGTGGATTCTGATGATGTGAGTGTCTGACCAGACAAGACCTTCCTCATGGCGTCAAAGGCACCGGAGCTCCAGGCCGGGGACTCCACCGGATCCGAAGAACATGGTAGCTTCCCCGGTACCAGAGCCATGGGCTCCAATCCAGAGAGGACGGAGCCGAGCTAATCTGCGCCGAGGACCCGAGGGGAAGAGTCAGCACCGAAAGCTCAGTTCGACTCTCCACCCTGGAACCAAGGAGAGACCCTCGGCTCCGAGACCCCTTGACGGGCTCCGTGGGTGTCGAGGTCAGTGGTGCCAACAGCACTAAGGAAGGCTTCGGCACCGGGGGATCAACAAATATCAGATCCTTGACTTCTGGCTCCAAAGACTCAATGGGTCTCGAAGGAGGATCTATGGATGGAACAGGGAGGGCTTCAAGTTTTGAAACCAACTGGGACGAAACCGCAATGAGTTTGGACAGAGCCGTGTTCTCCATAAGCTTTAGTACCACTCGATCCACATCGGTGTCCGACATCGCCCTGGAAGAATGGGTCGAAGGGGCCGAAGAAGTCACCGAGCGAAGGATTGAAGACGGAGGCACCTCTGACACCGGCTCCAAGACCTGGGCCTCGATTCGAGACAACTGTTCGATGCTCAGTTCCAAGGTCTGTGGAGCCGGCAACCAAATCTTGATTGAGATGCTCGGAGCCAAAGACTTGGGCTCCGATACCTTAGAAGCCTTCGACCCCTTCGAAGACTTCGATGCCTGGTCGGCCTTCTCTAAGGCCTCTTGAAAATCGGGCTTTAGAAGGCCCCTCTCAATAAGCTTCCTGCGTCTCTCCATCATGAACCTTACACTAAAGGAGTGACAGATGGAACAGTCCTCCTGAAGGTGGAGAGGGCCAAGACAGTAGATGCAGGAGGTATGATTGTCCATAATGGACATCTTCTGTCCACATTGACAGTGCTTGAATCCTGATTTAGCTTTCTCAGACATAACTACAAGCTAACTTTAAATATAATAACACTACTGTAGAAAAAACACACAGCAGACCACACTAAACTATAGGTGTAAATATAACTGCAAAAAAACACACTAAGAGTAAATATATATATATATATATATATATATATATATATATATATATATATATAATTATTATTACAAAAAAGCAGTATTAGGATAGAAATAATTCCACCAGAGCCCTGACAGAAAAAAACAGCCTATTGCCTAGGAGCAGCCGCTCCTACAACTATAACTACTAATATTAAAGAGGATATACCTAATTAACACACACACACAACTCTTAAAACTAACTATTAATAAAAAATTATTTTTAAAACGTGAATAAGTAAAGTTTTACTGGCCCGAGCTCTCCGTCGATGCGACCCATTGCAGCGGCAAACTAGGTCTGAGGGATAGCAGCAGGGGATCATGGGATGGGAACTGGGCCTCGAGCTTCTCTTAGATGCAGAGCTTGCGATGTGGCCGACTCAGAGCCGAGGGTCAGCTCCGAACCCGTGCGTAAGAACAAATGGCGAGATCAAACAATTTCACATTATTTGATTTACTTTAGGTAAATGCAACAATTTACAGTTATGCAATAAACCTTGTCTCAGATATTGTTAAGGAGTTTGAGAACCATGGAAAAAGTAGGAAGAGTGTAAGTGGCTTAGAGAGAAAGTATAGAGAAAGAAAGCAGGATAGAATTATGAAGAGGACATAATACAGCCATCAATGAGAAGTTTAAGTTGCAAAAGGATGAAAATCACCCACGAGTTAGATATGAGCAGAGCCAAGGGTTAGACAGTTAAGACTTGAGAAGTGTTTTGAACTGTGAGGGATTAGTAGCAGTTAGGATGTGCTTGGGGTCAGGTTCCAAGTTCTGGCAATCTGACTGGAGTAGAGAGATTCTCCAGAACAGTTATTAGCTTTTGTGATTTATAAAATAAACTTATTGAAGATCTCAGGTGTCTTTTATTAGATTGAGGTTTTGGTATATTATGGAGTACTGGGCATGTGTCAGATTGGTATACTATGCCATGGGCCATTGTAATTTGGGTGATTGTTAGGAGGTTGGGTAACTCAAGCCAGTTTATTTGGCATAGAGCAGTGCAATGATGAGATCTATATGGGGAGTTGGTAGCAAATTTGGCGATCTTATTGTAGCATGTGTCTAGTATTGCTAGGTCTGTTTTCTTCAGTTTGGTAAAGATAGGAGAGGTGTAAAGAAGAGTAAAGAGTAGGTGAGTCCAGAGCAATGGATTGTCTTGTGGAATTGGTGAGGTATGGTTTAGTTCTGTAGAGACAGTCTAGTTTTATATGAACTTTTTTATGGTTAGGGACAAATGTTTATCAAATTTCATGTAATTATCAATTGATATTGAGTAGCTTAGTATGTGATACAGGTTCTAACTTGGTATTATTATATGAATATATTAGAAAGGGGGGACAGAAGGTCTGAGCATTTGTTATTTGAGAAAATCATTAGTTTAGTTTTACTGGGATTAAGAATTAACTGAGAGTCAGAGTGCCTTTTTTTGGAGTTGAGAGATTGAGGGGGCTGCACAGACAATTGTGGAGTCATCTGCATACTGTATGATTGTGGTGAGGTGGATGGCACTACAGAGCTTATTGGTGAACATACTAAACAGGAGTGGACACAGGATTGAACCCTGCAGAACACCTAATCTAACAGGTACAAAGAGAAGAAATCTTGTTACCATTTTACAGCTTGTTGTCAGTCAGATAAGTAGTCATGGAACCATGCAAGTTCAGAATGGCTTAGTTTAAGAGATATGAATTTATTAAGAGGTTTTTGATGAGAGATGGTATTGAATGCTTTGGACATATCTAGGAAAATTGAGTAGACTAGTTGGCCATCCTTTCTGAATTGATTAATAGTGTTTGTGAAACTTAATAGGCCTGCAGTGTTACTATGCTTGGGTCAGAAACCATGTTGGGAATTTGTTAGAAGGTTATTGGACAGTAAGTAATTCATGAGCTGGGAATGGATACATATTTCTAGGATTCTGCATACTGGAGATATAATTGTAATTGGCCTGAAGTTCGAGAGGTCTATACTGGACCCACCTTTATGTAGTGGTATGATATAGGCTATTTCCAGATTTTGGGAACATACTGTTCTATTATGGAATGATTGATCAAAATAGACTGGATATGAGATTGCATGTGCAGCTAACTTGAGATATTCAGAAGATAAATTGTCAGCAGTGAGGGGGATGGGTTTAAGTTTGTTGAGCAGTTTTTTTATGTAGCTGGTTTGTACAGGGTTGAAGGAGAAGGTGTTGATGTTTTCTGTAGTCCTTTGGAAATGGTTAGGAGAGTATTGCTGTTATTCTTGGTTAGAGTTAATATGGAGTTTGTAAAGTAAGTACTGAATTGACTGGCTATACTGTCCTTTATGTTTGTAGTAGTAGATGTTGGGGTTGAGGGCTGATCTGACATAGTAGTTGTTTTATGGTAGCCCATAATTTTTTGGGATTGTTTTGGTGGGTTTTTTTTTTTTTGGCTGCAATATAATGTGATTTTGTGTAATTTATTACCTGTTTGTTGGCTTGATTTCTTAGTTGCCTGTAATAATCTAGGGTTGTACCCAAAATTTATCTCTGGGTTTAAGTAATTGCTTGGTTTTTCATATTAACCAGGGAGCATAGTTTGTTTTTACTTCAATAGTTCTAAGAGGTGCTTGGCTATCCAGTATGTCTAAGAATGTTTTGTTAAAGTATGATACAGACAAATTCAATGGGAGTGATGTTAGTGGGGTCCAGTCACATTGCTGAAGGGTTGATTTGAATATTTGAGGTAAGAATTTTTTTGTGTTGTGTGTTTGTCTATATGTAGTATTTTTTCAGGAGTGTAGATAGTGTCTGAGCATGTAGGTAGGTTGTCACTGATACTATCTGGGAGGCAACCTGACTGGTAGGTGAGTGGTGGTTTACTAGTTAATATCCAGTCTAGCATTGACTATTAATTGTTTTTGTCAACTCCAGTTGGGGATTGCATCAGCTGGGAGAATTCGTATAAATTAATGATGCTTGTGGGATTATCTAAGGTGCAAGTTAGCCAGTCTGTATTGAAGTCACCCATTACTATGGTTTCCTGAGGAAATATTAGGGATGTCCAATGGAAGAAGTCTTCAGTTATGGTTAGGTTATTTCTTGGAGAGATGTTGATTACTATAATAGATATTAATTTATTGGGCTTTATTTCAAATCTAGCAACTAGTAGCTCGGCATTATAGAATTTCGGGGAGTTTGGTTCTAGGCGATCAAGTTTGAGTGAGTTTTTATAAATAATAGCTATACCTCTTCTGCATTCATTTTATCTATCTAGTATTTGGATGTTGTATCCTTGGGTTAAGATTTTATTGTTGGTTATGTCAGATTTTAACCAGTTTTCAGTTAGGATTGCTATATCTGGGGAGTAGTGTGAGAGAGATGAGTGACATATATATATATATATATATATATATATATATATATATATATATATATATATTTTTTTTTTTTTTTATTAGCTAGGCTCCTGAAATTCATGTTTTGAAGTAGAATGTCAGATTTTGGGGGTTGGGCTAATAGTAGTGTTAACATTAGGAGAGATTGGTGTGACTGGTCTTTGTTGATTAATTTTGGGGCCAGCTTTTGGTGGATAACCTCTTAGTTTCAGGTTTCATTTTAAAGATATTACTGGGTTTGGGTATTTGAGTTTTGGTTTAGTATATTTATGGAGAAGGTGGGCTGTAGAATGCTGATGTACATATTTATATGTAAAAAAAACTACTTTGGTGGTGTTAAAGAGACTTGGTGCTATACTGAAGCATATGACTTTAGTATGGAGTGGTGAGTGAGTTGTGATGGTAGGGGAGGGGTATATTGTAAGTAGGAGATATTGACAGGATGTTAAAGTAGAGGCTGTAAAGAGAAGAATTAGGAGAGAAGTATGAAAGACCAACATAGTGGAGATTGGGATGGTATCAGCTGTAAGTAGTTTGGATTAGGTGGTGAGGTGAGGTCTTAGCTGGTTATCAAGCAGAGAGATAGATATAGATTAAAGTGAAGTGAGATCAAACCGTGTCAGATTGGCTGTTATGCATTAGGGTAGGAATAGTGGTAGGGATTAATGAGGAGGGAGGTGAGTAGAGAAAGGATAATTAGAATGGTGGTATTTAGTGAGTAGGGTGTGAGTTTCTCTGTATTGAGGGTGTTGATTGGAGAAGTAATTAAGGATGGGCATGGTTAGGTCTGAAATAAATTTACGAATAGTGGAGGTGGGTGGGAAATGGGGGTAAGGTAGGGGAGCTAAGTGAGCCTGAGCAAAGCAAGGGCGAATGGAGTTAGCTGAGTCAGGTCACAGAGAACACTGCAGAAACAATCAGCAACTCACAGGTGCATACCAAGATACCAAAATATTAAATTTTAACTACTGCAGAGCTCATAGTGAACGGTTTCTGGTTATTTGAATACTGTTGATGAACAGCTATTATCTTAGACAACAAAAACCCGAGTCAAATACATGTGCGCACCTGGTTGTTCTGAGAAACATATTTTGGGTGTAGAAGTTTCTAGGTGCTGGGAGGCAAAATCAACAGACTCCTGTTTTTCTGGTACAAAGAGAATGAGACAAGCATAGTGTACAGTGGAGGGGAGGGGACCCTAACGAATCACCCCAACTGGTATATATAAGTTTCTCTTTCATATTTCCATGCAAAATCTTTAGTGTTGCTTTTAAATTTACCTTTGTAAAGATTTATTTATTTATTGTCATTTGTTAACCGGGTTGGTCCAAGTGAGCCAAGGCCCATTTTCAGTGGAGACCTGAGGAGAAAAGCTCTAGATTACAATTACAGTCAGCTGAAAAAAAAGTTTACATTGCAGAAGTCATAAAACAAACTTTTAGACAACATAGAGGAAATTAAGTAAGATTACTATGATTTTAACAGTTTCTAAGTATGTCAGTAAAGTAAAACAAAGAAGGATAATCTGGGTGAAGAAATTGTTTACGAGAAGTTAGAGTTGATTTATAATAGCAATGACACAAAGTGGAGAGCAGGTAGAGGAGAGTGAGGAAATAATGAGAGAAAAAGTAGTTTGAGGAGGAAGGAATAAGGGTATCAGTTTGGAGCTAGACAAGGACAGGACCAGATATTTTGTAGATAGTTTTTAAGTTCATTTTTGAATTGGGCCTTAAATAGAATATTTATGATATTAAGAGGGAGGGAGTTCCAGTGGTGTTCACCTGAATATTTATATAGTGACTTTGCAATGTTTTTTGTAGGTTTATAGATATTCAGAAGATGTTTGTCAGAAGTACAAAGCTGACGTTGGGGGTTATAAAGTGATACAATATTGGAGATGGAAGGACAAGAAGTGAGGTTATATTTAATAGAGTGTGTTATATGAAGATGTGTAAGGAGCAGTTGTTTAGGGAATTCAGGCCATTTCAGAGATTTAAGAGCAAGGCAATGGTGGGTTTATATATATAAGGGAGATCTGAAGCAAAGTTGGCTATTTTGTTGCTGGTTTGCTCTAGTTTGCTGAGCAGAGTTGACTGAAGGATGGTAAGGACTGGAGCTGCATAAAGGAGACAGGGTAGTAGTAGGGATGAGGCTAGGGAAGACCTGGAGGAGGGAGAAAGAAATGTATGACTATGGTACAGGAGGCCATGTTTTTGGTGTTTTTTTAATGGACTGATTTATATGGATATCAAATTTGAGTTTGTCATCTATGGTGACACCAAGTAGTTTAGCATGTGGTTCAGGTCTGATGATGGTATTGTTAGTAGCAGTAGTGGAGAAGGAGGATTTGTGTTGTAGTAGAGTTTTAGGAAGAAAACGTAGAAGCTTAGTTTTTTGGGGGGTTTAATATTAGCTGATTATCAGTGAGCCAAGTTTCAATGGAAGAGAAAGTTCCTTGGGTAAGAGAGAGGAGTTCAGGGATACTGTGGCAGTGGTGAAAAGGGTGGAGTCATCAGCATATTGTAGGAGAGTAGAGAAGTTGGTAGCAGAGTGTAAGTTGTTTGTGAAGACACTGAACAAGAGGAGACCAAGAACAGAGCCTTGGGGAACACCAGTGTTGACAGGTAGAAATGGGGAGGTCACAATTTGCCAGTGTATAGATTGTAGTCTATTAGATAGCTAGAGAACCAGGCTAAAGAGGGGGTGGAAAGTTGAAGGTCAGACAGTTTAGTTAACAGTTTAGAGTGAGAGACTGTATCAAAAGCCTTTGAGAGATCTAGGAATAGACAGGACAGAAGTAGATTGTTGTCACGGGCTTCTGCTACTGTTTGGGTGAAAGAGAATAGAGCAGTAGATGTGCTATGGTGGGGTCGAAAGCCGTGCTGGGTGGGAGTTAGGAGGTTGTTGTCAAGCAAGTGTTTAAATAATTGGGAATGAACGCATTTTTCTAGTATTTTGGAGAGTGAGGATAGTATAGCAATGGGATGACAGTTTGAGGGTTCAGTGGAGTTACCTACTTTATGAAGAGGGATAGTGTAAAAGGATTTCCATAAATCGGGGACTACGGATTCAGTGATAGAATGATTAATAAGGATAGAGACTGGATAGGCAATAAAATTTGCAGCAATTTTTAGGAAGTGAGGAGAAAGGTTGTCAACAGAGAGGGAGCAGGGTTTAAGTTTATTCAGTTGGTGTTTGATAAATGCAGTGAGTGCAGGTTGTAAGGAGATGGTATTAGAGGAAGAAGGAGAGGGGGGGTGATGTCTGAGAAGGGGCAGAGGGGCTATGTTAGGTTAGTCTTTGGATTGTTTTAATGAAGTGGTTGTTTAAGAGAGCAGCAGTTTCAGAGGCAGTATTGTGAGGGAAAGGGTTGGGGGTAGGAGGTGTACTTGGGTAGAGAATTTTATTGATAATAGACCAGAATTTCCTAGGGTTGGTATGTGGGCTGCAGTGGTTGTAGGCAAAGAATGATTTCTTATCCTTGGTAATCAGTTTTTAACAGGTGTTTCTAAGTTCTTTGTAATGTTGGAGCAGGGCAGGGGTTTTATTTTTATCCATGTTTTCCAGGGAGTGTCCCTCTCATGCATGATGGAGTGTGTGTGTTTTGTGAGGCAGGGGGCACTGTTTGTTTTTACTCTAATTTTTCTGAATGGAGCCATGGAGTTTAGTATGTCAAGAAATATCTTTGTTGAATGTATTTACTGCTTCATTAAGGGGGAGGTGACAAAAGAAAGATCAGTTGATATGGGAGAGTGTAGAGTTGAACTTGTCGGGGTTGAAGTGAGTCAGATTACACCATTCTCTGAAAAGATATTTTTTGGTATCTGTTGGGAGCATCTGTGTACATATGTAGGATAATGGTCACTCTGAGAGTTAGGAAGTATACCAGGGTTGTGATAGATGCTAGGGTCTGAGATGAGGATCCAGTCTATAATAGATCCAGAGGTAGAGGTTCTGTTGGTTCTAGTAGGAGAGGATATGACTTGGTGGAAGCCATATAGGTTGATCACATGAGTAGGGGAAGGGGAAGAAAGTAGAGCCCAATCAATGTTTACGTCTTCTAGTACAATGGTTCCATAAGAAATGTTTTGGGAGAGCCAGGATAGAAAGTCTGCAAGAATTGGAATGTTGTTTCCTGGGGGGTTGTAGATGGAGACTATGGCAAGTGTTTTGTGTGGGTTAAGATGGCAGTGTACAATGAGGATTTCTGCAAGAGTAAAACTGGGTAAGGATGTAGAGAGTGGTGAGATGGTGAGTATGTTGGAGTAGAGAATGGCTACTCCTCCTCTCTTATTAGGTCTGTCTACATGATAGATGTTGTAGCCTGGGGGTAGGATTTGAGATATGAGGCCTTAAGCAGGTTTTGGATAAGGCTACGATATGGGGGGGGCGGGTATAGTTGGATCCATGAGTTAAATTCTGTAGTTTTATTAACTAAGCTTTGGATATTCAGAGAAAGGATAGTTAAAGATTTAGGTGGGTATTATGGTGGTTGGGTATATATTGAGGGGGTGAGGTAGGCTGAGTGTGGGTATGAGAGGAAGGGGTGTCAGGTCCTGGATTGGGATGGATAACACCATCCAGGAGAAGAGTATCAATGAAGGAAAGCAGATAGGAGAGGAAAAGAATAGTACATGGGGTTCTAGGTTTTAAATAAGTGGAGTGAAATATATTAGGGTAGAATTCGATCATAAAGAGGTTGGAAGGTTGGAGTGGAAACAAGTAGGGGGAGATATGAAGTGTGTGTGAGGGTTATTGTGAGGGTAATGAGTGAAGGAGAGTGTAGGCCCTGGTGTAATGAAATGAAGTGATGTATGGTATGAGGTAGACAGGGTTAGTAGGAGGAGAAGGGGGATAATGAGGTAGTGAGGGAACATTTTTTGGTATTGTAAGGTGCAGGTTGTTGGCTGATGGTGCAGAGAAAAAGGGGGATATAGGAATAAAAAGAAATAGGGGAATTAGGTTAATAGTTGAGTAGGTGAGAACTGGATGTGGTTTGGTGTGAGGTAGGAGGGGAGCTGGTTATTTGGAAGGGAGGGGGAAATGAAGGGGGATTGGTTGCAGAGTGAAGTGGGAGGAGTGTAGAGAGTATAAGTTCAAGGAGAGTGGGGGTGGGTGAGAATGGGGTTAGAGTAGGGGAGTGGAGTAGCCCAAGTGGTAGCGAGAGTGAAAAGAGCGGGCTTGCCCGACTATAGGATGTAGGTGCAAGTCTAAAAAAAAACAATCAGTAGAAATTCCTTTTGCAGGAAGGTATGCTGGCCTTAAGCTGGGTAAACTACCAGAAAGTGCAGGCAGAAGGCCCAGTATCCTGTGGCCAGTGCAGACCCTTGTTAGCAATGTTAATTTACATGGGAGGGAAAACTCACTGTAGTTTGGGCAAAGGAACTCAAATAACTGGGAATCAGTAATTGTGCAGCAAGTATTCTTTGGGTTACAGCCCCATCTAGTGGCCAGAGAAGAGGAGAGGCAAGGGCTAAGAAAGGGTAAACCGGGGAATGGGATAAGGTGTGGGGATGGTCACACTCAGGACTCCTAAGTGAGTGTGCAAGCCTCAAACCAAGACCAGGGTGGAATATTACATTTAAAAACAGTAAATGTTAAACCAAGGCCTACCAATATGAGCTGATTGCAGATTAGGTGGATTTAAAAAATCCCACTACACCTATGGGAAGAAGGCATGAAAGTTTTCTTCATTGTCATAGCCCTATTTTTCCAATTTGTGTATGAACTGAAAGCAATTTACAAGTCTAGTAGTGCCAACCCCATCAACAAGAAGTAGGTGAGTATGTAAATGAATACATAAATGAACAGACAAAAATAATATCTACTTGAAAAACACTGCAGTATCAAGCTAATTTTTCAATTTCTATGGTCTGATGAGTTTGCTGCACAGGTTGAAAGAACAGTCCTAGTTAATAATTTTATGGATTTATGACTAAGCTGATGAAGGTTCCGTGTAACCTGTGAGAACAATAACAAAATCAAATGCCTCTTGAAAATAATAATAATAGTAATAATCAGAAGTAGAGTTAAAATCTTTTTATGTGAGAGGGGGGCCTCCTATACAGGAGATAAAATCCCTGCACTCACTTTGTTAACATAATAATCTCCAAGAGCAGAGCACCTCATGGGACTGGAAGTTTCTTTTACAGCATCTTCAGCACAGTTCTGCAGTTAGGAACGTTTGCCTGCATTGTGTACTACCAAGATGAAGAAGTGTTCAGATAGGCTGACTTTTCAAAATTGCATGGGGCAATGACTGTTGCTGTTATTATATCTCTTGTGTTCTGCTGGATGGGATGGTGACTTAGTAATCTCATAGTTTTAGTACCTGTGCAAGGGGGTGGACTATAACTACTCCAGAGCCAGGCATTTGAAGACCAATGTCTCAAAACCAGAGAGCATGTTGTAGCATGTTGTAGCTTGCACGAAGTGCTGCTTTTGCTCAACTTCAGATATGATTCTGGGATTGGTCAGGCAGCTGTACAAAGACAGTGAAGCTGCCACACCTTACCCAAACACATTATAAGACTTCATGCAAGGGTAGTTCAGCAGCCATGAGGAGGGAGTGGTAGTGTAGCTCAGGGTTTCAGGTAGCGATTGGGAGGTGAATTTACACTTAGGGAGAGTGAGACGATTTTTAGGGTTAGAAAACATGACAGGGCTGTAGGATTGGGAGTTGCAGGGGAGTTTTAACTTTAGGGAACAATCTGGGAATTAAGGTGTAGGTACAGACAGAACTTTGTTTTAGGTTTAGTAAGGAATTGGGGACTTCAGAGTTAGAGAAGCGTGGAGTTTTAAATTTAGGAAGCTATCAGATTTTAGTGTTAGGAAAGGGGAGTTGACTTTTAGGTTTAAGGAGCAGGGGGGAGTTTTAGAGTTAGGGTTAGGGAGCAATTACTCAGGTTAGGGTTAGGACCTGGGTGGGAATTTTAGGGATAGTGTTAGGATTCTAGTAGGTCTATACAGTTTAATAGGATTGAGTGGGAGAGGGCTAAGTAGTTAAGTAGGAATGGGCTAGTAGCAGCTAGGGCACCTGCCATTTACAGCAAGTGGCAGTGTGCAAGTTGTTGACAACTATTAGCATGCATGTACTTCTAGCAGACCCATACAATGGATATCAGTCCTCTTAATGGCATTATTTGTTCTTCAAAGGGCAGTGGATCTGCCTTTATTAAGATCTGTATATTTACTACAAGGTGTTCCATAACAATCCTACTGTTCACTAGCCAGTAGAGTGTTTAAACAATCTGTATTTTTAATCTTTTTTTGTAAGGCATGAAGTACCTTCTCCAGTTTCACAACAGTTTACAACACATTTGTATCAAAACAAAATGCCAAGAATGGATAATTTCATAAAAATACACTCAAAGTGTGGTACAATGAGTTTACATGCCATGGTAAGAATCAGAGAGATATGTGTTTTTCACTTGCCTGAGAAGAACTACCTACATAAGCCCTACTACTACAATGGTATGGATTCAGAGATTTTTTTTCCATATATTCTAATATGACTGAATTAATTTAATGAAAATATCATTATTAGCACATAAGATATATAGCCACCTAACAAGCTCATCATAATGCTAGAAATCAACCTCAGTGCACTCCTAGTAATAATGCTTGGTTGCTGAACACCAGGATAAACTATATCCCTTAATGTGAACATGTGCCTGTTTATACCTTACACCTCCTTCCTCTCCATTCTTTACTCACTTTCTTACTTCTATCAATTTCTCTTCCCTGGCTTTCTCTCTAAATACACCATAAGAATGTTTTTCTCTCACTTCATATTGTAATTCCTCTTTTTATTATATTAACTTATGTACTTTTAATTTCTCTACAAACTGGCTAAATTTCTCTACATATTAAATGATTGTTATATAACTTGTATCTATTCCTAACCAATTTTTTCATATTAGGTATAATTAGGTATAATTATTATTATTTTTTTATTTTATATTTGTTTACAGGGAAGGTCTGACTGGACACAGGTCCTTTTTCAGTGAAGGCCTTGGGAGAAAAGCTCCATACAAAAACATGTCATCATTCATAATTGGACATAAGTTCCATATATAAGTTCAACACAAAATAAAATGTGTACATCATGATATTAGACAGGGGCTACTTCTAAAAAAATACTGTGTACACCTCTTACTGAACAACATGCAGGTACCACATATATCACAGATAAATATATACATCTTGTTGATAAACAATATGATATGCAAATATACATATATATATATATATATATATATATATATATATATATATATATAATTTGAGAGTAAATGCAGGGGTGGGTTAACCCATTCATAGCATAATAATCAATAGATATAGTATAACTAGATGTAAAAGAGAGAGGAAGAAACTTTACATACCAGCACTAATACCTTCTCAATAGAGAGAGCAGTTGAATTACTTAAAATGTAGATGTTTCTTGTATTATTTTTGAAGACTGTAAAACTATTGTTCTTAAGATGTTATGTAATACTTTGGAGCTTTCTCTCCGGGAATCCACTGAAAATTGGTTCCTTCCCATTCAGACTTTCCCGGTCATTAAATAAATAAATAAATAATTTATGTCTTATAACCCCTTAAAAGTAAATTCACGGTTAGTTTTAACTTCTTTGGTCCTTTTTTGTCACCTTTAACAAACAGCAGCAGTAGAATACATCCCAGCTCAGATACAAGGATTCAGCAGTGTCCAGATTCTTGGATCTGCAGCTCCTAATGGAAATCATTTCAGTAGAATTTAAAATGACAGAAATCATATATGACCCCAGCTGTTGGCCAATCAGCAAGTAGTAAAAAAATGCCTATTTTGGGACTAAACATGGAAATAACTATAAAAGTAGGCTAAGATTGTCAACACTTTGCTTTATATTCTTACAGAGGTCTCAGATCTCTTCATACCTATCATTTTGTTAATAGTTTGTGATCCTTTCTTTCTAAAACTTAACTGCTTAGGCTTTAAATTACCTTAGTGGCTACAAAGTTTCACTTTTCTTTCCTGCTGAATAAATTCCTGGACAATACACAGGAATGAAAATATGAGGACTCATATAAATAAAAAGATAGAGAGAGGGTAAGTGCTGTTTCAGGACGGATAGAAATAAAAACAATTTACTGCTCCAGTGAGTGCCTTACACAGCTAGTGAACATTAAGAAACAAGAAGAAAATAAATCTAAGATGATTTTGCTGCTTAGTTTAGCAGAAGCATATTGGTGTCAAGCGGGAATGGTAACCAAATCAGAAGCAGATAAAAATCAGGCAGCAACCTAATGTGCCAAAAAACAAAGGAAAGAATATAAGAAGGATCAGATGAGAAGGCAAGAAATGTGGAAAAGGCATAACTATAGAAGTAAGCACAGAAAACTCCTGGAACAGCCTCATGTTGATCATGATCTGACAGGAATGGTTAAGGAGAGGTGAATTTAAACCAAAAGATGAAAGGTTAATATTAGTGGCCCAGGACAGTGGACTACATACACATTGATTTACAAAGTCCATTGAACATGTGGGAGAAACTGATAAATTCAGGTTCAGTAAAACAGAACTGGAAATGATCGCACATCTTGTTGCTGGGTGTGATACATTAATGGCAGAGGGCCAGTATACTGAAAGGCATAATAATATGGGAAGACTGTTGTCTTGACGATTGTGCAAACATTACAATGTTGAAGTAGCTGAGAAGTATTGGAAACATGAGCCACAAAGCATTACAGAGAATGATGAAGTTTATGTCATATGGCATTACCCATTACCAGCAGTTCAAAAAATAGATGTTAGAAAACCAGATATAGTAGTCCATAAAAAGTAGACAAAAGTAGTATTAATCTTTGAAATTGCTACATCCAGTTATTACAGTGTTTTATGTACAGAGAGACACAAAGTCATAAAATACTAGGATCTGCAGGCAGAAAAAAAGGGCAATATGGAAGAAGGATACCTAGGCAGTTTCGATGATAGTAGGTGCAATGGTTCTCATAAAATGAATTTACAGTGTTATTTAGATATGAGACTGATACATAAAACTCTGTATGGATTGCAGAAGGAGTCAATTCTGGGCACAATGCAGGTGCCATGAAGAGCATTTTTGGCTAACTCAAAGACTGAAACACTACTAATTTCATGAACTTTAATCATGCTTTGACTTAGGAATGGGGTCCATTCCCATCATGATATTAGAAACCCAAAAGATTTGTAGAAATTAAACTGTAATATTACATTATGTTCAGGTCATGTCCATCTTGAAATGACTTGCAAGTAGAATATTAAGATCTGACTTCAACATATGGATGGAGAGTCCAACTCCATCTGCAGTTCCTGGAAGGAGAGCTGCTTTTAACATGCTCAACTTTGGTGCAGAAGGCTGGCGGTTCTGTTTCCACACCAAGTAGATGGATAGCTGAGACTGCAGGGCAGCATAAGTTGGGTGCTGCACTCCTGAGTGTGTTGTCCTTCAGAGGAGAAATTAAACAGTGTCCCCATCTTCCTGAGTGGTAGTAGCTCAGGTGGATGTAAAAGTTCCCTGATGCCCTGGTCCAATTTCTCCTAGTAGTATAAATGCCACTAGGGGTCTCCCCTGAATAAAGGCTACTAGCTTAGTGAGACTAACCTCCTCAACAAAGGATACATAAATCAAAACTTCTTCTTAGCTTAGACTGGAAGTCTAACTTGCAATGTTTAGTGAAAGTAAGGCTAGATAACTAAGTTTCTACTTCACAGTATTGTAAAAGTCTACAGAAGTAGCAGCTCCTCTGACAAATTAATCTAATCAGTGCCTGCATGAGCTTGTCAGAAGAATCATTGAAGAATCTAGTATCTACCACTAACCAGTTACAAAATGCTTGCTTACTTAAAGGAACATCCTCCTTGTCATTACAGAAGGAAATGGAGTTGCTATAAATTTCCAGTACCTTTAATCCCAGAAAACCATGCCCCAAGCTGTCTCTGGGATACATGGCTCCAACTTCCCCACTGTCCATTCAGCATCTCTCCTCACTAAAGCCTAAATGGCTTATTATACCATGACCCCCCCATTAATATTCCAAAACGTGCACGCTGATTGGCCAGCGTGGACATTGTAAATCGACTTATACTAATGGAAAAAGGTCCGGTCGCCCGGACTTTTTCCATTAGTATAAGTCTTTTTTAAAACACTGTCTCGCTATGTTAAAGGAGTTTAACATAGTGAGACAGGTTTAAAAAAAGCAACGGAGATCTCCGTTGCTTTTTTTAAAGCTGTCTCGCTATGTTAAACTCCTTTAACATAGCGACAGTGTGCAAAAAGCAACGGAGATCTTGCTTTCTCTGTTGCTTTTTTTTTAAACCTGTCTCGCTATGTTAAATGGGTTTAACATAGCGAGACAGCTTTAAAATAAGCAACGGAGATCTCTGTTGCTTATTTTAAAGCTGTCTCGCTATGTTAAACCCATTTAACATAGCAAAACAGTTTGTAAAAAGCAACGGAGATCTTGCTTTCTCCGTTGCTTTTTTCAAAACTGTCTCGCTATGTTAAATGGGTTTAACATAGCGAGACAGCTTTAAAATAAGCAACGGAGATTCTCCGTTGCTTTTTTTAAAGCTGTCTCCCTATGTTAAACTCCTTTAACATAGCGACACAGTGTGTAAAAAGCAACGGAGATCTTGCTTTCTCTGTTGTTTTTTTTTTTTAAACCTATCTCGCTATGTTAAATGGGTTTAACATAGCGAGACAGCTTTAAAATAAGCAACGGAGATCTCCGTTGCTTTTTAAAGCTGTCTCGCTATGTTAAACCCATTTAACATAGCGAAACAGTAAAAAGCAATGGAGATCTTGCTTTCTCCGTTGCTTTTGCCCACAGCTCTGATGTACTGCATAGGCATACGCATGCGCAGTACATCAGAACTGCTGCGGAATACCAGACAGCTGTGGAAGGGCAGCAAGGAGGCATTATACAATGCCATTATTTAAGAAAAGTAATTATTTTTTTTCTTAAATAATGTCATTATAATATAATAACCCACTTCTGGGTGTGGGTAATGCTGGATTTACCCACGGTTGGCTTTGTTTGGTCCCGAGGGCGAAGCCAACCATGGGTAAATCCAGCATTACCCACACCCAGGCGTGGGTTATTGCTATATTAACCCCTTCCCACTGTCACCACCAGGGGGTGAAGTAATATGGGTTAAGTGGTAGCTCATCCCATTCTTTCCTTCTCCACTGGTACCTTCACAGGTTAAGTGAAGGAAGTAATTCATTGGTTAGTTTGTGGTACACAGGGGTTCATTTTTAACAATATGTCTCTACTCCATACATCCATATCCATAGCATCCTGAGGGGAGAGATATGCAAAAGACTGCTGTCAGGTACAGGCATGCCTCTGTGTGTGGTGCATCCGCCCACCCCCCGATAGCACCTATATAGAATCGTTGATTGCCACTAGATATTCTAATGTGGAACACATGTCTAAACACATGCCTCCAATCCCCACCCCCTGCTACAGGTGGACAAGCATTGCCTCCTCATTCTTCTCTCATTAATGCCAGCCCAAACAATGTCCAGGCTGCTAATTAAACTATAGTGATCTGGGCTTGCCTAGGTGATTTATTTAGGGCATTATCTCTCTATGGTAACAGCCTAGCTAGCCACTTTTCCAAGAATTTTGTAGACAAGGATAAGCAGAGCACATCAAAAATTATATTTATGAAACTTTCATGGCTTTGGCAATGACTATCACAACAGCTCTCTTTCAGGCCTGAAATTTTAGGGGACCCAAAGAAGGCTAGTTCAGCTGGAGGACTGGAGAACTTTTCAGGGAAAAAATTCAGCTCCCAAAAAGGAATGATTATGTTAATAAAATAGTTAAGGTGCAACACTCCTTCCAAAACAATATCACAGTAGACATAGACAATAGAGTTGGTTATGAATAAATGCAGCATGACAGGGAAGAATAATGTACAAAATGGCCAAAAAGGTAAGACATAGGCTGTACAAGTATGACCAGTACTTGGATTTATGATAGGAGTGTGAATGCTACAAGGTTGAATTTTAGTTAAATTAAAAAAAAATGAATTCAAAACAGTATACAATCTCTCATTTTATATGAAAATGCAAATCTGCCAGCCCACACAGAGATGGCTACACTACTTTTTACTCCCCTTATTCAGTATAGCACTGTCTCATGTTTGCTGTGCTGGAAGAAGGAAAAGGATTTCAACACATTTGATGAAACATGATTAGACAATACTTTCTTTTGCAATGATGGCATTTACAGTGAGTATATTAATTCAACTATCACATTAAATATATAATGTCTGATATCAAGAGAAACTTCTTTTCCATAAAGAAAGGTAACATTCTTCTGGGCTCTTGTGAAGTCTGGGCCATCAAACTAAAAAAAAAAAAAAAAAAAAAAAAAAGATCCTAGTCAATATCAGCACTCAAGGTTGTACACTATTTGATGAATCCTGCTTATATATGGGTGTCTCACCACTTCTTCTTGATGAAGAATGATTAGGAGATAAAGTGAATGCACTTTCACAACAATGGTTAAACCACTACTCATGTGGCCAAAATGGAATTATTAGAGTGGGATAAGCCCTTTCAGTTCTTGCCTGTACAAAAAAAATATTTCATTTAAAGGAAAAGGAGGAAAGGCATAAAGAAGATCATCCTTTCAGAAATCCAAGAATGTGTCCTACACTGTAGACATAAATCATATTAGTTGTGTTTCATGGTGGTGGGTAAAAAAAATCCATTTCTGGAATTCCCTAGATCAAGGTTAGAAACAAACAAAAACAATATTGGGAGTGAGTTGCTAGTCATGATTCAGATGCACACTGCAACTTTAGAATGTCTGTCACAATGTCTACTTTTTCTACAGAATAGAGCACTGTCAGTTGGATTTTGTGAGAATTAGATCCCAGAGAGCCATATCCATTTTGTTTGCCCTATTAGACTCTTGTTTCTCTGTTTTTTTGTACCACATAATTGTAATACTGTTCAGACCCACCTGGAGAATATATTGTTTGAGGTCATTCATAAATGTTGTGGCTGACAGATGTACCACCACCCTTTTCTTCAGACAAATGTGGATTTTCAACAAGGAGTATGATCAAAGATCCTAAACTGACCAAGGCAGTATATGAGTCTTCCTCTCATATCACATATGATGTACTCATCATCAGATCTTGAAATGGTGTGGGAAAGGAGAGTGGCCTTCCCATATCTGACTGCACTAATGAAATCTGGCATTTCAGCTCTGTAAATAAAGAGTGGATCAGTGACACTGATTCCTTTGACAGATGCCAAAGAATCTTCAAGGAACATGGTGCAGCCATGTCTATACCATGTAAACCATGGAGTACATTTTTAAAACTCGTTACTTATTTGATATTATAAGATATGTTATAATTAGATTTTAATGGCATATTTTATAATAGTTTTAATATTGATATACTTTATTAAATGGCTATAATTTCCTTTCTTTCTTTCTTTCTTTCTTTTTTATGCTTATGACTGTAATTTTAGGATATTCTACTTTTGCAGGAGTAAATGGTACACTGTGTGGGAATAAGAGGGCAACATTTATAATGGGGGATACAGTCTGGAAACTGGTGTATCATTCTAGAAATCACAACTATGCCCCTGTTAGGGAACACTGCAGTTTCCACATTCATCCTGGTCTTTTGCACTATTGTAATGCTGGCCAACATATGGTCCAGACTAATTGTTGGATCTGTCCATCCAGTAACTGAAATAACATGTCAGGAAACATCTCAAATTCTGATATCTTAGCAATGACCATCATGTCTTAAGAATTCAAATGGCTTCATTTGCTTGACTTAGTAGCAAAAAATTTTGTCTAGCAGTTTGTGAAATATTTTTTTTCTAGGACAACAGCAGCTTCCTTGTACTCCTTGTCAACTTTAATTAGTAATCAATGCAATGTATTAGTCTTCAAGGAAAAAGTTAAAGCTATGCCTTATGAATGAATGAATCCAAGTGTATATGTAAAGGATCCAGTTAGACTATTCCCTCTGGTTGACTCCTTACTTACTCCAACGTCTTACTGCATTTTAAACATCAGTCAGACATGTTAGCTAAAATATTTGACTTGTTTGGAAGCCATCATGCATATTGCATAGCAGATTATGTATTTAGAGTATTAGATAATAGTTTGTACATGTATTATAGTTTGTGCATTTATTGTTCTAAATGTGCTATAGTTAATAGCATTTATATTGCTTGCTGATATTGTGTTTGTACACTGGTGTGATCTACCTGCATTTTTACTTTGTTCTACAACATGTACAATTGTATGAGCTTCTTCTGTTCTTAGGTTGTGTTATACTAACATTTGTTCAATGGTATGAACTTTATCTATTGATATTTATTTTACAGCATGTACCATATGTGATTTTTCTGTTATATGTTTCAGTATATCAACACATTGAATGGAATGGTTCTTTTCTATTTATATTTGTATTATATGTACTACTGAATTACTGCTTTTATGTTGTATTTGCCTAAAAGCTTAGAGCATGGCTGAAAAGGTCATTAGTTCAATCCACCACGCCTGGTTAATAAATGATGATTAGTTAATTAGTTAATTAAATAAACAAATAAATATACTATAGTTGACCAGGTAAGAATAACTGAATGCATCTTAATTTTAGAACTGCTACTGCAGAGGTTAGATACCCTGAAAAAACTTTGATAGATGGCAGACCCTGAGAACTGCAGATTGGCAATGCTGTCTGTCTGCACATTTGAAATATCAGAAATCTCCTGTGGTATTTGAAAACTGGAGCTTTCTAGTAAGAAGTTTTCATATCTAAGGTCACTGTCCAGGCCAGTCTGTGGATCTAGCCAGTCACAATTTTGAAATTTCTCCATTTATATGCTTTTTGAAGATGAACAATTCCAGAACTTGCCTCAATTGGCCTCTTTTATATTTGCTTTGTAGAGGAGACAATGTTTCCTACAGTACAGTTCTTTAATCTTTTCTTTACAATAGATCCTGCATCTTCCTCTGGAAAACAAAGACATCTTTGAAAACGTTTGAATAATTAGGCTGAAAAAATTATATTCTATGCTCCCTTGTTAATATACCTTACAGCCACAAACTTGTGGAAGTGGTTTTATAACTTCTAACAAATATTACAGTTCATTCCCCACACTATATAGACCTTATGGTGAAATAGAGTGCTGATGGGAGACAGAGAGTCCTATGTTTCAGCGGAATGGGGAAACCAGTGAGTCAAATATTAAATCTTTAAAGAGGGTGGTCCTAAATGATTTCTGGTCTTTATAACCTCTCAGCCTCTGTTGATTGTAAAAATATGCTTTCTAAGAGGTCTATACATACCCTGAAAGGATGCTGATTAAATTACTTCTTACTGTAGAATGGCAAGGTCTTAAGATGACCACATTCAGTCTGGCAGTCTACTAATTCACGTATATGAAAAATATATCTTATTTAAATGAAAGTACTGAAAATACAAATGTCCATAACCACAGTAACTACGGAAAGAGTAACTAAAACATTACCCTGAGGATTCTGTTGAAGTCTTCTTTGTCCACTCTAAGGAAGTGGCAGTTGTCTTCCCGAAGAACAATGGAGGCTGCTCTTGGAGCATCATTTACAAGAGCTAACTTGCCAAAATCATCTCCTTCATGTAATGTACACACCACACCCTGAAAGTTAAAAGATTCAGTATTTGTTTCAGATGCATCAGTTTAATGTTATTTATTTCTTGCTAAACAAACATTTTTAACTGAGCAGTGGTCTGCTAAACCATTATACTATAATAAGGAGTGACATACTATTTATTAATTATTGTAAAAAAATACTGAGTGAAAAGAGACTGCATGTACCTAATATGCTAGGAAATGCACCTAAAATATTTGATCAGATTATGTTACCTACTACCTGATTTTTATACCTGTATACAATCTGATAAACACTGGTATAGTTTGTCTAGGATTCCTGTTATGTGTTACTGGCATACATATAAATCAGTTTATATGTAGCCTCATGCAATCTGTAGTATGTGTATTCATACATGTGTGTATGCATTGATATGTGTGTGCATGGGAGGCAAGCATTTGCATGTGTGTTTGAATAGATAATGAATAGTGTGTGTGTGTGTGTGTGTGTGTGTGTGTGTGTGTGTGTGTGTGTGTGTGTGTGTGTGTGTGTGTGTGAGTGAGAGTGCGTGCACTTTGGGGTGGTGTTAGATGGATGTGTGGTGATCAAAAGGCAAAAAGAAACATGAGGAGCTTTCAAGATTTCTGGATGTAATGTATTATATTACCCTAAATGATGTTCTCTATCATGACAACAAAAAATCTCTAAAACTGGTAAACAAAGACAAAAACGAGCGGACTTCTTAAAACGGACTCTTTAATTCAAACTTGGTAAACGCTTTCACTGACTGTAATACTCCAGCTTCCTCAGTCCAACAAATACAGTTTAGAATCCAAATACCCTTTTCAGTAAAAGCTTTTAAGTACTTCCGAACCAAAACAATTAGTAAGTTAATTACTTACAAACTAAATGGCCATGTGCCCAACTACTTATAAAACCTTGTTGAAAACCTATCTTACAAAAACACAGCTAAACATAGACTTTACACTCAATTAACATAAAACAAACATAACATGTGCAAACAAATATTATACATATCTAAAGACTCACACTACGCTTGTCAATATATATCGAAACGGAACAGCTTTACAGGTGTTGGATTTATAAATCCCACTATGATACCAAAAACTTATGACTGTACTACCAAAAACGTATTTAAACCACAACTCTTATTTATATACAACCCAGAAATGGTTGGTAAAATCAGCTCCTTCGATGGGGACTTACTTAAATAATAATAACTTTTTCATTTCTAATGGAATGTCTCCTGTTAACGCTAACCCGTTAAACCATAATGGCACTGCTATGGTTACCCACTTAAATGACGTTGATACTAAATTGTTTAAATGTAGGAAACTGCATCTTGAGGTTTCCTACTTACAGGAGTGTGTTAATAAAAGAATAGTGCCAAAGGGGTTACGGCAGTGGTGTTACCCAAATGGATTGATTAACAAATCAGCTTTTCATTCGGAACTGTTAGCCTTGTTTAACCGACAAGGCATGGAGTTTTTAGAGGCACTTATCAAGCACTATCAGGATCAAATATCAAATTTAAAAGCAGATCTGGAGACATTAGAACAAATCATTAATAATGCTATGGATTTTGAACGTTATAAATATGAATATTCCAGGACTTTTACAAGCATTGAGGCTAGTATCAATAAAATGGTTGAAATTAAAAAGAAAAATATCAACAGGGACTTGAATGCCTATGCTAGAGGTACAGCTTACCCCCCTCCACCTTTAATACAAAGTTACACTGGGGGTCAAGAGGTTTTTCTTGATAATAATAATGAGGCAGTGGCCTTGGTATCAGACAATGAGGGGGAGGCTTCTAACCCCGATACAACTATAGTCCGTCGGAGTGAACGCATTCAAAAACAACAGAATACCTTAGGACATCAACAACCCGTGATGGGTGGGGGTGGTTCTAGAATGCAGTACAATACGAATAATCAAATGGATGAGGTTTTCCAACAGGATTTTCGGAAAACCAATATTGGCCAGCAGCAACCAATACAAATGAAACAGAACAAGAAACAATTACCCCAGAGGAGACGGCAAAACAAGAGGAGGAGGTAGAGCATTCAGGCCCTAAAATATTGTCTAAGCTAGAGGGTGACTTCCATATATTTAATTTTAGTTCCTTGGAAGTTGATGAGGAGATGGCAAACCTATTGTCAAAAGGATTGACTTTTGTACCTGACTTGAGAGCTGACATAATCAAAACTGTGCTTGATTTGAAAATCTTTGTCCGTAAACTTAATTTAACTTGTGAATTGGGACAAAGTTCAGGCCTTATGGAAAATCTTAGAGTTTCAAGTCTGTTCAATCCACCTCTACAATCGACGTTGGCATTATTTGAGAAGATCTGCGAAATGGATATTAGACATTGCTTGAACAATAGTGTAATAAACTATAATAAAAACAGAAAATAGCAACATTGATAAAAATGAGCGTGATCTTCTCAAATTGTTGAATATTTGTGATGTAAGGGTCATGAAACCTGATAAAGGGGGTGGATTTGTCTTTATGGACCAGGTTGACTATGAGACTAAAATGCTGGCCCACCTAGATAACGAAGCATATGTCAGTGCAAGTAGGAATGAGGTAAATGGAGCATATAATAAAATTAAAGGCATTTTAAGCAACCTTTTTCTTGAGGGCACCATAGATGTGGACACATATCATTATCTTACCATGCCAGCACCAGTAATTCCAACCTTGTTTGGAGCACCTAAAATCCATAAGAATGCCAAAAACCCACCATTCAGACCAATAGTAGATGGTAGGGATTCGATAACATATGCGTGTGCAAAATTTGTAGATTCCAAGCTAAAACCCTTTGTCACATCAGAATCACAAATTTGTCGTGATTCTTGGGAATTCTTGTCTAATATCAACAAATTGGAATTTAATGAACAATATGTGTTTTTAACAGTTGATATCAAAGACCTCTACACATCTATTCCTCATAAAATAGGGACTGAATGGGTTAGGGAATTCCTACACACTAAAGGTATGGAACACCAATGTATCAACCTAATAGAAGTGTTATTGGAAATAGTGTTGGAGAACAATTATATTTTATTTTTGAACAAATTGTTTCTCCAGAAAAGTGGCATTGCAATGGGTTCGCCATGTGGGAGCAGTTTTGCCAACTGTGTTCTGGCGTATTGGGAAACCTCCTTTTTGTTCAAGTCCCTTACCTATAGAGAACATGTCGCTTGGTACACTAGGTACCAAGATGATATGTTCTTTTTGTGGAAAGGACCGAGGGAGATAATAGAGCGATTCATCTTGGAGTTGTCTTCGTTTACTTCATTTTTGGAGTTCACTTATCAGGTGGACATAAATTAAATTAATTTCCAGGACATTCACTTAAGCAAAGATAATACGAAAAAGCAGTTCAGGTCTACAATACATCGAAAACCAACATATTCTAACACATTCCTACATTTTACTAGCTGTCATCCCTTCCACCAGAAGAAGGCAGTGGTTAAGGGTCAGGTAGTAAGAGCAGCTAGGATGGTGTCCAGGTTCGAAGACGTCCAAGATGAATGTGCTCTCCTAAAGAAAATGTTTTTAAGGAGAGCATACCCTTTAATTTTGATTGATCAAGTGATACAGGAAGTGTATAGTAAAAGAGTATCAGGGCATTTTCAGCCCTTAATACAGGATAAACAAGCACAAGTGGATTTAATGGATGAATTCCCAAATAACTGTTCCTAGGTACCCAAAAAAGATCTAAAGATTGCAAGTTTCTTGACAACTTTTTCTACAGATTCAAGCAGGATTGTGGAAATTATGCACAAAAATTGGATTATTATCCAACAGGATAATGAAGTTAGGAAGAAACTAGGGCCAAGTTTATCTGTAACATATAGAAGAGGCCCCAATTTAAAGAATATAGTTGAGAGAGTTATGAAAGTGCCCTGAGGTCAACAGGGTAAGAGTAAATGTGGTAGATGTGGACAATGTAAACATATTAACACTACCAACAATATAACCATTAGAGATAGGAATTATAAAATTTGGGGCCATTGTTCTTGCGACTCCCAAGGAGTTGTATATTGTGCTATTTGCACTCAGTGCGAAGGATTCTATATTGGTAAAACTGACCGTAAACTCAGACAAAGGATTTATGAGCACCAATATCGTATAAACAGACAAATAAGCACTAATGCCCTTGCAAGACATGTAATGACATATCCAGAACACAAATTTAGATTTGTAGTTCTACAAAAGGTAGAACAAAATATTAGAGGAGGGGCATGGCAACTTAAATTGGAGGAGGCGGAATTGGAGTGGCAGATCCGCACTATGGCATATATACTACCTGTGCTTAATGAGCAGGTATCTATAAAATGTTTCCTCAAAATTAAAGCTTTGAATAGGTAAAATATAAAAATGTAAACGTAAATGTTAATGATTAATTGATTTTAGGGCTCTAGAAAAGGGCATGAGGTTAAATCTTTTTACAAACAACCATTTCTGGGTTGTATATAAATAAGAGTTGTGGTTTAAATATGTTTTTGGTAGTACAGTCATAAGTTTTTGGTATCATAGTGGGATTTATAAATCCAACACCTGTAAAGCTGTTCCGTTTCGATATATATTGACAAGCGTAGTGTGAGTGTTTAGATATGTATAATATTTGTTTGCACATGCTATGTTTGTTTTATGTTAATTGAGTGTAAAGTCTAAGTTTAGCAGTGTTTTTGTAAGATAGGTTTTCAACAAGGTTTTATAAGTAGTTGGTCACATGGCCAATTAGTTTGTAAGTAATTAACTTACTAATTGTTTTGGTTTGGAAGTACTTAAAAGCTTTTACTGAAAAGGGTATTTGGATTCTAAACTGTATTTGTTGGTCTGAGGAAGCTGGCGTATTAGTCAGTGAAAGCGCTTACCAAGTTTGAATTAAAGAGTCCGTTTTAAGAAGTCCATTCGTTGATGTTCTCTATCATGTATGAAATGATGTGGCCTCCTTTAACTTCAATGAGATTATACTGAAAAAAACTGAAAAGACAGGAAGTTTAACTTTTGCTGCATACTGGAGCCATATCTAGCACTAGAACTACTAGACTAGCAACCTGCTAATGTAACCTGTACAACAGGCCCATAAAGAAATCCATGGTCCTGTGTACTGAGAGAGAAGAAATTATAAAACATGAAGACATGCAAATAGTTACCACAATAATGTGGAGCACAGGTCCCTAAATAGTTCTAGTAGTCCTGGGAACAACTGAGTTAATAGCATTAATTTCCAGACATATTTTAATATGTTGTATGTACAGGCAAATCCATTTGGACTTCAACAGGAAACAATTATTGATGCAAACAATAATGAGGGGGGCAAAGACTCAAAAATATGGAAAGAGTTCAAATAATGCTCTTATAAACTTAGAATGCTGTCAGAATAATGGCTTTTCTGTTAGATTGCATTTATGAAGGTTATAAAGTCTGAAATACAAATATATATATATATATCATTATTTAGTGACTTCAGTCCTCTGTTGTTCGACACAAATTTTAAGAGGAGCAGACAAAGCTGTGAGACAAAAATCTGGTCATTCTGTGAAAACCTGGATATATCCCATAATTCCACTGGAGTGGGTGGGGTACATAGTTATACATGCAGATTTTATGTTAATCAGCATCCTGATTTTTTGCCAGTTGTATCTACTTTTCATAGGCCTTTGTCCAGATTTTTGATGTTTCCAGGTTAAGAGGTATGATAGGGGAGCTTTGCCAGGAATATATCATCTTAAAGGATGTGAAGGACATAAAACAGGGTAAGCTAGGGTGGTGAACATTCTAAACTAAAACTTGATTTTGTAAGTTAGTCTTAATATTTTTGACTAGCTGTTAAATTTAATCACGTGACCTGTATCTTGCCTATTTAAGTGATTATTCTTGTTACACCATTTAGTGCTCTCAGCATTTCTCCAAAACCCAAACCTGAAGAATAAAAAAACAAAAGAGATCTTCTGCACCTTAACTGCATACTACATATCTAACAGGCACCTTGACACCAACACTCCACTACAAAAGTGAATGCATAATCAGCATTCATTTACTATATCTAACAGGCACCTTGACACCAACACTCCACTACAAAAATGAATGCATAATCAGCATTCATTTACTACATATCTAACAGGCACCTTGACAACAACACTCCACTATAAAAATGAACACATAATCAGAATTAATTTACTACATATCTAACAGGCACCTTGACACCAACACTCCCCTACAAAAGTGAATGCATAATCAGCATTCATTTACTACATATCTAACAGGCACCTTGACACCAACACTCCACTACAAAAGTGAATGCATAATCAGCATTCATTTACTACATATCTAACAGGCACCTTGACACCAACACTCCACTACAAAAGTGAATGCATAATCAGCATTCATTTATGAAGGTGCAATGTTCTGGCTTTATAAAATATTGCAGTGCTACACTCATGTCACATAGATAGGCACTTGTAGATTATGCCCCCTAAGAACTTGTACATGGAGAGGTCACCCCTTTGCCCAGCACAAGTCACAGTACTAGTCAGTGTGATGGAGTTCCCAATAGGAATAAAAGCACTTGCAGTCAGTGAATGTCAATTACAAAAATACATTTTTATTGTAGATGTGGTAGTGCAGTGAATTTTAGACTCTGATACTATTCAGTCTTTATTCTGTACCCTTGGGGCTTTTATTTGTATTTTTGTACTTTGTGGAATTCTTTGGGAAGGGTAACAGTGAATCATACAATCTGAGTAGCTTTCAGTTTTGTACCCATGGAAGGAAGACTGCTACACAATTCCATTTATTACACTTATGCAAAATCTTGTCCTATTCCTGGTTGATGTAGCCAACTTTGTTTGTTTAGAGAAACTGAAGAGTAAATTATATGGTAGCTTCTACGTTATGCTGAGCAAAAACATTTTTGAAATACACTGCTGGTGTAGCTGCTACTATGTTGGAATTAGTGCTTACTGTACCTTGAACAGGTTTATTACATTTATCATACCTAATACAGACGCCAAGTTACTGATTCATAAAGGGCCTTTTTTATCTCTTTTTCAAAGATACAAAGAGTTGTTTCAGTCTTTCAGAATCTTTCATGTATAGTATCTAATTTGTCTGTGAATATCCAGCAGAGGCAAATTGTGTTCCCCATCATTTTAATAGTTACAAACAAGACCATCAGATAAAAAAGACTGACTGAGAGTCAATGGAGAAACTATTTCTGGCATGAAAGATTTATCTTGAATGTTAAACTTTCATTATGGAATACCAATTGAGTTGGTTAAAGTGTAACAGCTTGTTACTTGGAAATCCTTCTTCCAGAAGTAATAGCAATCATGAAGGACGTTTCCATGAAAAGTATTTTAACTCTGCTGAAATCATTGGCTCAGGGGGAGGTAAAGTTAATGTCTTCCGATAAAGTTCAAATAACAAGGAGCAAAATATATTCCTATAAGGTCTTAAATGAACGACTCTTTTAAGAAATACCTTGATAGTAGGATGAGATGTCCCTGGGATGGTTAGAATATAGAGTGCAAAAACACAAACTTTGATAAATAAGCCAAATTAGATTGAAATAAATAGTTCAGGTTGTTTAGAAGTCTTGATATGTGATCAATAATTTAGACCAGTAAACAAAACTGTTCCAACTCAGTACTATTTTGTATTAGACCTTTAGCTTCCTTTAAAATATTTAAAATGTGAGGGAAAGAAGTCACTATTAAGAATCCACATTATATCTTCCATACTGTTATTGGGAGATTTGAGGCTGGGTTGACAAACTCTGCCTTCTTGCTGAGTCAGCTTGTACATCTGCAGAAGTGGTGGCCCTGGTGGAAGAGAAATCAGGCACATTTTCATTGAATACCAACATCATTGCACTGAGTCAATATTAATATTATTCTGGTATAAGCTTGTTTTGATTTAATGAGCACTGTCTGAAATAAGGGTAAAGGAAGGCACTGAATTTAGGGGAAAGGAGTGAATGTACTGAATGAAAAAGAAAGAAGGGAATGCATACCTCAAGATTTGTCTCCACTGAAAGGAAAGAGCATCGAACTCATAAGATAAAAGGTAGCAGAAGGTTTTGAGATGATCATGGTGCTGAGTACTAACTTGTTGTACTTTTGGAAGAGGCCAAATTTTGTAATTTTAAAAAAAAAATTTGCCTTCTGGATTTAGCCTAGTGAGTTGACATGGAACCTGCCAAGAGCAGATTCTGGCAGGGCTCCTTCAGTCAGCAGCAAGGAGTGCAAAATTGTTTTACACCTGCTGCAGGATGCACCTAATGGGTGTCTGTGAAGGTCCCCTATGTAGACTGGATGCTTAGTACATTTGTGCAGGATAGTAAGAGAACTAACAAGCAATGCAGGCACACATGCAGGCACACACACACACACACACACACACACACACACACACACACACACGTATAAATGGACACATACATACATACATATAGATATAATACAGTGAGCTTAAGAGGTACTACTCAGACATTTTCTACCAGCAGGTAGATGAGGTAGTTTTGAGACAAAACCCTAATATTATAGTAAAATGTCTGTTTTGCTATGTTACTATACGCTACGCCTGGAAACTATTGTTGTAAATGCCTTCTGCTGTCAAAGATATGCTGTACTTATTATTGTTTATTTGTTTGTTTTGCAGTTGTTCAGTATATCAAGGAAAACCATACATACTGCCTGCCACAGGAGGCAGAGCAGGTTCTCCAGGTATACGGTTTGTGTATTGTATTGTAGTGTATTATATTATATTCTTAGCACCATTGTATTGTTATAGAATCATAGGAGATTACTAGGCTATAGACCCGGAAGTCATTTCAAGCCAAGCCGTTTCATCCCAATGTAATGCCATACAAATGTTAGTTAATACCCAAGATTGCATTTAGTAATGACTGCCCATGTCCAGGAGGGTTGTGGGCACTATTCCCGGTAAAATTTTATGGTGCCCCATCCACTCATCCAGGTTCCTTTTGAACAATGTTATAGAGGTGCTCTGTTTCACATGAATAGGTAGCCCATTCCAAAGATGCAGCAGTCGCTGGGAAATAAATCTGTCCCTCCAGCATGTCCTATTTAAGTCACAGGCCATATTTAGGTGCCTGGAATGGATGGCCCTAGTACTGTTTGATTTATGGATATGCAGCAAGTTCATTAGGCTTGGGTCTGAGATTACTCTGTAAACCAGGCATAAGTTTCCCCTAAGAAGTCTATGTGATACAGAATAAAGTAACACAGACTTTAGTCTATCTGTGTATGGCATGTTCTGGAGTCCCTTGATCTTCTTTGTTAGAAACCTCTGAGGTCTCTCCAACTGCTGCAGGTGCTTTGTATGGTACATGCAGTATGGGGTATTATACTCAATTATGGGCCTGATTAGTGCCGAGTACAAAGGGGTTATAACCTCTTTTGCCCTTGAGTGATGCTTTTAATAATTAAGTGTGCTACATAGAAAGTCTTCTTTACTACAGTAGACACACGGTGGTCGAAGTTAAGGTTGCGGTCAACTTGTGAACCCAAGTCCCTTATCACTTCATGGGTAGTTAGGGTATTGTTGTTGATTTGATAGTGTGAAGGGACATTGTTTGTGTTGAAGGGAATGATGATTCCCTCTGAGGTCTTTCCAATTGCTGCAGGTGCTTTGTATGGTACATGCAGAACTGGGCGTTATACTCAATTATGGGCCTGATTAGTGCTGAATACAAAGGGGTTATAACCTCTTTTGCCCTTAAGGTGATGCTTTTATTAATCCAGTGTGCTAAAGAGAAAGCCTTCCTTACTACAGTAGACACACGGTGGTCAATGTTAAGGTCGCAGTCAACTTGTGAACCCAAGTCCCTTATCACTTCATGGGTAGTTAGGATATTGTTGTTGATTTGATAGTGTGAAGGGACATTGTTTGTGTTGAAGGGAATGATGATGCATTTCTTGGCATTCATTTTGAGACTGTGACTAAGATAGCAGTTGTTGGTCTGTGTAAGACCCTCCTGGAATAAACTGATATAATTTGGGGATTCAATAATTGCATCCAGTTTGCAGATGTCTGCAAACTTGGTCAGCTACAACCCCTTAGTTTTGACCTGAACTTCTGAGAAGTATATACCAAATAGTAGGGGGGCCAGCACTGACTCTTGTGGCATCCCATTGGTAACAGGTCTGCTGGTTGATGTGGAGTGGTCTCTTTGATAGTGTGTGTCTGGTTTATAAGATAGTTAGCAACCCATCTTACAACGAAGGGGTTTCCATTCAGTTTGCTAAGTTTATAGGTAATGCCTGAGTGTGAGATTATGTCAAAAGCCTTTCCCAAGTCAAGGTATGCTGTGTGCACAGATTTGCCCTCATCAATGGCCCTGATTACATTTTCAAAAAAATCCACAAGATTTAACAGGCAGGATCTGCACTTGATGAAGCCGAATTGGGTATGATCCATGGTTTGGAGGTCACCTATGTCCTTATTTATGAGGTCCATAATGATATGCTCCATGGCCTTACAGATGTGGCTGGTCATGCTTGCTGGTCTGTAATTTCCTGAGTCTGTTGCTAGGCCACATTTGTGGAAAGGAATAACTGTTGCTGTTCTCCATTCTGCAGGAACAAAGCCTGTGGTTAGACTGAGTGAAAAGGATACTTAATGGTGATGCTAGTTCATGTTTTAGCCTGTTTAGAAGACAGCCTGGTTTGCAGTCTGGTCCCATAGAGGCTGTATCTCTGCCTTGGACAAGGCTTTGATGACCTGTTCTTCAGATATGTAGGGTGGGGGGAGTTTTGGGCAAGATTTGTGATACATTTGGAGGGGGTAGGGGGTTTGCTATCTCTGTGGGGTCAGTCTGTGTGATACTCTTGGTCACTAGTTCTGCACATGCTTGGGTCCTACCTTTTAGGCTACATACGTAGCTGTAAAAGACCTTATGGTTATCCTTGGCTGTGCTAGCTAAGTTTTTTTCTAAGAGGCTGTAGAAGATTTGACAAGTTGTCTTATTTTCCTGTTGAGGCTGAGGAGGGTGCTTTTTCATTGTTGGGGTCTCGCCTTTGTTTTCATGGACATCAACGTTTTGAGTTTATTTAAAGTTTGTTGATGCTGGATGTCCACCATGGCATCTTATTTTTTACCTGGGGCTCTGGCTTTGATTCTTTCTGGTACAGCCGTGTCTATACACTTATGCAAGTGATTGTATAGGGCTTTAGTGTAAGCTTTGGTGCAGTTACCACTTCCAGATGGGTGTGGGGCTCAGAATGCATTTATACCTTCATCTAGGAGGGCATAATTTACCTTGGTGAAGTTTTTTTAGTCTGATTTCACCCTTTGTGAGTTCTGGTTTTACTGTCAGCTTGAAGGTGACTGATTTGTGGTCAGGTTTAACTAATGAGGGTCTGACAGTTGCAGTAATGTATCTGTTTGACATGTTAGTGAGGACCAGATTTAGTATGTTTGTTCCTCATGTCAGAGGATGAACAATTTATTCCAGTGCATTTGAGTTAACAAAGTCAAGGAACTTTTGCACTAGTGGGTTCAGGCTAGAGTAGGTTTCCCAGGTGATGGTGGAATAATTGAAATTCCCATAACCAGAATGTTAGGTAATATTTGGATTGTCTCCAGTTTGGTCAAGTATGCTTCATGAATGCCATAAGCTACAGAGGGGGATCTATAACTAGCTATGACTTGAATGGAGGTCTTTCCCACTGTAACCTGAACTTGGATTAACTCCATGGAGTTGTCCAGTCTAACTAGACAGGATATGAATTTATGTCTAATATAGATAGAAACACCACCTCTTTTGGTTCTCACATGTTAATTTTGTGGTCTGAAGATGTGGAAGCCATTGCAGCCTTGCAAGGCTGGGGTAGTCTTTGAGGCCTTGAATCAGGTTTTTGTGACTGCACAGACATCTACATCTTCCAGTGATAGAAGTGCTTCCAGGGTGTGCAGTTTTTGGTCTAAGCTCCTAGCATTTAGCAGCATGACCCTTATTTTGTTATGACTGGCAAATTTCATGTTGGTAAGTTTGTTTTTGAGACTTTACCTAAAAAAAGGTACTATGGGAGCGGCAAGAACCTTTGTCAGCAGCTGAAAGCCTAGAGGTGCCAGGTGCAAACCATCTCTAGCAAAGCAGCAAGGTTTGTTGACCATGACTTCCCAGGATGACAGGAACTGGATCCCCTTTGAATGACACCAAAAACTAAGCCAATTACTGAAATCAATCAGTTTTTGTCTATACTGTGGCATCATTCAAGGTGAAGGTAGTATGCTGCTCAAGGCTAGACATACCTGGCTGGGACATGTACTCAGAGCTCAATCATGTTTCTCTTCATATAATTGAGTGAGGTACATCTCAGGTCATTAACTCCATCATGAACTATGACAGAGCCATAATGGTACTTGTTGCTGAGAGACCTGAGTGCATGCTTGATCTGATCAATTCTGGCACCGGACATGTAGCTGACTGTGACTTTCTCCTTGTCAAACCTGGTGAGTGGGACATCCGTGTGTCTCACTATTAAGTCTCCAATGACTAGAAAAATGTGTTTTTTGAGTGTTATGCCTTACGGGTTTGGTAGGTGAGATACTGGTGTTGCTATGTGTCATGGATGCTGTGGGAACGGTGTTAGTTGTTGCAGTCTTGTGTTTTGAAGATCTCTGGTATCTCAGTAGGTTTTTTGAGAGAATCTCTGTGTATGTTGATTTTTGTGTTGGATGCATACTATATGTAGTAGTAGGTGGGTTGACAACCTCTCCCGTGTTACTGTCTTGAGTGCGAGAGAGCATGGATTCAAGATTCTTGGTGTAGATACATCTCTCACACTCTGCACTAGAGTGAGTTATTTTTAGAGGGTCGTCAGTGTACATGAGGCCATTGCTACACTGCCTCAAGAGACCCAAGTCAACAAGGCTGGCAAGAGAAACAAGGGTGGTCCAACTGTCCATAATGCTAGGTTGAAGACTGTTGTCACTAGGGGGAGGCTTTTATACATAATCTATGTACCACTGCACTGAACAGTTGTTTTGCCTTTTTGCATTTTAATATTTAACATTGTTTAGTTTTTCATTGATGTTGTAGATCATTTGTTTTTACTCCAGTTACTGTGCTGTTCTTCTAAATCATACCATTTATAGCTGCACCAGTGTACCTATGGTATTATCTGTTGTATTACAGTGTGCTTGTCTGCAATTGTTTTATAATGTTTTGCAGATTTTTTTTTGCCCTTCCAGGCCCTATTTTACCAACATGTACTATGTAACATTAGTCATTGTATTTATGTCCTTTTTTCTCATTTTCAATTATTTTAATATTTATGATATGTATGTATGTATGTATTTTCTTGTTTGCATTTGTTGACCATAAATGACCACTAATTCTACAGAACCATTTCTAGGCTCAGCAATTATGTTGCTTTGTTACTTTTCTTTTTCTGTCTTTCTATTCACTTTATGCAGCATCTGCTATAGAGTAGCCAGAGATGATGTGGTGGCAACCACAGTCTGTACCACCCACTGCACTGACTTTTGTGTCCCCAGAAGTCTGCATGCCTACCTCTCTGAAGAGTGATGAAGGTTACACTGGTGAAAGTGATCTGGATGGCTTTTCCCTTTCCACTATTCTCTGTATTCATTCCTCTGCTTACTCATCTCTTTTCTGATTGCTCTATCACTCATTTCCTTCCCATTTATATAATAAAGTCAGTTGTCAGCCTGCTGTGTAGCCCTTGTACTGGCTCCCAGCTGTGCCAATTTCACAGTTATGAGGTGCTTCAATGCTCATGTGAACATGAATAGCATTAGGCACACTATCTGCAAGCAGCTGTTCCCAGATCATGTGATCAATCACAACTCAACCCACTTACTAGTGTGGTGACTGACATGTTTGTGACTGCAAGGCTTTATCAGTAGCACTATCCCAGGCATGTCCAGGCTATGTCAACACTTATGCATTCATAATTGTTAGGCCATGTTGTGTTGTCTTCATCACACTATTTACTGTAACTCGGTTACATTGTACTTCTTTCTGAATACCCACCACTGTGTTACAACCCTTTAATGAAATAAAACAACAGAAAGGTTTTCCCCATGTATTTATGGCTTTACATTGAAGTAAGCTTAAAACAGTGGAAGAAAGATTACATAAAAATGCTGTCTGCATTTCTTACTGTGCTGTGAGCTGTATTTTTGTTCATCTCAACATTTTTATAATTCCTTTGGTATACAAGTGCTCATTCAATTTGCTTTTTTTTAAACACAGACATGCTTTATGGCGTTTTTGTTACTTGCAATTTGGGTCAATTGATCAAGAATTACTTGTAATGTTTGATTTTGTCAGGCGTCCTATAGGTAGAATACAAAAATTACTTTGGTGCTTTAATAAATAAGATCACTTGTGTAGTTCTTGCAGGATTTTCTTGTTTGACAGTTTCTACACTGGTAGTTGTTATGAAACTCTGCAGGCTCAAGGTAAGTAATTAAAGCAACTTGCCTGAGTCTATTATTCTTGACACAAACAGTATCCGTGGTATCCCTCAAAGTCTCACTGAGTCTAAAAAAATAATGTTGAAACTTCTGTTTGTGGAAGACTTAAGATTCCCTAGAGTTCAGGCACCTAATAAAAAACATACTGTGAATATCCCACCTAATAACAGGTATTAGAAATACCTTCTTTAAAAACTTTTCAAAGTATAAATCCACTAATGAAAGTAGAGAAGCACAAGATAGCTCAAGTTGAATCTTCTTTATTAAAAACAGACAAACAAGTGATCCAAACAGTGTTTGAAAAAAACAGAATAAAATGCAGAAATTCACCATTCCATTTATATAACTGCTTAAAAGCATGGGTGTGGTTTACTATGGTAGCTGTGTTGTTAAAGACAATTAGCATGTTTACTTGCTAAATACCCCTTCCCCCATATACCAGTGTTATATTCAACACTGCTGCCCCTACTTCAAGCTCTGTGATTCCAGGATATGTTAAACTAAACTAAACTAAACTAAACTAAACTACAAGTTAAACTAAAAATTACACATTAATAATTGCTAAAACTTCCTGAAAGCATTTCATTGTAGTATAAAAAAAGAATAAGTCTTCAAAATTCCTTAGAAATCTTTCTACCAACATTCAGAAACCTTTTTAACATAGATCACTTTTGTCTATTAGAACTTCTTCAGGTTTGTGTGTGAAGTGGGAAAAGCAATTAAAAGTTAAATAACAATATATATAACACTACATCTTGTTGGGCTAAAAAATATATATTGTTTAAGAAAATATAGTACAAAAAACAAATCCTAAATAAATACCTACCAAACACTTGAGTATATATGCACATAAGATATTCATATCAAATGATAAATCTGTTAAAGAATTTTAAAGTAAAATACACTCAGAAATCTACAAAAATGCACTCAGAAATTGAAAATATTATACTGAATATGGAGCTGAATGAAAGTGCACAATCTTAAATGTCAAAAATGAAAAAAAAAAAACTAAAATAAAACCGAAGACTACAAAAAATAAAGAAGTTTTGCAGCGGGGTAATCCTCTGCACTCCAGTGTGGGAGCAAGGCCCATCCTTTATAACAACTCCAGGAATACAGCTCCTTGGAGGAAAGGTATATACCCCTACCTAGATGGGTGCATGTTTTCTGTATAACTGAGTGCCAGTTCGATCTAAATGAGGTAAATTAATGAAAGGTCCTTTCAGTAGTAACTAATAACTGGAAGATTATTTCCGTTAATAGTGAACTACATACTATCCTAGGTAAAAACCCTATTTTTGTTTATAAGAAATCTAACACTATTAAAAGTTTGTTGGAGAAAAATGAGACTTTGGTATCTATGCCTGAGACTAATAAGCCTAGGGGCATGTTTAAATGTTTTTGTTGTAATGTTTGCAGATATATTTATGAAGGACCTTTCATTAATTTACTTCATTTAGATTGTACTATTAGTGTACCTGGGAGGTTTAATTGTAATTCCACCAATTTGGTATATATTGCATTAAGTTCAGGTTGCACTGCATTCTATGTAGGTAGGACTACTAGGAACTTAAGTAAATGTATCAAAGAGCATTATTACGCTATTAAGATCAAGGATGACAAGAATGCCTTATTTAAACATTCGGTAGAATGTAGTTCATACAAAAATTCACCTTTAGTGTTTTAGAACACATTGATGTTGATTTAAGGGGTGGTAATTTAAGGAACAGAGTAGAAAGGAAAGAATCACTATGGCAGCTTAGATTGGGGGCTGATATTCCCCAGGTCTAAATGAATTTATAAACATTAAATGTTTTTTAACAGACTGTAGATAAGAAGCATGCATATGTTTATATATATACTTTCTATGTATATAATATTTTTTACATAATTGTTTTTATTTTATCCTGACATTCTGACATTATAGTTGATATTATATTAATTATGTTTATAATTTAATTGTATTAAATTATTGATTTATTGTATTAATTGGTTGATTAATTATTCAATTATGATTGTGGGTGAGACATGATTTTTATATATAAGTGTTTAAAAAGTTTGTACATCTCTATTTCTGAAAAAGTCTTTTAGACGAAAGCGTTGAGTAAAGGTTTTTTGCACTAATTCCTGGTTGGTGTCTTCCTCTGCTGCTTCAGTGTTTTGGATTTATTTGTTTTTTTTTCACTGGTGGTCATTTTCTGTGGTTAAGTTGACATGAATCCATTGCCTATTCATTAGTATTCTTAATAACAGATCTATTCTAGAATCTTATGTCCCAGTCTTAAGGAAACAGTCCTATAGCATCCCTCTGCATAAGGAAGGAAACTTCAGTGACATATCTACCTTTTGTCAGGTTGTTATTTGTGTCTCCTCTCTCATAAATTCCTGCAAAATGCATATACAAAGAGCTTCTCAACCATCCTTTACTAAACTAGCTGTTAACCACTACACAACATGGCTTTTGTCCTGCCCATTGTACCACAACCTCCCTATTATTCTTTATGGACACTGTAAGGAAGGTGAAGGATTCAAGCAAACTAGTAGCTACACTATTCCTTGATATGTCAAATGCTTTTGATACTGCCTCTCATTCAGAGTAACTGTTTTAATTATCTCTTCTTAGTACATCTCCACCTACTCTGCAATGGTTCACCAGCAACTTGTCTAACAGGAAGCAAACAGTTAAATGGCAAAATTATTTTTCCCTCTACCTTCCCAATATCACTGGTGCTACCAAGGCTCTATTCTTGGTCCTCTTCTTTTTAATATTTTTATCAACAATTTTCACACTTCCTCACATCAAGACTCACCATTCAATATGCATCTGATTCTACCATCATCTGTTCTTTAGATATTTTCTCTCAACTTCAGCTCAAAACTCAGGAAGCTTTTACTTCCACTGAGACTTGGTTTAGTAATGCTCAACTCCTGCTTAATCCTAAAAAAAAAAAAAAAAACTCCTTCTGTCTACCCTAAAAAGTCATGCTGAAGAAATAAATAAGTTAAATATTTTCTCCTTGAAAAATAGAGAAATTAAAATAGTTACACATACAAAATTAATACGTGTTTTAATAGATAAGAACCTTAAATTTGATCTTCATATCAAAAACAATATGAAAAAACACACCAGAAACTCCACCATAGTTACCCTTGCCACTGTCTTCCCTTTACCCTCACTACTATACGGATCCCTAATTCTTACTAATTTACAAACTTCATTAAAAAAACAAAACTCAAAACATGCTACAACAAAATTGCTATGTTTGCTGCTGGTGCACCATATTTCACCTACCATTGTACTGCTCTTCAGTCTTTCAAGTGGCTTGAATTACCACCTCAACTTGTAACAACCTACAATCTTATTTATAAATCAGAAGCCTGCCCTGCCATGACCTCCATCATCCATAGTTACCTCCCAAAAGATCTTGCCAATCAGAAGATAAACAACTCTTTGTCAGTTCACAAACCCAACAAACCTTATAGTCAGAACATTTGCTCCTGCTATGTAGAAAAAATCTGGAATTTTTTACCACTACCCATGAGATCTAACCCAAACCTGCCTTTCTTTAAAAACTCACTTAAGGAGTTTCTCTCCAAATCTTGGCTCTGCTCATATTAATCCAGTCTGACCTACTCAGCACTTCAGTTCTACTTCTAATTTTACACCCCTTTTTCTACATCTATCCTATTTGAGTGTTTCATTTAATCTTTCTTACTTTCATCTCAAATTTTCTACTAGCATTGGAAACCTGATAGATACTTGATGTACATTATGCTATGCTTAGTATTCCTAACTTCCCTAACATATCATAGGATCACAGGATCATAGTAAGTTACTAGGTTAATGGCCCTAGGACCCTTATAAGCCTAGCCAAGTTCTGCCCTTGTTTCTACAATCAGCACCTATTGCCTCTGTCCATGAGAGACACAGGTAGCACCTCTGGGGTAAATTTATTGTCACCTATCCAATCATCCAGATTGTGCTTGAAATGGGCCAAAGAGGTGCTTTGTTTGATATGAATTGTGAGTCTGTTCCACAGGTGTGGTAACCTCCAAGAGACAAATCTGTCCCTCCAGCAGGTTCTATTAATGTCACATGCCAGGTTAAGGTCTTTAGAGCAAGTAACCCATGAGCCATTGGACTTACTGATATGGAGCATTTCCAATAAAGCAGAGTCAGAGATTGCCTCTGAGTAGTCTATACGAAATGGAGTAAAGTGAGAGTGATTTCAGGCTAAACTGTTAATATGGTTGCTTATTGTTTATTATATTTAATTATGCCTTTTTCACTGTATTTGGAGCTTTTCTCACCAGGCTTCTGCTGAAAATGTTGGCTCAGTCAGATTTTCCCAGGAAACAAATATCAAATAAATAAATAAATAAATAAATAAATAAATAAATAAATAAATAAAATCTCCCCAGTTCTGTGTTATGTCAAACTTGTTATAATAAATTACAGGTTGCTTAGGAGTACAGCTTTCCTCATGGGGATTAGGGGTTATTTTCCTACAAACCAAATACTAAAATATCTCATAATGTTTTTACATGCCTGTCTATACCTGTAATTTTGCATTTTCTTTTACCAGAAGGTCAATATTCAGACTTTCAATTTCCTCAGGATTTATTTAGGCCCATAACTGAGAACATACATCTCAACTGTCCAGATTTCTGGCTCATATTTTTGATCTGTTCTAGCAAATTACTGAGAATTAAAGTCACTAAATAATGGCTCACATTTGCATTTCAGATTGTATATCCCCCAGAAAATGCATGCTAACACAAAACATGCTATTCTGGCAGCTTTCTAAGTTTATAAGAGCAATATTTAAAATCTGTCCCAATTTTTGAGCCCCCCCCCATTATTTTAGGCTTTACCCAATTTCTTGCTCTAAAAGGTTGAGCGGTATGCTGGAGAAATGGTTTCAACCAAAATATAGCCAGTTAGATATTTTAGTACTTGCATAATTTATGACAATGGATATATGAGTTACACTAGACAGGAATCACAGTACAGAGACTCAATTATCAAGAAATTAATTTCAGACAAAATGTGGCATACAAATGAAACACACAATGGGACTATACAAGTAAACTAGGTGGTATGTCATGTTCCTTTATAAATTTCGTATGGGCTATGATTATACATCAGACACATAAGGGCATAATGCAGTCATAATTTGCTAGCAAAAGTAAAGGCTCCTAACATTTATCAGAAATGTTTCTTAGAAGTAATTTAGAAAAATTCCAAAACTTTACAATGGGGTGATATATAACCTTCCTACTACTACTTATTTATTTGTTTGCAAAATATTTTCAAGTGAGTACCTTTTAAGTTTTGTTTTGAATTTACAAAAGTTTACAGTTTTTCATTTAAAAGAAAATAAAAAACATACTTTTGGTGAATTTAATAAGACTGTATTGGAGATATAGTAATTTTCATAAATAGGTATCTGAAGTCGTAGTCAATGAAATAATTAGGCTTTTTTGAAATACTATTACTCTCAATCCAGGAATTTGGAATGTGCAAAACCACTACAAAATGCTGGTAAAACATCTCAAAATGTGATGTTAGCTGCCACTGTTGAAGAAGTGCACACTGTCTTTTTCATCTGAAATCAGACTAGGAAATAACAGAGCTTGTAATGGAATCCATCCATACATACATACTTATGAGTTGTAGCTGATAGCACCCATGGAGCTTAACAGGCAAGGGAGAATAGCAGTACCATGCCTTTCTTTCTTCTGTATTGCATATACATGCACACACATCTATGGACAATATAGATGTTGCTAATTTACCTATCTTCTTTGAACACACCCTAAATGACTCAGACTGCACCGTAATAACTGTGGAGGAAATAACCTGAATTAAGTCAGGGGTCTGGAGGCTGCTAAGCCCCTAGAAAGCATGGGATTATAAATGCTTCAAAGTGAATTTTAGAGCTTTTTCACAACATTTTGAACCAATGATGGCCTGAACAAAAAGAAAGAAATTCAGTCTTTTTTTATTCAAGGAAGAAATATATTGTATTCAATGCTTAATATAAGACGTCAAAATAGCGGTTCACAATAAAACTAAGAAGAAAAATGCACGTAGACATACATCATATCTGGGAATAGTACCTACCTCCCTTCCCCCTCGAAATAATGTTACCTTTTATATATTCCTACAGTGTTATATTGGGATGAAACTGAAAGCACAAATAACCACACTCATATTTCAAATTCCTGATGTCATACATACATGCATTCTTATCCCTATTGTGTACCCTTTCTGCTGTCAACCTGGGATGAAACTTAAAAAATAAATAGAACATACAATATTTCAACCTGCTGCTGTCAGACATCTATATACAGCATGTCTCCTTACCCTCCCCTCCAAAAAATAACTACCTGCATATGTGTCTGATGTTTGATTTTGAGGAAAATGAAAAAAAAAATAATGATTTCAATGGTGTTTTTAACTTACTACTTCTAGAAGGTACACTGATCTTATGCAAGCTACAGTGACCTTTTGTGTACATATTGGAATTTTGTGAGGAAACTTAAAGAGATAATAATCAGTGTCCTCAGCCCCAACTGAATCTATAGGGATGTTTGTACACTTCTGACATTTGAGAGGAAAATTTAAGAATTAATGACATTGTCCCAGCTTCCCTACACAAGCTACAGTTAGGTTCTGTGCACACTTCTGTGTAGAGCTAGTTTTAGACTAGGTGGGGTTCAGTGCAGATGCCAACACTAAACCTGTGTCAAAATCTTCTTCTACAGTGTGGTTTGTAGGGGCCAGAAGCTCTGAGGGTCTGGATGTTCTGTGATGCATTTTCTGAATAATTGTTAATGCTGCTCAGAAAAGTTACTCAAAATATGTATCTGCCTGACAATATTGTATGTGTCCACAGGTACAAAAATCAGTGGTATCATTTTTTTTATACACACAGCACAGATTTGGCTTATCAGGGGCAATAATTTTCACTCACATATTGACACCACAAGCAAAGTATACCACAAGCAAAGTATATCACAAGATGCAGAAACACACACATGCTCTTACCTGTACGCAAATTGGAGGAATACCAATTTACCTACAGCATGTTTTTGCGGTGGTGGAGGAAACCAGAGCACATAGATAAACCCAAACAAGACCAAGAGGGTGTGCAGACTACAAAGAGAAGAAGCCATAACCAATAACTCCTCCAGATCCTAGTGTTGTAAAATCTCAGTGCATATCAGAGTGGCAATCAGCAGTTGCTTCCACACACATGCTGCTCCTACCAAACAACCAAAGACAGCTATTTATCATGTGTGGCACTGATGATTGTGATGGAAAGTAAAGTAAATTATTATTACTCTTAAATACAGTGCAAAGCCACCCCCATAAACACACAAGCATAAGCTATGGCTATACTAGTTTTATACTGATTTTAGGAAATATAATGCATTGTGTGAAACTGTGTCTGCCATACCAGATCAGAGACTGATTAACAGTGGTCAAATAATATCAGGGTAAGTCTCTTTTATCCACAAATGGCCTCTGTAGCAATTAATTACAACTACTTTACTGACTTTGACTGTGTACATCTTTGAGCCATGACAAAACAATGACTACTGTTTAACAGTGACAAAACAATTGCAGGGATAAGTTACTTTTACCCACAAATATCTTCCATACCCATCAATTACAATCACTTTACTGTGTACATTTCTGGTTGTTTTAAAAAACAATAATAACAACAGTCACAGTAATTTAAATTTGTTTCACATACATATAAAGTAATCATAGTAAAGTAATCCATTTCACTTCACACAAATGTACATCTTTCATGCAAAGCCAGATCTGTGGCTGTTTAAACTGATAAAACAATGACGGTCACTTTCAACCAAAGGCAGCCCCCACCCAACATCTATATTCACTCTGCACTTCAGATGGCTGATTGTAAAAAAATGTGATGGGTGTGTAATGCATTTTAACTATGCACAACACAAGCATAGCCATACATTAAAGTGTTCCAAGTTGTTTCACACAAATCACATATCAGTCCTGCAAAGCTTGAATAAGGAACAGACAGGAGACCATCATGTTCCTCTACACAGAGCCCCAGAAATTCTAGCAATTAATAAAGAAAATAAGGGTTATATATAAATTCATTCAATAACTATTGCCTTAATGCACTGTTTTGCATTAGTATGCATTTTCTGAAATATATAAAGTATGAAGCACAAATGTTTGCTATTTTTTAGGAGGAACAATCTTCAATGTTTTACCAGAAATCTTCAAATTTTACAAAGAAAAAGCAAATACATGAGGTGAAATTGAGGATGATAGAGAACTTATTTGCTGAAGAAGTAGGGACAAAGACAAAAATACAGGGGGGGGGGGCAAAATCAGGGACTTTTTTTTAAATATTGCTCAGTCACTTAGGAAGTTAACAGAGCAAGAGGTTTTGCATCAATATGCATTTTCTGAAATATAAGAAGTATGAAACTCTTAATGCCTGACATTATTGGCTGATTTAATCCTTACTGAGTTACTAAAAAAAAAAGAAGTTTATAAGTGATGGGGAAAATGTGAGGCAAAATCAGAAGCAGTTGAGACATATGAATATCTGGTTGCCTGCCAGAGGTACAAAAAAAATTACTGCTACACCAGAAACCCTCACTGTACTTCTAACTACAAACATCTAACACTGTTGTAGCCATTCCTCTGCATCATTCAGACTTAACAGGATTTCTCTCCCACCCATTGTGATCTAGGCAACAATTTGCAAAGCCTCACAGAGTTTTGAGGCTCTGTGATTTGTTGCATATATCATATGAGGACATGAGCAGAGCCCAGAAATTAGGAAGAGTGCAGACCTTTGCTTGTAGGGCACTGCAAAAATACCGAGTGGAATAGCCACTAATTTATGTTGATGGTGAGATAAAAAAAAAAGAAATGTTGAAACAGCAACCCTTGATAAGTGGCACCCTAGCCAACTGCCTATGTTGCCGATGCCTATGGTCAGCCAAGACTACTGCATAGAAACATGGGTTTTTACTGAGGAAAATATTTAACTGTTTTATTTCTACCAGCACCATGCTTTGCTCTTAAAACAAGAAGTAATGTGACTATCCCAATCTACCTGTTACTCTATAGCTACAGCTACAGAAAGTGTAATCATAGCATGTTTTTTCTTGCAAGCAAAGAATTGGTTTCCCCGGAAACTACAGTATATTTAATAATGTGCTTAGAGGGAGGGAGATATATATATATATATATATATATATATATATATATATATAGAGAGAGAGAGAGAGAGACAGCAAGAGAAGAAAAAAATGGCACAATGTCAGTACAGCTCTTATTTTTGATGAAGGCTAGAAGGGGCTTATTAGGACAATGGGACTTTCCTGATATGAAACCTCAGCAGACAGAGAGACAGTGAACATTTGTTACATGACTCCAAAGCATTGTGACAGTCTGGTATAAGGGACGAACATTCCTTCAGTCCCTGAATTTCTATTTTCCTTTGTCCATGGAGGTTTACAGATGTTAGTCTGTAAGCAACTTATTTAAATTAGAACTGTGTTTAAAATCAGTCACAGACTTTTTCCTTACTTGTTGTCTACACAACAACATTTGCTATCTGGTTTACTTGCTTTCAAAATGTGTAGAACACATTGTGTTTTTTTTTGTAATCGCTAGAACATGGAGTAAATAAGATTTCATGCACTATAAAGAGATATGATTAAGTCTCACTCATCATAATCCCTTAGTGTGCGTTCTTAACATGGATACAAAAATTCACCTCTTGAGCTTCACTGTTCAGGTACATTTCTTGGCATCAATGTCTCAAACAAATAATAATGCGGTTACGATTAAAGACCTGATCATAACCCTCCATGTTGTACCTGTTCTTGTTACTGCAACTTTTAGTGCACACTGAAACAAATCTCACTCAGCTGCCTGTCAGGTGCCAGGATCTGCCACATAACGCACGCATTCAGGTCCCTCAACAACAGGTACAAATATGACTCTGTCATTGCACATGTGAGTGTGAATGACCTGAGACATACCTCCCTGGACTACATGAAAAGAGAATGGAGGAGCTCTCAGATTATGTAGCCCAGGCAAGTATGACACTAGCCCTGAGTAGACTCCTACCATCACCCAGAATGATACCACAGTACAAGCAGAAAATTATTGATTTCAACAATTGCCTAGGTTTCTGGTGTTATTCTAAGGGAATCCAGTATCTGTCTGCCTGGGACGACATGACTGACAGACCTCGATGCTATGCCAGAGATGGCCTGCATCTGTCACCCCTGGGCTTCCGGATACTGGCCAAGGCTCTTGCCACCCCTATAGTGCCTTTTTTAGGTGGTGTTCCAAAGACCAAATTACCACCATAATAGCTACAAACAATTGCAATCTGAGGGTCATGCTGCTTAATGCTAAAAATCTGAATCTCAAAATGCATTCGCTTGAAGCACTCCTTAAAATGGAGAACATTGGCATTTGTGCTGTAACAGAGACCTGGTTCAAGGCAGCAGAAAGCACCCCTGCACTACCAGGCTATAACTCATTCCACACCTTTCGGCCTCAGAACTTGGACCAAAGCTGCAAAGGCATTGGTGTTTCCATATTCATAAAGGATACGCACGCCCCCAGACTGGTAGCCCAACATAACACATCAGAGATACTTCAGGTGCAGCTAACATTGGGTAAGGCAGCGATTCAGGTTGTAGCCTGTTATAGGTCCCCAACCATGTCCCAAGACTCACACTCCATGTCCCTAAGCACCCTGGAGAATATTAGGGTCCAACCTAACACTCTCATACTGGGCAACTTCAACTACCCCTCCATTAACTGGGAAAACTACTCATGTACCAATACACTTGCCCAACGTTTCCTGGAATTCATTAATTCCAATGCCCTGGACCAGCTCATTCTTACCCCCACTAGAGGTAGCAACATCCTTGACCTGGTCATTACTAACATAGGCGACTGTTGCTCTACACCAGTAGTCAACTCCTCCCTGGTTAGATCCAACCACAAACTAATCACCTTGGAAATCCACATCCCTCCCACCAACCCCCCACAAAGGTAACCACCATGAAAAACTTCTCCAAAGCTAACTTTGGGCTCCTAAAAACAGAGTTGGCTACCTTCATGGCACCCATGCAAATGGAGAATAGTTGCATGAATGCCAAATCATACACCGATGCACTGCATGAACACATACACAAATGCATGGATCTCAGCATACCCAATAGAACCAAGACACTATCCTCCAAAAAAGGAAGCCAATCTGGTGGCCCTCTGCAATAAACAAGCTCTACAACAGAACGAGGAAACTGATGTGGAATAAGGTGAAGTCCCAAGACTGGAAAAACTCCCTTATCAGCCTCAACAAAAAGTTGAGATCCCTCATCAAATCCTCTAAAGCTAGCTATAAAAACAGAATTGCAGCAGATAGCAAAGACAACCACAAGGCCTTCTATAGTTATGTAAAGAATCTCCACGGCAATACCCAGATTTGCTCTGAGCTACTGCACAATGGTATCTCTTATACCAAGAAAACAGATATTGCCAATATACTGGCCAACAGATTCAGTGCCAACTTTACCCTCCCCCCCAAAGGACCAATCACAATACCAGTAGATTGCCTGGCACCCAGTATTACTACTGCACAGGTTAAAACAGCAATGTCCAAGACCAAGAAAACAGCTTCTATGGGACCTGAAAATATCCCTGGCTGTGTTCTACATGAACTATAGAGTGAACTGGTACCTCACCTGTGTACCCTGTTCAATCACAGCCTCACCTCAGGCTTTGTCCCTACCGAATGGCGCACTGCTACAGTCATCCCTCTCCACAAAGGAGGAGCAACTACAGACCCTGGGAACTATCACTCCATTAACCTGAGAAGTCTGATATGCAAAGCTATGGAATGCATCATCATGGACCTAATAAACAAGGATATAGGGAATCTCCAAACTCTGGATCCCACACAGTTTGGTTTTGTGAAGGGTAGATCATACCTGCCCAACTTGGTCAACTTCTTTGAGTCAGTCACCAGAGCTGTGGATGAAGGCAAGGTGGTTCATAAAGCCTACCTTGATCTGGCCAAGGCCTTTGATACCATTCCCCACTGAGGAATCATAGAAAAACTCATTAAGCTAGACATCAAACCCTATATCACTAGGTTGGTTGCAAACTGGCTCACAGATAGAAACCACAGTGTGAAAGTAGCTGACTCCAGGTCAGACAGGCCGGCCAGTCACAAGTGGAGTCCCACAGGGATTAGTCCTGGGTCCCCTCCTGTTTGGTATCTACTTCTCAGAAGTCCAGGGCAACACAAAGGGACTCTGGCTGACAAAGGTCGCAGACCATTGCAAGTTGGGAGCCATTACTAACCCCCCAAATGATGTTGACAACCTACAGAAAGGCCTCACTGAGACCAATGACTCGTATCAGAACCATGGCCTTAAGCTCAATGCCAAAAAATGTGTCGTCATCCACTTTGGGAAAAACTCAGTTCCCATGAATTACCACATCAATGGTAGTCCACTGAACATAGAAGGCGTAAGAGATCTAGGAACACAGGTTGACAGCAACCTCTCTTTTGACCTCCACATTGCCACTACGGTCAAAATGTCCTTCTATGTCCACATCTCATTACTAAGGGTTTTGCATCTAGGAAGAAAGAGGTCACTACCTCCCTCAACTCTTCCCTCATTAGGCCATTCATCGAGTACAATGCCCCACTTGGCATGTACCTCACTAGACACCTGCAACAACTAGGGAGGCCGCAAAAGTACCTCACAAAGAGGATCCTAGGTCTTAAACACTTGTCCTATATGGACAGACTCAAAACAACTCCAACTATTCTCTGTTTCATATCGCCTACTTAGAGGCGATCTCTGCTTGACTTACAAAGCCATGTCTGACCCAGCTCTGTTAGAAATGCTACATCTAAAGAAATCCCAATCCCTCCCCACCACACGCTCCAGAGACCTCAACTTCATTACCACAATCAACAGAACATGCTGGAGGGACAGGTTCATAACCCAGAGACTGCCCATGGTATGGAATAGCATTCCCATACATGTCAAACAGAGCACCTCACTGGCCCTCTTCAAGAGAAATCTTAATGAGTGGATGGGAAATAGAAAATTCACCCCGGGGATAACTGCAGTGGCTCTACTCGACAGAGGCACTGGGAACTAAGGTCGGGTGGCATGATGTCAGGGTAATACTATCAGCTAGGCTTGTAAAGGCTCCAGGGCCATTAGCTTAGTACACACCTATGAATCTATGAACCTATGAACCCAGTCTGCATCTGAGCCTGTGTATGCAATTGAGTAGCTCTTTCTAAAGCAAAACATTTTTTTCAGAACATTCTTCTCAGAAGTCTGTTCCCAATTTGTTTCCAGTCTTTTTTCACTATGGGAAACTATTTATAGTGAAAAAAAAACTAATGCAGTGTAATATTTAAGAGAGAGAAAGCCGCAATGAAGGGTTTTAGCTAAACTGTTTGAAAAATACTAACTGACTACACTGTGTACTTACTGGGGAATAACCAGGTATATCCACATAAGTACTGAAATGATCTGTGTACTTTTGACAATATTTGAAAAAGTTTTGTCTTCAAGGAAGAAGAAAGTTGAGTTTAGAAGTGCTATTGACTATGACACAACAAAAGGTGAATTTCCAAAGTGCCCATGTAAGCAACTAGAAGGGTACATTACCATGTGCTCTGCACTGCATGTGATCTGAAGGTCTTTTTGCTTAGTCAGAATAGCAAGAGAAACTAATTCATTTCTATGTACAGATATATTCATTTTAAAATTCATCTCATACACTTTGCAATCAAGTCAAACAAACAGCAATTAAATGTAATCAGTTGAAACAGAAACGTTGCAGACGAAAACAGTACCTTGCCATAAATCACCACATTTACAGATCCCTTCAGTATAATATACCAGGATGTACCTTCTTCTCCCTGGTTGAACACTAGGAAGAAATGAATGTTAAGAAACATGATTTGTTAACAGAGAAGTATTCATACATATTACTACATTCTAAATGACAGTCAGTAACATTTTTCTGGTCTTTTCTTCTTATCAAAAAGAAACTTTAATACATTATAATTACTAGTTATTTGTTTTTATTTTATTTTAATTATTTCCTTTGTTAACCAGGTACTATCAAGAATAAATTATACAACTATACGGTAGTGAATTGATGGATACATGGTTATTAACATAGTATTTTATTTACCTTAACAAGTACAAATTACATAATAAATCTGAACAATAAGAAGTACATTTACTGAGAAAGAGAGCAAAAAGATATGTAGTCACAATCCATCCATCTATCCACCCATCTACAACACCTTTTTCACATTTTTGTACATGGGTTTGGGATGTCATTTCAACAGAGACAATCATCTAGAGCCAAGGTCTATACCGCTGGGTGGCTAGCGCTGCAGCAGATATGTAGTCACAATGACAATTAAATATTAGTATTACCGGTACTTTTCCATTATCGGGGCAACACTTTAAATGCAGTTGCGGAGCTCCGAATCCAGTGTCAAACCATGTATTTTTTATGTTAATCTTAACAGGTGTGTTACAGCTTTTTTTTTAAAATATTATTCATGTAATTATTTTACACACACCTGTTAAGATTAACATCAAAAAGACATGCTTTTGACAATGGATTCGGAGCACAGCAACTACATTTAAAGTGTTTGGCTGATAACAAAGTAGTAAAAAAAAAAAAAACAAATCAATTTCTTCATAATATGCATACTATAAAATGTATTTCTCCATAATATGCATAATATGTATACTATTAAACATATTCTTCATAAAGTCCTAATCCAAATCTGTAATTAAACTTAGCTGGCATCTTGCAGCTGCGAAGATGCAATCAGAATCACGGAACAGCTGTTCGGCAGAAAGCATTTTTTTAAAAGCCTAAGGTATTGATTTAGCTAGGCTTCACTGACAACAGAAATAACTGTTGCTAGGGTGTACAAATATATTGTTATCTTACAAGAATAAGCATATTATGACTATTGAAAAAAAAAAGTTTTTCAAATTTGATGTATTTATTTAAATTTTACTTTCTCTCTTTGTAACTTATCAAGGCAACACTTTCAAAGCGATTGTTCAGGCGTAATCTACTACCTTAACACGTGTATTAACTAGATGTCTGTAAAAATTAAAAATAACTTCTATTTCTTAAAATGTATTATTAAAACAAATAATTTTACAGATATGTGTTAACAGACATGTTAAGGAACTGCATTACAGCTGAGCAATCGCATTGAAAGTGTTGTCCTGATAATGGAAAAGTACCGTATTACCTACAGCAGATAAAGAATTTGTAACCCATTTTATCTACTTCCCCAGCATACTTCCCCTGCCTCTATATTCCTAAGTTAAACTGACTGTTAATGCACAGAAAGTTTAAAAGAAAAGGAAATACAACAGAATGCAACTAATTCAGCTATACAGGTCACTCATAGCTGGTCTATGCTCAGTGCTTACACAGAAGAAACAAAGCAAAATGTTGATGATTTAAAGGCCTCTGCAGTCACATTATGATACTTCTGTAAGCAAATGTCCACCTCATCAGTTGACAGGTGGGAAAAGGAACTTACAGTAACAAAAGAAATGCTATTTAAGGCTGAGGAATATAAGTTTCCAGAAAGCCCATTGACTTCCAGAGTACAGTTGAATGCACAAATAATTATATTGAGTGTTATGGTCTAATGTAACACTCTCTCCCCTTATATGTAAAAAATACATTCCAGACTGCCAACCTGTGGGAGATGCATGTGTTGTGCTTTTGAGATTGGATGCTTCTTTGGGTTTCTCCGGAGAGAGGGATATTAAAAGTACTTTGAGCCTAAGTTAAAATAGTTTGATAGACTTTTTGGCATGTTAATGAGTAAAGGTGTTGGCTATTGCTCTGTAGTGATAAAAATGGATTGCATTTTAAATTTAAGATATTATGAAGGAGAAGTTGCTTGTGAGTTAGAATATGTCTTTTCAGGCTTGTTGGCTGTTGGTGAAGCACCCTCCAAGAGGAAAAAACGCTGAGAGAAGAAGGGAGCCACTTTTGAGATTTTAAGTATTTTTTCTCTGTTTATTTGCTAAGTTTTTCTGCATAGCTGCCTAGCTTGAGCATTTTCTGGCTTGTTAAACTTGATTTCTGTATTAGTAGCTGTATTTAGAGCACAACCAAAAGCTGTTTGCTGAATTTCCTGTTTGCACTTAATTTTAAATCGTTTTTTTCTTAAAACTTGCATATTTTCTGTCCTTGACCTAGCACTCTTGTGTGGGGTCATTTACTGCACTGTTATAACTTGATATTACTTGTGAACCTCTGCTATCTCTGTAAAAACAAAAACAAAAAAATCTTGCTTTTTCCCACTTTTCTGAGAGTTAAAAAGTTCAGTTACAGGCTTGCTGTTCCTGAACTGTTTGAAAGTTTCTGTGAGGCCATTTTGCTTGGGCTGAAGGAGGGTCTCTGTGTTTATCAGTGGGAGTGACTAACATTGAGCAGCTTCCTGCCCCGGAGAGGTGGTTACTGACTTGAAACTGTAGTTTTATTGGCCACTAGGGGTCATTTCCATAACTCCTTCATCTTCCTCTCTTAAAACCTAGTTGCCTCGTGGTTTGAGCGTCTTTTCAGGCTTGTTGGCTGTTGGTGAAGCACCCTCCAAGAGGAAAAACGCTGAGAGAAGAAGGGAGCCACTTTTGAGATTTTAAGTATTTTTCTCTGTTTATTTGCTAAGTTTTTCTGCATAGCTGCCTAGCTTGAGCATTTTCTGGCTTGTTAAACTTGATTTCTGTATTAGTAGCTGTATTTAGAGCACAACCAAAAGCTGTTTGCTGAATTTCCTGTTTGCACTTAATTTTAAATCGTTTTTCTTAAAACTTGCATATTTTCTGTCCTTGACCTAGCACTCTTGTGTGGGGTCATTTACTGCACTATTATAACTTGATATTACTTGTGAACCTCTGCTATCTCTGTAAAAACAAAACAAAAAAAAAATCTTGCTTTTTCCCACTTTTCTGAGAGTTAAAAGTTCAGTTACAGGCTTGCTGTTCCTGAACTGTTTGAAAGTTTCTGTGAGGCCATTTTGCTTGGGCTGAAGGAGGGTCTCTGTGTTTATCAGTGGGAGTGACTAACATTGAGCAGCTTCCCTGCCCCGGAGAGGTGGTTACTGACTTGAAACTGTAGTTTTATTGGCCACTAGGGGTCATTTCCATAACTCCTTCATCTTCCTCTCTTAAAACCTAGTTGCCTCGTGGTTTGAGCGTCTTTTCAGGCTTGTTGGCTGTTGGTGAAGCACCCTCCAAGAGGAAAAACGCTGAGAGAAGAAGGGAGCCACTTTTGAGATTTTAAGTATTTTTTCTCTGTTTATTTGCTAAGTTTTTCTGCATAGCTGCCTAGCTTGAGCATTTTCTGGCTTGTTAAACTTGATTTCTGTATTAGTAGCTGTATTTAGAGCACAACCAAAAGCTGTTTGCTGAATTTCCTGTTTGCACTTAATTTTAAATCGTTTTTTCTTAAAACTTGCATATTTTCTGTCCTTGACCTAGCACTCTTGTGTGGGGTCATTTACTGCACTATTATAACTTGATATTACTTGTGAACCTCTGCTATCTCTGTAAAAACAAAAACAAAAAAATCTTGCTTTTTCCCACTTTTCTGAGAGTTAAAAAGTTCAGTTACAGGCTTGCTGTTCCTGAACTGTTTGAAAGTTCTGTGAGGCCATTTTGCTTGGGCTGAAGGAGGGTCTCTGTGTTTATCAGTGGGAGTGACTAACATTGAGCAGCTTCCCTGCCCCGAGAGGTGGTTACTGACTTGAAACTGTAGTTTTATTGGCCACTAGGGGTCATTTCCATAACTCCTTCATCTTCCTCTCTTAAAACCTAGTTGCCTCGTGGTTTGAGCGTCTTTTCAGGCTTGTTGGCTGTTGGTGAAGCACCCTCAAGAGGAAAAACGCTGAGAAGAAGGGAGCCACTTTTGAGATTTTAAGTATTTTTTCTCTGTTTATTTGCTATTTTTTTTCTGCATAGCTGCCTAGCTTGAGCATTTTCTGGCTTGTTAAACTTGATTTCTGTATTAGTAGCTGTATTTAGAGCACAACCAAAAGCTGTTTGCTGAATTTCCTGTTTGCACTTAATTTTAAATCGTTTTTTTAAGGTCTTTTGCTTAGTCAGAATAGCAAGCGAAACTAATTCATTTCTATGCACAGATATATTCATTTTAAAATTCATCCCATACACTTTGCAATCAAGTCAAACAAACAGCAATTAAATGTAATCAGTTGGAAACAGAAGCGTTGCAGGCAACAGTACCTTGCCATAAATCACCATTTACAGATCCCTTCAGTATAATATACCAGGATGTACCTTCTTCTCCCTGGTTGAACACTAGGAAGAAATGAATGTTAAGAAACATGATTTGTTAACAGAGAAGTATTCATACATATTACTACATTCTAAATGACAGTCAGTAACATTTTTTCTGGTCTTTTTCTTCTTATCAAATAGAAACTTTAATACATTATAATTACTAGTTATTTGTTTTTATTTTATTTTAATTATTTCCCTTGTTAACCAGGTACTATCAAGAATAAATTATACAACTATGCGGTAGTGAATTGATGGATACATGGTTATTAACATAGTATTTTATTTACCTTAACAAGTACAAATTACATAATAAATCTGAACAATAAGAAGTACATTTACTGAGAAAGAGAGCAAAAAGATATGTAGTCACAATCCATCCATCCATCCACCCATCTACAACACCTTTTTCACATTTTTCTGCATGGGTTTGGGATGTCATTTCAACAGAGACAATCATCTAGAGCCAAGGTCTATACCGCTGGGTGGCTAGTGCTGCAGCAGATATGTAGTCACAATGACAATTAAATATTAGTATTACCGGTACTTTTCCATTATCGGGGCAACACTTTAAATGCAGTTGCGGAGCTCCGAATCCAGTGTCAAACCATGTATTTTTTATGTTAATCTTAACAGGTGTGTTACAGCTTTTTTTTTTAAATATTATTCATGTAATTATTTTACACACACCTGTTAAGATTAACATCAAAATTTATGCTGTTTTCAATGGATTCGAACTTCTTCATTTAAAGTGTTTAACCGAACAAAAGTAATAAAAAAAAAAACAAATCAATTTCTTCATAATATGCATACTATAAAATGTATTTCTCCATAATATGCATAATATGTATACTATTAAACATATTCTTCATAAAGTCTAATCCAAATCTGTAATTAAACTTAGCTGGCATCTTGCAGCTAGAGATGCAATCAGAATCATGGAACAGCTGTTAGGCAGAAAGCATTTTTTTAAAAGCCTAAGGTATTGATTTAGCTAGGCTTCACTGACAACAGAAATAACTGTTGCTAGGGTGTAGAAATATATTGTTATCTTACAAGAATAAGCATATTATGACTATTGAAAAAAGCGTTTTCAAATTTGATGTATTTATTTAAATTTTACTTTCTCTCTTTGTAACTTATCAAGGCAACACTTTCAAAGCGATTGTTCAGGCGTAATCTACTACCTTAACACGTGTATTAACTAGATGTCTGTAAAAATTAAAAATAACTTCTATTTCTTAAAATGTATTATTAAAACAAATAATTTTACAGATATGTGTTAACAGACATGTTAAGGAACTGCATTACAGCTGAACAATCGCATTGAAAGTGTTGTCCTGATAATGGAAAAGAGTACCTACAGCAGATAAAGAATTTGTAACCCATTTTATCTACTTCCCAGCATACTTCCCCTGCCTCTATATTCCTAGTTAAACTGACTGTTAATGCACAGAAAGTTTAAAAGAAAAGGAAATACAACAGAATGCAACTAATTCAGCTATACAGGTCACTCATAGCTGGTCTATGCTCAGTGCTTACACAGAAGAAACAAAGCAAATTGTTGATGATTTAAAGGCCTCTGCAGTCACATTATGATACTTCTGTAAGCAAATGTCCACCTCATCAGTTGACAGGTGGGAAAAGGAACTTACAGTAACAAAAGCGTATTTAAGGCTGAGGAATATAAGTTTCCAGAAAGCCCATTGACTTCCAGAGTACAGTTGAATGCACAAATAATTATATTGAGTGTTATGGTCTAATGTAACACTCTCTCCCCTTATATGTAAAAAATACATTCCAGACTGCCACCCTGTGGGAGATGCATGTGTTGTGCTTTTGAGATTGGATGCTTCTTTGGGTTTCTCTGGAGAGAGGGATATTAAAAGTACTTTGAGCGTAAGTTAAAATAGTTTGATAGACTTTTTGGCATGTTGATGAGTAAAGGTGTTGGCTATTGCTCTGTAGTGATAAAAATGGATTGCATTTTAAATTTAAGATATTATGAAGGAGAAGTTGCTTGTGAGTTAGAATATGACTGCTATGATGTGCCTCATTTCATCCATAAGAGCTCAGTAAAAAACGCTGTACTCCTAAGAGTCATGAGACGCCAAGTCTGGTCTAAAAAGAACTCCAAGCGAGTATAAAAACTGAATTTAATATACGAAAATAATGAACTGTACAACACAACGAGAAGAGTTAAGTACTTTCACTCGCATAATACGAGCTTCATCAGAACTATATTGGTTAAACAGAATGGAAACTGCATAAACAAATATATGCGCATTATTATAGTATCAAGACTTGTGACGAAAAGAACGCCCTATACAAGCATATAAAACAACATGGAAATACACATACATTCAAATTCGCAATTTTGAAAAATTTGTCATGTGACTACAAAGGATTATTGTCATACAAGGAAATATGGTGGCAGTTTTATACTGACGCTTCTAATCCACCAGGATTAAATGATTTTATTACTATAAAACCTGCATTATTATTCACGTAGACATTTATATAGATGGTGCATTTAATTATTTTTTATATATATATATATATATATATATATATATATATATATATGTTTATTACATGTTTATGGTATTTACAAGTTATTAAATATATTAAATATACTAAAAGTTTTAAATTAAAATTTTATTAGTACACAGTTGATATTATTATATTATTATTTCATATTTATTTATTCAAATATTATTTATTACTTATTATTAATTATTTACTAAAAAAATTTTTTAGAAGGACATAACGTGTTTAGGATATAATGTTTTTATTGTATTTTATTGTTTGTACACCTTTAAGAACTTTTGTTACAAGGTAGCGTTTTGGCGCCAAAAAGTTTTTAAAATGAATCTATTTCCTGTTTGTAACAGTTCTGATGAAGCTCGTATTATGTGAGTGAAAGCGTTTAACTCTTCACGTTGTGTTGTCCAATTCATTATTTTCGTATATTAAATTCAGTTTTTATAAAAAAAAAAAAAAAAGTTCTGATGAAGCTCGTATTATGCGAGTGAAAGCACTTAACTCTTCTCGTTGTGTTGTACAATTCATTATTTTCATATATTAAATTCAGTTTTTATACTCGCTTGGAGTTCTTTTTAGACCAGACTTGGCGTCTCATGACACTTAGGAGTACAGCGTTTTTTACTGAGTTTTCATTTGTGTTTCTTGAACGCTGTTTTTCCATTTGGATTATTGATCCATAAGAGCTAATAAAGGTTTTGTGATTAAATGCTGCTGAATTAACTAATAGTTTAGAGCTATAAGAACGGATCTGTTAAATCTGACTGATTTGTCTTATGGTCATATGAAGTGATTAAGGATAGTCATGTCAGGTGAGGTAAAGAATCTGCATAACCTGCTGGAAACAATAGGATTTGTCAGGCAAACAATGTGAGAGATTTGAGGTAAGGCTGGAAAGGCAATGAATCATGAGGAGAAAATGGAGCAATGAGTAACAGAAATGAGGTAAGACAATTGAATCCAAGTCTATATGAGATCCTGGAAGGATTAGAAAAAGCAAATTTACTGGGTTATGTGATTACCATATTTCAGTTTTTTTGACATCAAACATACACTCTCTTCTGGCAAGCTTTACCAAAGATCATTAGTCAGTGATCATGTAAATGCACTGTTTTCACGTACAGCATCCCTCTTTATCCCTACTACCCCCCACACACACAAAAAATGACCATGTTTTGTATTAATCTCTGATCTTTGATTGCAAGTCAAGTGAAATGAATAATGTAGTAATGCATTAGAGACTTCTTCTTTTGGACACGTATACACTGTCCCCTGAATAAACCATATCAGTGACTTGTTTATATGATCATGTAACTGCTTTCTGCTTTTATACATAGTGTGTCCCCAAAACAATAGCCTTTTTGTGCACATTTCTGATGTGGAATTAAGAAAAAAGAAGGCCATAATGATTTTAGTAATAATTTAAATTTGATACTGATAAACTCATACACTGCACACAGACAAACCATATCAATGATGATTCATGAATAATCATATAACTGTCATTTACATTCATCCACAGCATATCCCTCTACTCTTCTCCAAAAGATAGCTACTTTCTGTGTGCCCTTCTCAGTTAGGTACAATACTGTATTTAGGCTATATGCTTTCAAACATATATGCAACATTCCTATCCCTCACCACACCACAGCAATGATTGTTTCATTGTGATCACCTAAATGCCCCATACTAAACTTGGATACCACTTTAGGTATAAATGAAGGAAACCTCATCTTTATGAAAAATGAACCACCATGAGAGCTTGCAACTCAAATACTCTTCTTGCAGAGGTCAGAACAATTAGGAAGATACTTTTCCATGTTAAGAACCTCAAGTAAACCTAATGATCTGGTTCAAATGGAGCAAAAGTTAACTTTTCTAACACAAAATTAATATCACTAGGGGGAAGCACCTGCTTTCTATGAGGGTTCTTGTGCAACAGCCCTTTCAAAAACATTTTACATGAGGGTACTTTGGAAGAGAGTAAATTCCATGGGCAGACATTTGCCATACAAATGAACCGTGATTGAAGAGTAAGACAAACCATAGGATAGTAACTCACACAAATAAAGTAGAAGCAGAGAAACACTAGTCTGAATGGGTACTGGTTCTTTTCTTGGCACCAATTAGAAAACATTTTCTATTTGCTAACATATGAATTTATAGTAGCATTCTTTTTGCTTCCATTAATAAGTGCTGCGCACCCTCAGAAACAAGTACCTAAAAGGTATAAAAATTCCATCTTCCAGGCAGTCAGTTGCAGTTGTTTGGCATTGGGGTGTATTAAACACCCCTGATTTTTGTGTGAGTGTTTGTGGTAAATGCCCCTGGCCATTTTCAAAAGAGGTGAGAGCCATTGTTGCCCAGGCCAGAAGAGAGTCACCACAATGATCTTGGGAAATTCCTTCTGAATCTTCAGAATGACCCTGGATATCAGTCGAAAGGGTGGAAAAGCATACAGAACCATTCATGTCCAAGGAAAAGAAAACTGATTTATCTTTCAGCCTTCTTGCAAGGAGTCTTGGAGCAGAATTTTGTAAGCAGTTTGTTGTGAATGGAGGTGAATAAATCTATATGAGGTGTCCCCCATGACTGGATGAATTCTTAAAAGACCCACTGATTCAGATTCCATTTGAGAGGGTCTGTCCTAGTCCTGTTCAGATTGTCTGTCACACAGTTTTGCTCTAATGACATGTAAGATGCCTGCAGATTGAAACTGTGCTGAAAAGCTATATCCCAGGCTACCATGTCTAGTCTGCACAGAGGGTAAGATCTGGTTCCCCCCTGTTTGTGTATGTACCACATCACTGTGGTGTTGTCTGTAAACACTTGAGGACAAATGGTTGAGAGAACTGAGAGCATTTATAAGAGCATCCATCTTTTTTATATTTATGTGTTTTGGTCTGCCTTTTTGTTGCAAAGACCCTGCACTTTTATTCCCTTAGACACTAGTCCCCAAGCAAAGTCTGAGGCATCTGCTGTGACCACATATGCTGGAGCATGAAGGGAGAATGGGAGGCCTGGATTCTGAGAAATGTGGTGTCTCCTTTACAAATCTCCTTTTTCACAAGTCCCAAAACTGGAGTTTGAAAAGTCAGGGGATGTTGATGCTAGGACCATAGAGATTTCAGGAACCATTGGATTTTTCTCATGTGGAGTCTTGCAAGAGATATCATGAGCATCACAGATGTCATAAGACCCAGAATACTGAGGAATTCCCTTGCTGAGATAGTAGTCTGGGTGGAACAACTCAGAAAAAGGTTTAATATAGATCTTTTTTTTTCCTGTGGAAGAAAAGCTATTTGAACTGAGGTGTCCAGTAGCACCCCAGGAAAACAGTCCTGCATGAAGGAGTCAGACAAGATTTCTGTAAGTTCTCTTGGAATCCTGGTCTGTGAAGGAGATCCCTTACCCAACTGAAAGATTCCTCAAACTTTGAAAAAGAGTCTGCAAAGATAAGCAAATCATCTAAATATGGAAAAATGTGAACACCTTGCAGTCTGAGTAGGCTATTGTGAACACTCTTTGAGCAGTAGATAGACCAAAAGATAATGCAGAAAACAGATAATGAGATCAAGACACAGGATTTCTTAATAGACATCTGAATTCTGGATCAATCAGAATGTAATGATATGCATCTTTTTATCTAAGGTCACTAGAAAACTGAAATAGGGAATAAGGGATAACAAGATGTTATCATAGATTCAGAAAGGAAATATCCAGAAATGGTCTCCAAGAATATATTTTGTTTGGCACAAGGAACATCCTGGATTTAAACCTTTCCCTTCTCTGAGGAACAGGAACCCATTGAGAAACCATATGCTGAATGTCAGGAGGAAAAAGAAGAGTCTGATCTGGGGGTGAGAAGGAATCCCCTAAGAAGGAGGGAGAGACTCCCACTGCCATATCTAACCATTATGGATTACTCCCAGAACCCATATGTCTGAAATAATTTGTTACCAAAGAGAGAGAGAAATGCAGGTTCAGACTTTCTGTAAGAATCAAGGGAGTACCATGATGGGATGGGGGAGGGAAGTCTCGTATCTATAGGCATTCAGACTTATTAGACTGTATTTTTGGGGGGGCATACTTTCTTTTTAGAACCTCCCTGCCATTGCTTTTTAAATGTCTACTTACCAGCCACTGGGACTATTTATTATGTTTTTAAAGGGAATAGTAGAGGGAGCAGTGACTCCTTTTGGAAACCTGAAAAATGAGGGCTGAAAACCTGAGATTCCTTGAAATATTTTTCCTTTCTCAACACACTTTAATGACCTCTATGGCATAAGGTCCAAAAATATTTCTCTATCTAAGTGGGAATTCAACATTTTATTCTTGATATATTCTGGGAGGTTTGGGAGGTTTTGAGAATGCAGCCAGGCAAACCTCCTCTTATCAGTTCCAGCAGGAGCAGCCTGGAGGTGGCATCAGTAGAGCCATAAGCACATTTTAAATAATGAGTAGTCACTTGAGATCATGCTGTGCAAACCAGACTTCTCCTTACTAGAGGAACAGATGGCAAAATATTCCTCATATTCTGACAAGTGACAGTCATAAACGTCAACATATGAGCTTGACAACTGAGAATTCTAAGTACAAGTGTTGCAGAAGAATACGCTTTCCCCCAAACTTTTCAAAAGCTTTCCCATTCTCATAATTCTTCCATTCTCATCATAAGGAGACGGATTTGTGCTAACTAAATGTTTGGCAGCATATGTACACATTAAAGCCATAGCTGCTGGGTCAGATCTGGGATGAGTGTATAAAAACTTAAAAGACTGAGACACTTTGCATAATCTATTTGCTTTTATTATGAGTAGCGGGATAACAGTCACAGAAATTGTAGACTGTGACAATAATATTCTGCAAAACAGACAGAAATGGAGGAATACAAGTAGGTTCTGGAAACTGCAGTTGTAATACGTTGTAATAAATCAAAATACTTCCTGAGGGACTGAGAAACATCACTGTTTTCCCACTGAAATAGCTGATTAATTCTGGAAATAGTTTCACAAAAAGAAAAATCCTTCAAAGTACCGGTTGAAGCCATGCTGTCTTCAGAATCTGAGTCAGAATTCTATGGAAACAACACATAATCTTTACCTTCAAAATCATTTTAAGGTTCAAACTCTTGAATCTCTTCAGAAAATGAAGAATCCCTTATCATTTAACAGATACATTCATACAGAAAGAGTCAAGAGCCTGCACTAAACTTTGAGCTAAGCCTGATAATTTACTAGGGCAACTGAAAAAGGAGATGACATTTTAAGTTTTTATTTCTTTTTGATAGGCATTTCTGAAGAAACAGACCCAAACTTGCCAGAAAAAAACTCCATACAGTTGGGTACAGCTTTCTGGCTAAGTTGAGTGGCATTCCAACAGTCACAGAGGACATGTCTAACTCCTAGTCTATGGTGGTTGAAGGGACTACACCACCATGACCCAAGAAAGAAGATGTGTTGTCCAAGAAACCAGTTTTGACAACAGTCATCCACCTGAGGCTGAATCACTTCATTAGCCTGCTGTTGGGACAATGGCTGCTTAACAATTTTTGTCTTTTGTGGTTGGAAGAAGGCAAAACAGAGGAACTGGAAGCCAAAAAAAGATGCCTGATTCCTAGAGAAGCTTGGCATTTACAGTCAGTAAAACAGGCAACTTGTAAAAAAGTAACTTTTTTTTCAACTACAAACACAGTAAAATCACTTTACACACTTATCCCAACTCCCAAACTAAAATAAGACAACCTTTACCAGAAAAAATAGCTTAAAATTAGTTTAAACAACTTTTAGCCACAAAGTACACAGAAGTAACACTCCCATGAAAAAGTGAACGAAAGTCATGTGACACATTAAAAACACTTCTTGAAATAATCAATTAGGTTTTATACAAAAAGGTTTTCTGTCATAAAGTGAAGATTTTTCACCAAAGTGAACTTATCTGCCCAGCAGTGGAACAATGTAAATGAGGCAGTTCAAGCCAGTTGAGTTGCTTCAGGGCAAGACAGTGGTGAGACCTGTATGAGGCTTCAGCTGCAAACTTGGCAATCTTGTTATAAGAAGATTCCATTTTGCTTAGGTCAGTTTGGCATAGATTTGTTAGGACAGGGGAGGCATAGAGAAGGATGGGCAGGAGATGAGCCCTATCAATGGTTGCTTTGGTTTGCTTGGTCATATACAGTTTATTCCTGTAGAGGAGTCCTAGTTTTTTATTTACCTTCTTGTTGGTTTGGGCTATATGGATATCAAATTTTAGGTTAGTGTCTATTTCAACACCTAATAGTTTTGTGTGAGTAGTGTGAGTGATTTGGATGTTATCCTTAGAGTTAATGGTGAAGTCATTGTTTAGAGGAGGGGATCGACTGGGGCTAAAAAGAATTAGTTTTTTTGGGATTATGAATCAGTTTGATGTTGGTGAACCAGGTTTCAGCTAGAGTAAAGTTATTTTGAGTCAAGGTTTGTAGCTCTTTTAAGGTAGGGGTGGCACAGACAAGGGTTGTGTCATCTGCATATTGTACTACAGAGGCAATGAGTGAGGAAGAAGAGATTTGGTTGGTAAATAGTGAGAAGAGCATTGGGCCTAGGATAGACCCTTGTGGGAGCCCTATGGATACTGGGAGTAAAGGGGACAGCTGGTCTTGCCAAAGTACAGCTTGTTGATGGTCTGATAAGTAACTTGTGAACCAAGATATGGAGGAGGAGAAAAAGTTTAGGTTAGAAAGAGTTTCAAGAAGAAGGCTGTGGTTTACCATGTCAAAAGCTTTTGACAAGTCTAAGAATATGGAAGATACGAATAGTCCCTCGTTTCTACAGTTGTTGACTAGATTGGTGAAAGATAATAGTGCTGTGGTGGTGCTATGGGAGGGTCTAAAGCCATGCTGTGTTTTGGAGTGTAGATTATTTTGAAGGAGGTACTGGAGTAGTTGGGAATGAACAACTCTTTCTAATATTTTGGATAAAGGTGATAGGCTTGCAATAAGGTGATAGTTTGTGAGTTCTAGGGAGTTACCTCCTTTGTGTAGAGGAATAATGTGTGATGTTTTCCACAAGGTTGGTACCTTACATTATGCTAATAATCTATTTATAAGTATGGATACTGGGCAAGCTATTGCCTCTGCTGTTATTTGAAGGAAATCTGCAGGTAGGTTATCAGCTGCAAATGTGGTAGGTTTGAGTTTTTTTAGGAGTCTAGAAATTACTTTGGTGGGTACTGCTTGTAGGGAAAAGTTAGAGGTGTTGTTATTTTGGCTTGTATTTGGTGGTGGATGGGGATTTATTATTGTGGGGCAAGTAATACTATTTTGAGTTTTAGCAAGGGTTTCAACTGTTCAGTAAATAATTTGTTAAACTGAGTGGGAATGTTGCTGTGGTTGTTTGGTAGCACTGGGGTTGGAGTGGAGGCCTTTCCTGGGTGCATTATACTGTTTATTGTGGCCCAGAATTTTTTTGGGTTATGGGCATGTTTTTCATGGTTTTATAGTAATTAATTTTATCAAGTTTAACTTGTCTTTTGGCCTTGTTGCAGAGTTCAAGGTAGATTTGTCTCAGGTTAGCAGTTTTGTTTTTATGAAACTGTATCCAAGCTTTGTCCCTTTCTTTCGTGGTAGTTTTAGTATTTTTAGTTAGCCATGGGGAGTAATTTGTTTTTACTCTTATGGTACGGGTGGGAGCATGATAGTTTAGGATGTTTAGGAATGTAGAGTTAAAGTATTGTACAGCTTTGTCTAGATGTAGTAGTTTTAGGGGATTCAAATTGCTGCTTTTTAGTGCATTAATGAAGTCAGTAGTTATAAAGTTCTTTTTATTACAGATGGCTCTTAGGATCGGTTGGTTGAAGTAACGCAGTCTGGTCTTAATTAGGTAGGCTGGTTGGTGGTCACATACAGTGGTGTAGCCAGGATTTTCAGATTTGTACTCACAGCTCCCAGACTACTGCCCTCCAAAAAGCCACACCCACATCAGCACATTGCTGTCTGTCCACTCCCATAAACTGCTAAGTCACACCCCTTTCACAATGCTGCTCTCTAAATGGAACACTGACAAACATACTACAGAATGGTAATTACTTGCATGATGAAAGAGCATGAACATTTCAGTCCTAAAGTATTTCTTCATGGGTTGAAAAACAAAATACATTTCCATTTAAATTTTTGCAGACTTCATCCCAGTTGAGCTCCACCCCAATGTCTGAGTGGAAAACCTTAAAAATAGATCTAAATAAAGATCTATTTTCCGGGTGGAAGAAAAGCTCTTTGAACTGATGTGTCTAGTTGACATCCCAGGAATACAATCCTGTGTGAGGGAATGAAAAAAAAGACTTTTGAATGTTCTGTTGGAATTCCAGCTTGTATACAAGATCTCTCATCCAAGAAAAAGATTCCTTACACCTTGAAACAAATGCTGCAAAGATAAACAAGTCATCTAAATATGGAAAAATGTAAATACACTGTAGCCTGCACTGAACTATAATTAGAGCTAGACATGTTGTGAACACTCTTTTGCAGGGGATAGTTCAAAGGGTGAGGTAGAGAACTGATAATGTGATCCAGACACACAAAACCTCAAGAACCATCTGAAGGCTGGATGAATAGGGATGAGATGAAGAACAAGTGGAAACAAAAGAGAATATGGGAGAAGAGGAAAGACCCCCTGGAAAGGATAAATTTCCGCCTACTGCTATCTGTGCGACTTTTAACGATTTTCAGAACTCATTTGTCTGAAAGAATCTGTTGCCAAAGAGAAAACAGAGATTCAGACTTTCTAAAAGAAAAAAGGGCCCTGGGTGAGAGGAGGTCACAAGGTCTCTTGAACCAAACCCGCTAGACGGTCTTGGCTTTGGGTAATTCAAGACTTTTATTTGGATCCCCCTTGCCATTTCTTCTTAAATGTCATTCAAGTTATCTTCAGATGCAGATGGGTGGCTCTGCTGTGGCCATTTGTTGTACCTCAGACCACTCATATTTTACCCAAGATCCCTCTGGTGTAGCACCTGCAGCCACTATTGACCAGGGGTTAGCCACATCCTCTGCAGCTGTTGGAGTTCCTTAAGTGGGCAACAAGAGAATGTTGTCAAGATTATTTAATCAGTTGTTGCCAAAAATGGATGAGAAGATAGAAAATCCCTTGCACAATTTGGAAAAGGAGGTCTGAAAAATCTTAAGAGTCCCTGGATCAGCTTGCTCCATTCATCACACCTTTTCATCATCTCTGTAGCAGACAAGCCAAAGACTACATTTCTATCGAATGGAGAATTTACAATCTCAATTTTATCATCATCAGGGAGGTTCTGAGAATGCAGCCATGTAAACTTCCTTAAAACAGTACCAGTGGTACTCAGCTCTGGAAGAAATATCAACAGAGTCATACACACACTGCAAACAATTAGTAGTGACCTGTGCACAGAAGAAACTTATGTTATTTAAAGCAGATTTATCCTCACAAGAAGAAACTGCAGATAAAGCATTCCTCATACTTTCACAATTTGTCAAAACAAACTTTTAACAATTGCTCCTGGCAATTAAAATTTTTGAAAATCAAAGTTGCTGAAATATATACTTCTCCCAGGTTTGGATATAGTGTATAAAATTTAAATGACTGAGGAACTTTATACATCCTATTTGCTTTTAAGGGGTAGCTGGCTGACTATCAAGAAAATTGCAGGAAGTAACACCCATATCCCCAAAAGCAGACAGAACAGGAGGAATGGTGTAAGTTCTAGAAAGTCCTTCTGTAACAACTCATAGTATTTTATGAGGGATTGAGCAACCACAATGTTCTCCCTCTGAAAACACTGGAACATTCTAGCAATAATCTCAGAGACAGGGAAACCCCCACAGGATGAATTAGACACTGAATTCTCCTCTGAGTTTGAATTAGAAATCTGAGGAAAAAGCACTGTATCTCTCCCTGCATCTTCTTGCTCAGATTCAGAATCTTGAATCTCTTAAGGAAAAGAGGAATCACCCTACTTTTACCAAAAACTACTTTACAAGAAGGAGCAACTGCCCAGGTTAAATTCTGAGCCAAACGTACTAAACTACTCCTATTCAAAGAAATTTGAGGAGGGTTACATATATACTTGGTTTTCTTTTTTTTTTTTTTTTGGACAGGGCAAAATGGGGCCAGCCATCTTACTAATGGCAGCAGCTGCTTCTCTAGGAATGGGCATAGGATTCTGATACAACAGGAAAGCCTTCCCTGTTCTGTCCCCCAGGACCAACAACAGTGGCTCTCCCTTGGTCACTGAGAGGACTCCAGCAGCTGCAGAGGATGTGGCAAACCTCTGGTCCATATTGCCTGTAAATGTTACACCAGAGGGATCTGGGGTAAAAGATGAATAGTCTGAGGTACAACAAGTGGCCACAGCAGTGTCACCCACCTGTGGCTGAGACAAATTGCTAGCCTGCTGTGGTTACAATGGCTGTTTGTGTAACTTTTTCTTTTTTGTGGCTAGAAGGAGGAGGACTGACGGTGGGATTATTAGTCTGTTCCATGGTCAGATGGTGTCTCTTTCCCAGGGTAGATGAGGAGCAATTGCCAGTAAAATTATGTGTTTTTTTTTTAAAGAAAAAACACAGTAAAAAGCATTTTATAACACTATATCAACCACACTAAGGAAAAATATACATAATTCTTCACAATAAAATAAGTCTACAGTTATTTTACACTATGACAGAAAAAACAAGTGCTCCATTTAAAAGTGTTATAAGCTCGAGACAGTCTGTTAAATCACAACACTCCTAGCTTTAAAATAACTTTCCTGAATGCTATAGTTTTAACAGAACAAGATCTCCTGTGTACGCTCAAATCTCTATATTAACAAATTAATACTTGTTAACTTTGACTATATAATATGGATGAAAAAGTGATACACTGCCAATGTTCATGAACTTGTTTTCAATACTTTAATATGTTATCTCTATAAATAGTGTCATATATGAAACAGATTGAACTGTAAAGAAATAAAAAACACTCTGAAAAAGGATTTGCTCAATAGACTACCTCATTAGCAAAACAACTAAATAAAAGTATGCAAGATCTGCAGTACAGCAGATTACAAACATAAGCAACAATGAACCATACTGTGTAGCTGGCATAAACTTGAAAAACATCTATGAATAGTATAAAATCTATACATATTCCAAATTTGTTTTAACAAGTTTTATGCTACTAAAGGCAGGATCCCTATATAAAAGTTGGTAAACAAATTTGGGAAGCAACAGATGTCAATTAAAAATGCTCAGAAATTACCAGTTAAAAACGCAAAAAAAATTTCCCAGACTGCCAAAACATGCTACATTTCTTTGAAAACATTCAGCACATAATCTGAATCTACAGCAATACCTGCATTTGTGAGAATATATTTTGTTTGTTACACTTGATGGACATCTGTCAACATTAACAATGTGGCAGCACAGGCATACCTGCTGCACATGTTATTTAAACTATAGACTATTGGACATTAATGTCAAGAAAAAATTATTATTGCTTTGGCACTTAATATAACATTATAAATTCACAGCAAAAATTGTAGATATATATATATATATATATATATATATATATATATATATATATATATATATATATATATACATATACGCACACACACACACACACACACACACACACACACACACACACACACACACACACACACACACACACACACACACACACACACACACACATCCACAGCCCCTTTTTCCTATTTTTAGACATGGGGTTGGGGTGTCAATTTACCTGTGACAATTATCTAGAGCCAAGGTTTACACTGCTGAGTGGCTAGCCCTGCCACGGCACTTCTTCCACATCATACACTCGCATGTTTACTCACACTTATGGCCAATTTAGAGTGTCCAATCCACCTACTGCATGTCTTTGGAATGTGGGAGGAAACTGAAGCACCCACAGGTAGGTAACCCTAAATTCACAACATCAAGCAGAGTGGACTAGCACATGCCCATGTTAACTACTGTGACTGGATATCTGTGGCCTTCATCCATGTGGACTGTCCTGGCAACAGAAAACATACTTCACCAACCTTGCATACGATAACATACTGCAAAATCCCATTGCAGTGAGCTCCTACACAAGTTCCCTAGACTTTAGAACTGTACTGTGTTTAAGCCAACAGTTCCCCATAATACATCTTTATATTCAACTTGGGATACACCCTACACCTTTGAATACCTAGTCACACTTCTATTGAGACTGACATTAATCAGGTTAAACAAAATATTTGTAGTTAGTGAAAATAAATAATTTCTCTTACATTAGTAATGCCCACTAAAAATATTTTACTTAAAAATGAAAGTTTATTTTAAGCAGAAGAGCTTCTGAATAGGTTTTTAATATATTTTACTTTTCATTTGAGAAGAAACTATTCTGTCCACCTTTACATACAAATAATTTAGAACACTGACTCCCTTAAAAAGAGAACTACAAGCCACTGCTCTGACACCTGCAGAAACTCAATCCTCCATTTAGCCTTTGTCTTTTTTTTTTTTCTTCTTCACAACTTACTGCCGTCTTTGGCAGTCTTAATGTTATACAATTCTATCTCATCTTTGACTCTTCCTTCTCCCTGCTATGGCTGATTTACCTTTGGAAGAATATTTTAACACTGTACAAAATAAGGGGATATCTTTTTTGTATGTCTACATCGGTGTTTAGTGCCACTGCGATGATACTAGTATACCTGCAACACATACTATGCAACTTCCTCAATATGTATGAATGCACCTTTCCAAATTTTTACTACACCATTATAAATTTTCTATCCACGTTTACTGTCAATGCAGTATGAAACCTTCAATACGTACTATGAAATCTTTATAATACTTGCAATTGCATCTATGGTTTTGAACAGGGTATATAACTTCAGCTTATATGAAAGTTTTCATATTTTGTTCCGCCAAGGCTGTTTTGGAAATGAAAAATAAATACATAAAAAGTGCAGTACAGTCCATACATGTTAATAGAATTGACACATTCATAACCATTAACCTAAGTATGTTCCTGGCATATTAACTACAGTGCAAAACATCACGTCTTGCATCTGGCCCTGGCCTGACCTGACAATTCCTGCTCACAAATGTCGGGCAGCCAAAGTAACTGCCTCAGAATTTCATCTATCGTTGTTTTTCACACAAGATACTGCACACAGCATCATCTCCTATAGCTCAAAACTGTATATATTTAAAGAAATGATAATAAGTATTGTATACTGGGAACAGCAGTTGAAGGACCAAAACAGAAAGGGCACAACAGTTACTGAAAGACAAGACTTTCAAGAAACTGATCCGAAATAATAATAATAATGATAAAAACAAAAAACGTGCCTTGGGAGCAAATCATCACCACCAGCCAATACAAAGTGTACAGAATATATTAATTCTGTAAAAGGCTGCAGGTGTTGAACCACATCCATGTTTAAAGTCTTACAGAAAAAATGTGTCTTTACAACTCCCTTACATGCAAAATGCAATCGCTGACATTACAGACTCACCTTCTCCATGGATGAAAGGAAAGCCGCATCAAAGAACCATGAAGTCGGCTGAATTTCACACCTTTCTCCCTATCTTCCAGACTGTGCTACTTGGGCAATTATCACCCATTAATTAAAAAATGCTAAGCATGCAAATGCTTGATTAGCTGCAAATTACTATGCAGTCTTAATCAAGGCATTTGCATGTGCAATTTTATCACTTTATTTTATTTATTTTCTTAACTTAAAGTTTTTCTCTCCTGGGTCCTAGTGCCTACCAGATTCTACCCCTATTCCACAAAAACTGTACTGAAGTGCATACAGTGCGTATGCCTCCCAACGTCCCTGGTCACATACTTTCAGGCAGACATCTAGATTGCTGTGCTAGAGCTGGGTTAGATAACAGAATCCAGTCTAGGATGGATTTGCATTTGGATGCTTTGTCGGTCCTAGTTGGGGTAGGTATTATTTGGGTGAATCCATGGAGGGTTATGTGGGCAGTTGGGTGTTGGTTAGAGCAGTTTAGCCAGTCAATATTAATGTTGCCTAATAGTATGGTTTTGTGTGGTATGGAGTTTGAGATCCAATTTAGTAGCCATTGGGGCGGGTTATTAATTTGGAGTTGGGTGTGGTAGGAGGTGAGGAAGGAGAGTTGGATAAGAGTGAAGAGTGTTGATAAGTGGAATACTGCTTTAGGCAGTTGAGATAGTTGTAAGGAGTTCATCCTGTCTAGTTTTAGATAGATTGTGGTGTGAATTAGTCAAATTTCTATGACTATGTGGGTAAGGTGTTTTAGTAAAGGTGAAAGTGGGAAGGGTGTGGTGGAGTGCGGTAATGGTATGTGTGGTGTAATACACTAATTGTGAGATTAGGAATTTGTGATTGGGTGTGGTCTGTAAGTATAAATGTAATTGATATGGAATGGGTGGGAATGGGGGTAGGGTAGGGGAGCAAAGTGAGCCCGAGCATAGCGAGGGAGAACGTAGCGGGGCTATCACCCTGTTCAGAGAAATGGCAGAGAAAAAAACAATCAGGAAGTGCAGAGTGGATGGCTATCGGGAGAGATCGGGAGTTTGTAAAACAGCAGAGAGAGTGAATCAGTTGGACCAAGAAAAATATAGAAGCTTACAAGGAGTAATTAGATCACCTCAGGTTGTATAGATACATGTGAACTAAGTCAAGGAAGCATGTCAGTGCAGAGCAGTTGACAATCAAGTTTGCAGTGAGGCTTTGGAGAGAGAGACAGGGGTAGCTCAAACTGAATAAACAGGGCAGAAATACTAGCAGTGTCCCATATGGCAAAGGAGCAAAAATGAGCCCAGGGAAGTGCAAGATAGAGGGAGACAGGTGGGTGAAACCCAGACAACCCTCAGTTTGTGGGTTTCACTCACCTGTATATCCACTTACACACACTCTCACACAAATACATACACATACACAAGACCATCTCACTGACACCCATTTCACTCAGACCAAATCACCTAAAGTTCATTTCACCTAAAACGCATTTCACCTAAAAATCATTTCACTGACAAGTAGTACTCTAAGGCAAGTCAAAGGTATGTGTTCTTTTCCCCACTGCAGTGTGATCCTGGTGTTAGTATATATAGTTAGGGGTGTGTGGGAGGCACAGCCCCACACTTTGGGGTGTGGGGGGCATAGCCCCTCACCTAGTTGGCTTTTACCAAATAATGCAAAACAAAACCAGACAACAGAAAGCCAAATTAAGTGGGGGGGCTACGCTGCCCACATCCCCAGCCCTCCACACCCCCCAGCTATATATACTAACACCAGGATTGCACTACAGTGGAGAAAAGGGCATATACCTTTGACTAGCCTTAGAGTACTACTTGTCAGTGAAATGAGTTTTAGGTGAAATGATCTTTCAGTGAAATGAACTTTAAGTGAAATGGGTGTCATTGAAATGGTCTTTCAGTGAAGTGATACGAATCCATATATATACATACATATACATACATACACACACACACACACACACACACACACACACACACACACACACACACACACACACACACACACACACACACACACACACACACACACAGAAACACACACACACATACATATAGATAGACAGATGGACAGATAAATCTTTGATGTAACACAGCTGTAGGGGTAAACATCCTGGAATCCTGGAGAAGGTAAAATATTTGCCTCACTACTAGTGATGTCAATTTCCATTCAGGCAAAGATAATGGACATTAGGGAAACAAAATCATAGAGATAATGATCAATCAGTTATATGTAAAACAAATGTAAGGTAATCAGACGTACATACTTGAAACATTTGAGAAGTATGACACATCACACTTGCTGAAACTTTCTTTTATTTTATTGATTGTTGTGTAAGTCCCTGAAGACCAGAGAAACAAAGTTCCTAAATTGTTTGGTGGGCAGCTGATAGTATCCCCAAAATCCTAGATAGGAAGTATTTTATAGGACGGTCTTAATGCAGAGGTAGAGTAATTGGACAGCATGGAAATGCACTGGTGAATTTTAAGGCATGCTGTGACAAAACAGATGAACTTGGTATTGCATATTACTGAAGAAGATTTCACACAGACTCAACAATGGACAGTGGCATTAGTTCTTGGCAGTGCTGCAGGTGCTATGATAAATTACCTAGCACCTGGTTGTACAGATGATTCATATTTTCTGTAGAAATTACCGAAACTGGATGCTGAGATATATATTACTACACAGACTTTATAAAAGATCTGTGTGATCAGCATTGACCTAGGATGAAGGGGCTTTGATTACATACAAAATGCTAGGTAGATGGAAAATGAAAGTTATATACTTGCTATAATGGTACCTTGCTGTCCCACTCCAACTGTCATGGCAGCTGTGTTATCCACTCTCAAAGTAGATCCACATCAGTAAACTGATACATCCTTCTCTTGCACTTGAGCTTTCCCATCTGCCTAGGTACTATGTGGTTCATGACTTGCCTCAGACTATGTTTGGCCAACACTGAATGTTAGATTGCCTGATATGGAAAGGGCTAGGAGTAAGGCTTCATGCTTTGCTCTACTAGGTCTCAAGAAAGAAACATGTCAGTTTGGAAAAGGGGAGGTAGACAGGTCACTGAAATTGATGGAGAGGGATCTCAATGATCTATTATTATGGTAAGCACCTAATTTTTACATAACTTCCATATTCTATGTTGTCCTCTCAGTCCATTTAGATGGTTGAGACAGATTCCCCAGCTGCAGCACAAATATCATCCACACTGGAGTGCCTGAAAATGATTTCAGAAGTAGAAATAGATCTAGTATAATGAGTTTTTGGCATAGATGATAATTTCAAAACTTTGGAAGAACAAGTAAAGTATATGTAATCTGACAACCATCTAGACTGCAACTTTTGTCAATTTGGATCCAATTTGGTTTCTGAAAAAGATGCAAACAGCTGATCATCCACGTGTGTGGCTTTAGTTTGGTGAATATAGAATTTTAGCTGATGATGGACATCTAAAAATGCAGGCTATATTCTACTTGCTTAGAATATGCAGGGAAGAAAACAAACAGGTGAATGCACTGGTTCAATCCTGACTCTGTGACAACATTAGGAAGGATGTGGTCTGAGAGAAACTCTATCTTTATGGACAATCAAGTAGGGTTGCCTGGAAGTTAAAGCCTGCACTTCAGAAACCCTCTTCACAGAAGTGACTGCCACCAAGAATAGGGCCTTCTTGAGAGCAAGTTTAGAAGAAGGAAGAAGCAGGGTCAAATGGAAGCTGAGTCAGGACTTGAAAAGTCAAAGCAAAGTCCCACTAATGGCAGTGTCCTTAATAAGTGGTCTCAACAGAAAATTACATTAGAGAAAAGCTTTGCATAGTTTGATAGAAGCTATGGAGCTAGAATGTAATCCAGAATGACAGTTACAGAACTGCCACTAGCTGGATTTTAGTGGAACCAGAGTAAAAATAAAACAAAAAAAAAAAAAAAAGGAAAACTCCCTAAAAATGTAGAATAGAAGGAACAGGTGCTGAAAATGGATCTAGGCCTTTATCAATAGCCAACAACAATTTTTTTTTTCCATTTGCTTTTGTACAGTGTTTTAGTAAAACATTGCTGAGAGGCTGTTAGGATTTGTAGAACTCTGGAAGGCAATGTAGGGTCATAGGCATTTAATGGAATTGGCAAAAAACATATATCAGTTTTTGGGACTTGATGTCTAGATGAAGTTTGCCACACTGGTGAGAGTGAAGATATGGATTTGAAGCTAAATCTGAATGGAGGCTGGATTAGATGAGGCCAGAACAAATTGAACCAGCATTACCTGTGCCAAAAAGGCAATGAGAATGACTGCTGCCTTTGTTGAACAAAAATCTGAGCAATGTAATACCTTGTGCAGGCTATAAATTCTAGAAACTAGCAGTTTGCTACAATTTAAAGGAAAATAAGTTTTTGTTCTTTCTTTTTTGTTTTGTTTTGCAATAACAGGTGAAGATGGAGGAGGGACAGGGGTAGGGCACAGAAATGGGACCCGATTTGCTCCTGTATTTCAGGACCTCAGGTACCTGACTGCTCTTGCCCTATTTAGACACACAGAAAAACATTCTAAATGCATTTTTTTCTTTTTCATGCTGAAAAGAATGAACCATAACCATAGGGGTGGCTTTGGAAAGAATGAGTTGAATTTCATGAGCTAATATGGCAGTTTAGACTACAAGGTGGTTCCCTCCAGGTCTCAGTGACATTGTTTCCATTTAGAGTGATTACAGAAGTTATTTGAGATTTTTTTTTAAATAACTATATTAGTATAATAGATGACTGTGTGTGAATTAGATGAACAACTATGATTATATTTATGTTTACATTTAATTTGGTACCTATCTTTTTAAGATTTTATTTGTGCCAGCTTTGTAGAGTACTTAAAGGACCAGCTGTATTGTACCATTCAGTTCTGAAGTCTAAAAATACCAAAAGATAAAAGAGCTCAACTATTATTTTTTTGTTTTGTTTTGTTTTGTTTTAGTTTTATCAGTTGGTGTAAATGTTTTGGCAGATTTTTTACTGCCGAGGTCCTGTGTGGTCAATAAGGTTATTATTATTACTATGACTTTATTTTTTTATTCCTTTTGATGGCAACCTTCCATGCACTGCTGAAATTGGTTAATAGTGTGGCTGGTGCTCAGGTGCAGTTTTCAAGGTTCTTAAACTGTAGGAACTATAACAAGCAGTTTGCTGCAATTTAAAACATTCCTTTTTTTAATGAAAACCCGAGCACTGTAGCACTTTGTGTGGAGTATAAACTGTAGCAAGTACTTGCAACATTGTAACAAGTAGTTTGCTACAGTTTAAAAGTAAAAAAAAAAAAAAAAAAAAAAAATATTTTTTAAAACTAAAACCTGAGTACTATAATGTTTTGGGCAGGTTATAAATTGTAGAAACTAGCAGTTTGCTACAATTGGAAAGATACGTTTTTGGTCTTTCTTTTTTTTTTTTTTTTTCTAATAAAATTTGAGGAATTAGGAGTGTCAGAGGCAGGGCCCAAAAACATTCTAAATGCATTTCTTTGTTTTATTTTTCGCTCTTGAAAGAGTGAACCATAACCACAGGGGTGACTTTGGAAAGAATTTTGAATTTTATGAGCTAATATGGCAGCTTAGATTACAAACAGTTTTCCCCTAGGCTCAATGATGTTATTTCACTTCAGAGTGATGTAAAATTGAGATATGCAAAACCTTAATAAAAATAACTTTGAAACAATCTTATTATTTTAAAATAGCATCAAAGAATGTTCTTGACTTTGTAGTCTAGTTTTACTTTTGGTTGAGGTTTACTTTAAAATTGAGCAATGATTGATCATGGGATGTGACCATAGCCCATGATTTAAAAATGGAACACAGTTTGTAACTACATAGTTCTGAAAAAGTCCTGGTATTTACAGATGGAAGTGTTTAACTGGACTAAAACTTTGCCTTATGAAGTTTTATTTTTTTCCACTGTTGTTTCTGCTAAAAACACATTTGAAATTGATTATTCTGCACTTTAGACAAAGGATAAAGCAATGTTGGAAACTTCACTCTAGCTGTAGAAAGTGTTTTGCCTTCTTTTTTTTTTGTTATATCTAGCAAATGAGCTTTGACTTCATGGCCAAAGAGACAAGGGCTTTGAAAAGGAAAATTCTTAAATGTTGTCTCAGTATTTTTGGTAAGGTGTGTAATAGCCAGATGTGTTGGCACATATAATATAGTATCTTGAATCTCTGGCCATATATTCAGCAGAGTTGCATGTCACTTCCATAATGACATTCAGTGCTGCACTAATTGCTGTCAAGTAAGTAAGTAAGTAAAATAAATAACTAAATAAAATAAATAAATAAATAAAAGTACCAGGATTCGGAATTGCTGACCAGAAGCTGAAATTCCTAGGGGGCCAGGGAATCCTGTCTGCTTTGTTTAGGACAGGAACCACAGGTCTGGAGCTAGTACTGGTGCTTTCCCAGAAACTCCTCATGTGGGGGGGTATCCTCCTGTGGGTGCCCACCATTTATAACGACCACCTACTTATATTTACAAGGGGAAAGGACCCTGATCCTGCCCCACTCCATATCTTTCTCATACAACTATCTGAACAGAACAGCAACAGAAACATGACATTCATGCGTTCTTGCATGTTCTTTCTGATTGAAAGATCTTTCTCATGTTTCTCATGCTGCATTAGCAGTTACCTTTAATACCTTTAAACATGCTTAGATGCCAACATGAAAAACAGCTAATGAAATGACTTTAGAAATCTTTAGTGATGCTGTTTGTATGGTCTCCCCAAGATGCCCCAGATGCACCAATGTCCCTGAAGTCCCTAAGTATGGGTTATCAAGGTAGAATCAAGACCACCATTTGGAATCACCAATGGAATCTGCTGGGAAGTTGTATGTTCACAAAGCCATGTCTCCTTTTACCTGCTATCTATCTTTATTCCTGTGGGGAAATGAAAATGTAGGAAGAGAGAGAATGGGTCCCTTGGGAATGACAAATGGGAGAGGGATACGTATCATCTCAGAGATCAAAATCTGCACTGATATCAAACTTTATGGAGCTACTACTCACTGGACTTCAGCAGACCTTGAAACTTGGCAGACAGCATTGCTGGAACTGGATACTAGGCATACTGTGGCAATAAACTGCTGTGACTGCAGCATATCTGTGCCACTTGGTGCTCCCGCTGTGGGGTTTCCCTACCCAAGGGTGAGCTGCGGTAAGTGGCAGTGACAGCAGAAGATAAGTCTGAGCAGAACAGGTGTCAGTAGCATATAGATCACAGCAGTCATATAACAAAAGCTTGGCCATAGTATAATTGCAATGTCAGTAGGTTTATTGTTCATACATCAAGATTGGCCATCATAGATCATAGGTGATAAGATTAATACTTCAGATTCAGGTGTAGATCATGGATCCAAAAATTTAGCACATCAATCATCCATGGTAAAGATCACCCGGGTAGCAGGGCATCTACTGCTTCTAAACAATGGTACCGACAAAAGGTATTACATCAGGCTTAGTCAATGACAGCTTGTACTATAAACACTGTTCTATCAATATCAGGGTGTCACAATTTTGTAAGAATTATGGAAATCAACTCTTCCTCAAACAATTTATTTTAGTTTCAATATCTAATAAAGTACAATATTTTAATTTTAGGGCAGCTTTATTTTCAAACTCCTTTAGCTTAGGATTAGATCATTTACAGGCACCTAGTTATACTTTTATTTCCTTTTTTTTATTTTTATTTGAAGTGAATGTTTATAAAGGAGGCATGGGCTTGTCACTTTTAAAATTGTGGAGTCTGTGGTGAAGATTCTAATTGGGGATATAAAAAAAACAATATATAATCTCTCACTTTTGAAAGAGACAAAGCTTTTAGTTGAAGAACTAAATGAAAAGAGTGATTTTCTGTTTTTGATTTAGCTTTTAACTAACAGCCCATTTAAATAAAATAAACAAGAAAGTCTTTTGTCCTGAACCCAAATTAAAACCCTCTTTGCCCCAAATAAATAAATAAAACATGACTGGTGCTTGTCCTGTAGTGGGATTTTTGGGATTACCAACAACAAAAAAAGGGATGGACTATGCTCTTTTAAAGAACAACAGAAACAATACACCAACAACAAAAAAAAATAAAAAAAAATAATTTTTATAAGAACCTAAGAAAAGCAAAGAAGATAAGCAAAGAAAAAAAGAATAAATAAAAAAAAAAGAAAAAAATTGATTGTATAAAATGAAAGACGAGAAAAAAAACAAAATAGAAATAGAAAAAAAATAAAAATATGAAAATGAAAAACAACAACTGAAAAACTGAAAAAAGAAAAAAAACAATATAAAAAAAATGCATCATCAGTAAAAACAGTTGGAATCTTTAAAAATAAGCTGGAAGAGAAGGAACAGTATACACTGTGTGTAAAGTAAAAGGCAGCCTAGTAGAAGTTAAAGTTGAGCTGTCCTAACATCTACTGGCATTGAATAAGATTACGGCCTAAGAAGTCTAACAATACTAAATCAACGTAGTCTACTCAACATAAGGCTGCCTGCTGCTAAACACAATGTCTCTACACACCAAGAGACAAGATGATCTGAAAACCTAATGATAAGACTGATGACCATGTTTATGACATTGTTTGCCAGTGACTTTATATGGAAAAGCCAGTACTCAACCATGTGGTTGAAAAACAACAGGGATACTACTTTCTGGAATGGCTGGCATGTAAGTGTTATAAACTCATAGTCTGCATATCTTGCAATGCAGTCTATAATTCTGCATGCACCACAGAGATATTCTATTTATATCAGAGTAGTATAGTTACAGTTTTGACTTCATTTTTCAAAACAAAAAAACAAAAAAAAGTTTGCAATTTTCTGAACAAATCAAAACTAAATTTTGGTAATAAAGGCTTTGGAGATGAGAGTCGTCTGCCAGCCCATATTTCATCTAAAATCTGAAGCATTCAAGAACATAATCTGGTAGTAAACAGAACAAAAAAAAGAAGTTATGTACTCACCATAACATTCCATGTGTGTTGTCCATCTCGCCTTCATTCTTCACTGGTTGGGTTCAGAGCTGATTCTTGGTTCCGACATGGCTGTATACAAAAGCTCGAGGTCTTCCACTGGCTCGTGGCTGTATCCCTATCCCATCATGACCTAGGAAAAATCTAGGAAAGATCCCCAGATCTTGTTTGCTGATAACAACAGTTACCCAATGGACTATCTCAACATCTTAAAGAACAATGAAGAAGGTCAGAGAACATTACTCACCAGTTGTAACCGTTCGGCCCTCCAGCAGCCAAAGGCTGGGGGAAGGAGGGTGGGATGTAAGAGTGAAGGTGAGATGGACAACGCACATGGAATGTTATGGTGAGTACATAACTTCTTTATGTGATGTTGTCCTATCTCACCTTCATTCTTTACTAGTTGGGACAGTGTCCCTAGCACCATATTTCTTGGGAGGCTCATGGGAGAATATTCTTCAGAACAGTGGACCCAAAAGAGGCCCTGTTTCTGGAAGTCCAAATCCATTTTGTAATGAGTGATAAAGGTATGAGGCCTTGCCCATGTTGCAGCAGCACAAATGGTATCAATTGGTAGTCTAGGGCAAAAAGCAGAAGAAGCTGCTATGGCTCTTGTAGAATGGCCCTTGACTTTGCCAGGAAGATCTTTTGTGGTTAGATTTGTATGTAAAAGTAATACAATCTGATAGCCATTTTGAAAGTGTGACCTTAGATACAGGAATACCTTTCTTAGCTTCTGAAAATAAAACAAATGATTTGTCAGATTTTCTGATGTCCTTCGTCCTATGTAAGTAGAAATGTAATTGTCTATGTACATCCAGTTGGTGTAGCATATATTCTGCCTTGTTGCCAAACTTGGGAAAAAAACACTGGTAGATCTATGGACTAATTTAAATTAGGAGTCTGAGCATACTTTTGGTAGGAAAGATGGGTTTGCGTGAAGGGATACTATGTCTTTGTGGAAAAGCATGTCTTTATTGATAATGCTTTCAGCTCTGAAATCCTTCTAGCAGAAGTGATGGCAATCAAAATAATTGTTTTCCATGTCAAGAACTTTAGATCACAGGATGATGCAGGTTCAAAGGGATGAAGAATCAAACAGGACAAAACAAAGTTAAGGTCCCATGGTGGTAAAGGGGTCTTAATTGATGGTCTTAATAGAATAGTGTCCTTTAGGAAGGCTTTGCATAGTCTGTGAGACATCAGATTTGGGGCTAAATCATTTATATGAAAACTGGATATAGTTGCTAACTGAACTCAAATGACAGCTGCAGCTGTGCCTTCATTAAATAGCTTCATTAGAAATTCAAGAATAGAACAAATGGGAGCAGAAAAGGGATCAATGTCATTATTTAATGCCCAGGAAAAAAATCTTTTCCATTTGCTCATGCATAGTTTTCTCACTGAAGCTTTATGAGACGAGATCAAGATATGTTTCACAGAAAGAGAAAGGTTAGGGATACTGGCTATATTTGGAATCGGAGCAACCAATCTGTCAATCTGAAGGTTTGAAGAGAGGGGTGGAGTGTTCCCGACGTATGAGTCAGAAGGTCTGATACTGGGTCCAGAACCCATGGCTCCTTCTGGAGATGAGGCCAAAGGAAGGGGAACCAAATTTGACAAAGCCAGTATGGGGCAACGAGAATCAGATTGCTTCCCAATGAGCTGGCTCTATGAAGAACTTTGGGTATCAAGGGAAAGGGAGGGAAGGCATAAAGGAGACCCAGGGGCCAATCTTATACAAGTGCATCCCTTGGTGACTGCCCTGGAGGGGAGATTAGAGCAAAATTAGTGCTGCATTGATGTGGCAAAATGGTCACAGCAAGGCTGGCACCATTTGTGGAAAATCATCTCCGCTACTTCTTGTTTTAGGGACCACTCATGGGGCATCAAAATCGCTCTGCTGAGTTTGTCTGCTATCATGAACTATCAAGAAATGTATCCATGGCTCCCTAAGTAACTTAAAATATGTTATAGGGTGGGGAGAAGTTTGAAAAATATGTTAGTTAAAGGGAAATTTATTATGGCCTCAGTAGATTTGCATCCTACTATTTCTGTAGGAACTCAGATTTGTGGTAAGTGTAAAGCTTGTAAATATGTCACAAATAGTTCATAGGTTGGTACTAGGCTATCAGCCCTAGGGCCTATACAAGCCTAGCCATAACAATTCCCTGGCTATTTCTTCCCACATTATTTACTTTCCTGGACCCCTGTCTAGCAGGGCAACTGACGTGATCCCTGGGGTGAATTTCCTTTCTCCCATCCAATCGTCAAGGTTCCTCTTGAAGAGGTCCAAAGAGGCACTCTGCTTGACATGTATGGGCAATCTATTCCAGAGTCTGGGGAGTCTCTGGGTCAGGAACCTATCCCTCCAGCATGTTTTGTTTATTGTGATGACAAGGTTTAGATCCCTGGAGCGTGTAGCTCTGAGAGATTGGGATTTCTTTAAGTGTAGCATGTCCAACAGCTCTGGGCTTGACATGGCCTTGTATGTTAAGAAGAGATTGCCTCTGAGCAGATGATATGCAACAGAGTACAGCTGGAGTTTTTTAAGGTGGTCAGCTTAGGGCATCTGCTTTAGGCCTCTGATTCTTTTAGTGAGGTATTTCTGAGGCCTTTCCAGTTGTTGCAGATGTCTTGAGAGGTACATACCAAATGGGGCATTGTATTCTATAATGGGTCTAATGAGGGATGAGTACAGTGGGACAATGACCTCCTTTTTTCTGGATGAAAAGCCCTTTGTGATGAGGTGTGCCACATAGAAAGATTTCCTGACTGTTGTGGTGATGTGGTTATCGAAGGTGAGACCACTGTCCACCTGTGTCCCTAAGTCTCTTATCACACTTTCTGTGTTTAGTGTACTGCCACCTATATGGTAATTCATGGATACATGTTTTTTCCCAAAGGGGATAACAATACATTTCTTGGCATTGAGCTTGAGCCCATGGCTTTGGCACCAAGCATCTGTTTCTGTAATGCCCTTTTGTAGAGTATCCACATCATTTGGGGATTCAATAATGGCTCCCAGTTTGCAGTCATCTGCAAACTTTGTTAGCCAGAGTCCCTTAGTGTTGACCTGTACTTCAGAGAAGTAGATGCCAAACAAGAGCGGCCCCAGGACTGAACCCTGAGGTACTCCACTTGTCACTTGTCTGGAGCTGGATTTGGAGTCGGCTACTTTTACAGTGTGGGTTCTATCAGTAAGCCATTTAGCAACCCATTGGGTGACATAGGGATTAATGCCCAACTTAGTAAGTTTATCTAAGATTCCAGAGTGGGGGATGGTGTCAAAGGCCTTGGCAAGGTCTAGATAGGCTGTGTGGACCACCTTACCCTTGTCCATGGCTCTGGAGACTGATTCAAAGAAGTCAATCAGGTTCAGGTGACAAGATCGGCCCTTCACAAACCCAAACTGGGTGGGGTCCAGTGTTTGAAGGTTGCCAATGTCTTTGTTTATAAGTTCCATGATAATACACTCCATGGCCTTGCAGATAAGGCTTGTCAGACTGATGGGATGGTAGTTTCCGGGATCCAAGGTGGATCCCCTTGTGGATTGGGATAACTGTAGCTCTGCACCACTCAGTGGGCATGAAACCTGAGGTGAGGCTATGATTAAACATGACACTTAGGTGAGGTACCAGTTCATATTGTAGTTCATGTAGTACACAGCCCGGGATGTCATCTGGTCCCATGGATGCTGTATTCTTGGCTTTAGAGAGTGCATTTTGTACCTGTGTGGCCGTTATTACTGGAATTTGGCAATCTTCGGTATTGAGATGGGTGATTTAGGGTGTGAGAGGGGGTGAAGTTGGCACTGAATCGATCTGCCAGGATATTGGCAATATCCTTTGGATCAGTATATTTAATGCCATTCTGTTTTATCTCAGAGCAGATCTGAGCATTGCCATTTAGATTCTTGACATAGTTATAGAATGCTTTGTGGTTGTCTTTGGAATCTTTGGCAATTTTATTTTCGTAACTAGCTTTGGAGGATTTTATGAGGCATCTCAGTTTCTTACTGAGGCTAGTAAGGAGTTTTTTGCATCCTGGGATTTTCCACTTTTCTACAAAAGTTTCTTCCTTTTGTTGCAAAGTTTGTTTATGGCAGGGGAGCACCAGATTGGCTTCCTTTTTTGGATGAGAGCATTTTGGTTCTATTTGGGATGGCACGATTCATGCATGAGTGGATGTGCTCGTACAGTGCCTTAGTGTAGGATTCAGCAGTTGAACTTTCAGTTCCGTCTGCGTGGGTGTCATGAAGTTTGTCACTTCTGACTTGAGTAGCATGAAGTTGGCTTTGGAGAAGTTTTTATGGTGGTTTCTTTACTGGGGGTGGGGTGGGATGTGGATGTTAAGGGTGATTAGCTTATGGTCAGACCTGACTAACGAGGGGTGACCATAGGTATGGAGCATTGATTTCCCATGTTGGTAATGACCAGGTCTAGGATATTCGAGCCCTGGTGGGACTATGGATTAGTTGATCCAGGGCATTGGAATTTATGAATTCCAAGAACCGTTGCGCAAAGGTGTTGGGACATGAGTAGTTTTCCCAGTTAATGGCAGGGTAGTTAAAATCACCCAGTATTATGGTGTTTGGTTCTATCTTAATATTTTCCAGTATGTTTAGAAAGGTGTAGTGAGAATCTTGGGGTATGGTGGGGGATCTGTAGCAAGCTACAATTTGGATTGCAGTCTTACCTAGTGTTAGTTGCACTTGGAGAATTTCAGACACATTGTGTTGGCCAACTAGCCTGGTGGTGTGAATATCCTTGGTGAATATATTAATGGAAGGAAGTTCCAGGTTAAAGGTAGTTTTAGATGTAATACACAAGGCATTATATATGCCTTGAAGTGTCCTTGTGACAAGGTTTATATTTGGCAAACAAAGAGAGATTTTATAGTAAGACTGTTGGAACACATTAGGAACATAATTAATGTTAAAGAATCTAGTTCAGTAGCGATGCATTTTCAAGTTGTACATCAATGCTCCATAATAGGTTTGCAGGGCACAGTTTTAGAAAGGATAGATGAAGTTCCCCTTGATTACTGTTGAAAAATAAGTTACTGTATAAAGAAGCACTTTATATTCTGAAGTTTGACACTTTAAGCCTTAAGGGCATGAATTCAGAATTTAATTGGAGAATTCTATTGTAGTTTGTAGTTTTGCTGCTTTAAGAGCTTTAATTTGTTTTAATTGATGTATTAATTATTTTATTGAATAATTAGTTATATATATATATATATATATATATATATATATATATATATATATATATATATATATCTATGGGATTTTTCTCATTTTTTTATCTTCCTTGAAGGCTTATGGCCGAGACGTCAGAAGCAATAAAAGAATTTGGTGGTCACTGGTTTGTTGTTCTATTTGTCTGCTATCATGTTGAATTTCCCGGGGATGTGTGTTTTTCTATCAGAAAGTGTTGGGAGGAGGTTGCCCACTGCCATACTCTCAGGGCCTCTCGACAAAGGTGGTAGGACCTGGTTCCTCCTTGTTTGTTTATGTACCAAGCAACTGACAACTTGTCTGTCTGAATTGCAATAGTTCCCACCAGAAGATAGTCCTGAAGTGCCTGCAATGCCAAAAGCACCGCTCTCATCTCGAGGACATTGATGTTCAAATGGGCCTCGTGATACTGCCAAGTGCCTTGGACTGTCCTTCCCAGATACCCCCCTGCCATCTGGGAGGTGTCCGTGGTTACTGTGGCTAAAGGCTGTGGAAGGACAAAGGGTCGACCTGATGTCACATGAGTGGAGTGAAGCTACCAGTGAAGGTCTTTTTTGCAAGACTATGTTATCAGAATTTGGTGAGACATGGGTAGTTCCTGCAATGGCCACTGAGTGAGCAGTCACCACTGCAAGATTCCCATGTGCATGCATGCTAATGGAACTAAGTTTATCACTGCTGCTATGGTTCCCAAGACTTTCAGTACTTTACTTGCCTGTGCTCTTCTCTTGGAAAGAAGGTTTAAGACTTGATGTCCCAGAACTAAAACTCTTTCTGTAGGAAGTTTTGCCATAATTTTTGTTGTGTCTTGATCTGCCCCTATAAAAATGATATGCTGAGATGGCAACAAGGCATATTTTTCATAATTTATCATGATTCCTAGGTGAGACCAGAAAAGTAATGTGGTGTCTCTTGTTTTTAGTAGTTGATGCTTTGTGGTGGCAGTTAAGAGCCAGTCATCTAGATACAGAAACTCTTGGAATCCCAGACTTCTCAAGTGAGCCATGACCACTGCCATACACTTGGTGAACACTTTGGGGGCTGTAGCGAGACCAAAGGGCAGAGACAGAAATTGGTAATGACTGGCTCCCAGCCAAAAGTGCAGGTGACTCCTGGATGGCCTGTCCATCTTTATGTGGTAGTATGCATCCTGAAGTTCTATAGTGCACATCTAATTATCTTTTCCCAGAAAGGGAAAATTGACTGCAGTGTTACCATCCAGAACTTTGTCTTTCTTACTGATTCATTTAACCTGCTGAGATCCAAAATGGGCCTCCAGTCCCCTGTTCTCTTTGGCACTAAAAAGAACCTTGAGTAAGTTCTGGATCCTATTTGGTCTGCGGGGACTCTTTGGATGACTCTTTTGCCCAGCAACTTTTAAATTTCTAGAGTTGCCTGTTCCCTCTGACTGGGTGGAACATCTGGGGTGTTCTTTATGTTTAGGATGGAAAGGGAGAAGGGCATAGAGTCTTCTTTCGGCTTTTCCTGGTTAGGGGTCACCACAGCGGAACTCCGGTCCACTAATTGATTTTTACAGTGCCGAGTTGCCAGCCCGACACCCAACCTTCAAAGAAGGCGCACCCATTTACACACGGACCTACATGCATGTCTTTAATATCACTCAACCGCGGGGAGGACATGCAGACTCCACACAGAAGGTGCTCCAGCTGAGAATCGAACGGGAGAACCTCTTGCTGTGAGGCGACAATGCTAACCGCTGCACCACCGCGGCCTGGAGAAGGGTATAGAGTAACCTCTGGATATGATACTTTGTACTCACTTGTCTTTTGTTATTTCCAGCCAGGCTTCTTGGTACAAAGATAAGTGACCCCCAACTGCCTCTAGAGATGGACAGATGGGCGTCCCTTCAGGAGTGCTGAAAGGGCCTACTACAGAATAAATCCCTGTCTCTCTGATTTTTTGGACCCCCTCTGCTGCGTGGATGGCATCTCCCACTATGACTTCCCCCTCTGTCCCTGGGGGAAGAGTCACCACGTATGTCCTGAAAAACTCTCTAGAATTTTTAGAACCACATCTTTCCTCCCTTTTCACCTTTTCGGTAAGGTCTAGAATGCAGGGAAAAATGGACTCCTATGGCAGAGAGAGTTTTTTCTTCTTGCTCACACCTGTTGAGTGTGTCCTTAACTTTTGTCCCAAAGAGGGACAAGCCATCGAAGAGGGCATTAACAAAGGCAGACTTAAAGGGTTCCACAAAGTCATATAAGCGCATCCAGGAATGTCTCCTCAGGGAAATTCCTGAACCCGTCGCACCATCTGCTGCATAAGAAATAAGCCTCATGGAGGATTTAACCACAGATTTCAAGGTGGAAAGCTGAGAGGAAACCTTGTCTAATACCCCTGCAGCTACTGAACCGTGTAGAGTATCTCCTAGCTCCTTTAGGAGATCTCTTTGTAGCCTAGTAAAGTGCTTTAGATAATTCAGCAATCTGATTGCAAAAGTCGCTGAAGAGAACATGCATTTTCTGTATCTGTCCATTGTACAAGACTCCTTGTTCTGCAGATGGACTGATGAGGATGTCTCTGAAAGTTCCTTGTTGATGGCTGCCGCCACCACCATAGCATCCCCTGGAACACTCTTAGTAAAAAATTAATGTCTGTAGGTGCAGTAATAAATTTGTTTGGCCTCCGAGGAACAGGTTCCACTGAGTCTGGAGACTCTCACGCCTTTTGACTGACTAATTCCATCAGCTCGTTGAAAGGCGGAGACACCCAAGTGGCAGAAGGGGGAGACCCAACAGCCTTCAGGTATACATACTCCTCCTCAGAAGGGTTGATCAGCTTCCAGCCACCTCTCTGTTTAAGGATTTGTAGGATGTCAGGAAAAGACACATCCTCAGAGGGTGACTGTGGGGACCCTTCTAACTCATTGAGGTCTCTGTCAGAAGTTACTCACGCCTCTGGGAAGTCTAAATGCTTCCTGTTGCAAAGTCTCGTATGAGGGACCTCTTCAGAAGGGTATTCTGGAAAGGTTTCGGAAGACAGGGGTTCACCAAATGGGGCATCCTGAGGCCTAGGGTCTCTGTGTGTCTGTGGATGGTGTGGTGCCGAGACAGATGCTGGTGGCTTTGGGGGAAGAATGTCAGGACCCAATACTGGAGCTGTCTTTGGAGACAGCACTCTCCTCATCACCTTGAAAGTCCCCTTCCCCTGATCCGATGACACCTCTGGCTCTGAAGAGCCAGAAGGCATCCCCAGAACCAAGGGGGTTGGTCTGAGGCCGATGTAGGAGCCGAGCTGACCTGTGCTGAAATCCCGAGAGGCAAGTTTGGATCTGACAAATGTTCTACCCAACTCTCCTCCCCGGATCTGGCCAGAGAGTGCTGGCTCCTAGACCCCTCGAGTTCAGATGGAACTGTGGATGTTGGAGCAGATGTCGGGCCCAAAGATCTAGGAATAGGTCTCGGCATCAACAATTCCACTACGATAGGTTCCAGACATTCCAGCTACAAGGTCCCAGATCAGCTCAGAGGAGGAATCAATGTTGTAGGGGAGGTCTTGGTCAGTTCTGAATCCCACTGGGTTGGAGCTGATAGCAGTTTGGCCAGCTCCAGTGTCCTTAAAAGTCTGGGCACCACCTGATCCACATCATCATAGAAAGACTCCTGGAGGACTGAGAGGAGGGGGCAGGAGATGTGACCAGTTGTAGTAGAGGTGATCTTAAAGTAGGGGAGACTGGTACCAATTCCGGAGACCAGCTCTGTAATTCAAACCCTACTGGCACCAATACAGAAGGAGCAGATGATGGAGATTTTCAGGGCCTAGAAATCTTCGGGTCCGGAGATGCAACTTCAGTCAGCTTTTTTGCTGGGTCTGATTGTCTAGAAGAAGGAAATGGCCTTTTTCCAGATTTGTTAGACTTCAATGAAGGAGACTTGATCAATTTTGAAGTGCCCTGCCTTCTTCTAATGCTACAGTGAATGAGGACTTCAGTAAACCTCTCACTATAAGTTTGTTCTTCCTTTCAAGCAGCACTCTAGAACTGAAAGAGTGGCAAATGGAACAGGATTCTTGCAGATGCAAAGCTCCAAGAGTGTGTCCATCCATGATGGACAGTTTCTGGTTACACTTCACACACTTTTTAACCCAGAGGGTTTGGTGTCCTTATATTCCTTAGACATAATCAGTATACTAACAGAAAACAACAAGTATAAGAAAGATGTACAAACTACTCAACAGTCCAGTAGACAAACCAAAGCTATTACTGCACTATATATAAAACTTTTTTTTTTTTGACAAGAAGAAAAAATAACTGTAACAACTACAACAGAAGAAGGGGAAGGGTGGCAGTTCTCTAACTGAAAATGAAGCTGCCTAGTTAACAGAGAGGAGGGAAGGAAGAAAGATAACCATGTAATTTAAACGGGCAACGGCAGCCCTCTAAGCTGCTGGTTTAGGTTAGGAAGAAATAACAGGAGCAATAAATTTCTTTCCAACACTCTCTAAATTAAACGAGTGTGTAAAATAGCAAGGTAAAGGATAGAAAGGAAAGCTCTCTAACTAGAAACGGGCATTAAACACTAACTTTAAGCTGGGATAGGGAGTAACACATGTCTAGTGAAGAAAAATGAGATCCAGAAGCAAAGCAGAAGAGTGAACTCTCTAAACTAACTAGATAACTACTAAAACACTAATCGTTAACTTTTTAAACAGCCAAAACACCAAGTATATTGATAATAAGCAAGAAAAATGTTTCAGCTTAACCAGAGCAAAAATGGTATCACCCAATTTGTTTAGCGGCAAACGAGATCTGGGGAGCTTTTGTAGGGCATGATGGGATAGGGTTAGAGCCACAAGCCAGTGGAAGACCTCGAACTTTTGTATACATCTGAGTCGAAACTGAGGATTGGTTCCAAACCCAACCAGTGAAGAATGAGGATGAGATAGGACAACATCACATTTATATTTTCAACTAAGTTGTCCCAGACTGTTAAATATATAATCAACTGAAACAAGATGTGGGAAGAATCAAGTTTCTGAAGGTGCTGAATTCCTGAAAGGAACTCATTAGAACCAGGATGTTGTTTAAGGTGATTGCTGACTGATGGGCACTGTAATATCTGGAGATTAGTGGGTGATAGATTGATGTGGGCAAATCCTTTCTCCCACACTGTTGAGAAAATAAGATAAAAATGATCAGTATTTGGGGAGCTGTTATCAATCTCTAGTAAAGGGTACATATATGGAATGTTGTAAAATTAACTGTGGCAGCTGCATCTTATTAAAGTAGTGAATATAGTAACAGAAATAAAACAACTGGAATTGGGATCTTTAGAAAAAGGTAGAAGCAACTTACATAGGAGAAAAGGGAATTGTGTGAAGAATAAATGCAGAGGAGGAGGAACAAGGTTTAAAAGAAGGCAGGGTTTGAATGAGCTATGTAATGTTTGACTAACAATGACTGGATAGATTATAAGTGATGTATAATGTTTGCAACTACAATTATATAAATATAAATATAGGTTCATAGGTTCATAGGTAGGTACTAGGCTATTGGCCCTAGGGCCTATATAAGCCTAGCCAAAGGTACCCTGGCTTTCGCCACCCAAGAAAATTATTTTTCTGTGCCACTGTCGAGCAGAGCCACAGAAGTGATCCCCGGGGTGAATTTCCTATCTCCCATCCAATCATCAAGATTTTTCTTGAACAGTGCTAATGAGGAGCTTTGCTTGAAATAAATTGCCTTTGCAAGGCTCAAACCCAGGATCCTGTACACTAGAGTCACAGTAGTTAACCACTAAACCATCATAGCAATAGTGGTTTGTGATGTATAATGTTTGCAACTAAAATTATGTCAATATGGTTTTCTTTTCATTTATATAAATGTATGATTGCCTATGTCATATGTGATAATTTAATAGAGATGTTTCTTGTTTAAAAAAAACATAGGAAGGCTGAGAGGTTAATATTATCATTATAGGTTCATAGGTATACTAGGCTAATGGCCACTAGAGCCCTTATAAGCCTAGCTGTTTAGCCCACATGCGACTCCAAATTTTATTTATATAGGTGGTGATTTACTGACTGCCTCTGTTCATCAGAGATATAGATGCCAGACCAGGGGTGAATTTGTGATTGCTCCAACTTGTACTTAAGACAGGTTGAGACTCTGGGGGAGGGGGAGGGGGCTGCTGTGTTCTCCCATATTTGTGAGTATGAGGTCCAGTATGTTGGAGCCTCTAGAGTGAATTTTCACTGTTTGGTCAAGGATGCTTGTATTTACAAAGTTGAGGAATCTCTGTGCCAGTAGATTTGAGGCCGTGCAAGATTCCCAGTCTATAGAGAGATAATTAAATTCTTGTATGAGTGGGGGTGTTAGGCTGGATAGTAAGTGTTTCCAGTAGGTCCAAGTATGCATTGTGAGCTTCATGTGACATGGAGGGTGACCTATAGTTAGCTAGGACATAGTACAGGATTTTGTCTATGATGATCAGCACATGGAGGAACTCTACCACATCATCCTGTTTAACCAACCTAGAGGTATACTTATTATTGATGTATATTGAGACATTTCCACCTTTAGCCCTTGTCTGTAAGACTACTGGTCTAAAAGTGTGGAAGGCACTGAAACCTTGCATTTCTAGGGTGGTCCCTGCTGCTTTAAACCATGTCTTAGTAACTGCACATACGTCTATATTCTTGAGTGTGAGGAGGGCTTGGAGGGAGTGTAGCATTTTATTTAGCCTCCTGACATTGAGCAATAACACCTTGAGGTTCAGTTGAGTGGATTTTCCTATGTCAATAGGTTTGTCAATTGGCATTGTCTAAAAAAGGCACTATGAGGGTGGATAAAGTTTTAGCCACTATTTGAAAGCCTAGAGCAGTCAAGTGCATACCATTTATAGAAAAGCAACATGGTCTGTTAACCGTGTCCAACAAAGTTTACAAACAATGGAGCCCCTTAGAATGACACTAGAAAAAAAAAAAGCAGTCATTAAAATCAGTCATCACTGTCATATTGTGACATCATCTTCAGTGATGGTAATATGCTGCTCAGTGTTCAACTCACGCCAGCCTGAGATACATAGCATGAGAGCTCCATAATGTCTCTCTTCATATAGTCCAGGAAGGTATGTCTGAGGTCATTTACAGCTACATGGACTATGATGGAATCATACCGGTACCTGTCGTGTAATGGCGTGAGTGCATGTGTGATTCAGCATATATTGGCTCCTGATAAGCAGCTAACCAACTTATTGTAGAACTATTGGTTTTACAATAAGGTCTGAATTCAGGAATAAAGGGTGACTGAGTACAGCTATTACTTTATGAATTTATCTGTTTAATTATTTATTTTGATTCTACTGTCTGCAATAAGTAACAGTGAAACAGTGAATAACAACTGACAATCAGTACAGAAATATACTAACAAAAGGTAGGATGAGAAGGAATTTTAACACGAGAGATATCAGAATAAGTTTCTTATATCTGGTTGCAACATGCCATGCTAATGAAGGAGAGAGAGAGTGTGATTCATAAGAATTAGTCTGCTACTGCTCATATACATTTTAACTGGTCAAAGGCATTTATGCAATTATACACTATGCCATCAAATATAGTACAGAGAAATTCTAGTATGACTCTTTCTGTGCTAACATAATCCTGCTACCAATTTTTAAATAACAGGAGGATCATGGCACATATTTTGTTTTTAGCATGTCACAGTATTATAAGGTATACATAAATGGTGCAGCCTGAATGCATCAGAGATTGTTCTCCTGAGACATAATATATAGCTTTGTATTTCATAAGTATAAACTGGTACAGAAAGGGAGCTTTTGTACCACTGTGTGTTTCTTCAGTGCCTGCCTCACCCATACCTGCAGCACATTTTCCCAGCTTGCTCAGCAGGCTACCATGTATATTTATCAAAGATGACACAGACAATACAAAGTACATGCTAAACAGCTGCATTGTAGGCCACGGTGGTGCAGCGATTATCATTGCTGCCTCACAGCAAGAGGTTCTTCAGTTTGATTCTCAGCCCGAGTTCCTTCTGTATGGAGTCTGCATGTCCTCCCTGTGGCTGCATAAATGATAAAGACATGCGGGTAGGTGTATGTGCATGTGCCTTCCATGAAGGTTGGGCGTCAGGCTGACACCATAAAAATCCACTGCCAATCATTAGCAGACTGGTGATCCACTGTGGCGACCACTAAACAAGAAAAGCCAAAAAGACCTCAATGCTAAATAGCTGCATAAGTAGACTGGTACATCACAAATAGGTGTAGCGTACCACAGCAGTTCCATTTAAAATCAAGAGCTCCACTGAAATGAAAGGGATATGAGCTAGAATGCACAAAATGATAAACAGAAACTTGACATCAGAAGTTGAAGAGGGTAACTCTTGACAATAAGCATATTTTTTCACATTACACTCAGCGGGCATACTAGACAATAAGTACTAATATTTCATATAATGGGCGGTGGAAGGGAGGATCCTAAGGAATGAGTTAGCATTTTACAGGTTAGGTTATGGCAGGAGTAAACATAGATAATGAGCAGTATAAGATGGAAAGAGGGCCTAGATATTAGAATTACTGTACATTATATGTCAGATACACTAATTGTGCACACAAGTTTACTATCATAATCTGGAAATGCAGTTGATCGAATGCCAGTTAAAGAAAAGTGCAGTTTCAAAGTTGCACAATGCTGAACTGGAATACTACAAACTCATAACAATGAAAGTAAAGTGTGATTCATTATTATAAGTTTGGCATTGTGAATGGAGATCGCGGTACAATGAGGATCAGGAGCTGGTAAATATATATATATATATATATATATATATATATATATATATATATATATATATATATATATATATATAATTTGCAGGGGGTTTAGGGGATGCAGGGGGGGCTTGCCCCCCTGCAAAAATGTAAAAGGACAGTAACAATTAATACCACATAGATTTGTAGAACTAATAGCACAACATTTGCATTTTAACACTGCTGATAACCTCTTTTCATGTTTTCTGCAAATGTTTTCTATGGAAAGAAGTCAGGAAAGAGTTACACTTCCAGAAATTTATTTTATTCTTGTATTGCAGTGGCACTACTTTCTCACAGCTGAATGCTGTAAAAATAGTACGTTACACAGGTAGAACTAAAAAAAAAAAAAAATCACAATATGGTTATGGAGCACTTATGCATTAATACAAAGCATTGCGACATATATTAACCAAGCAAAAATATATTACAAGGCACATTTTAATTGTTTTCCTTCAACTATGTGTAGTTAACACAAATCCAGCTATACTGTATACAAGGATTAGATGTTAAGGATTAGATGTTTAAGTTTTCTGGATGGAAGTTGACCTTATATTGACTATTTTGAATACATCAAATTGCAAAATGATGGAATTAACAGTTTCGATCTTTCGATTAAAAAACACCTGTTTTTTTACATTATTTTTTGATGTTATGAATAAATGGTCAAAGCACTTTCTTTTTTTCAATAGTAAAACGTGCATACTATTACACGAGAGCTTCACTATGCCTACAGATCAGCTCACATACTAGAATTCCAAACAGAGGCCAACTCTGTGCTACCAGCAAATATATTAATATATAAATGGCATATACTCAGCCTGTGCAATGTGATGGCAGATTTCAAATAATGTAGGATATGTTGCACCAAATTATTCATGATTCCCAGACACTGAGTCTTATATTTCAGTGCCTTGAATTTCAAAATGTACTATGATGGTATAATAAAGCTGCAAAAGAAAAAGGCCTACAAGACTAGCTCAGCAACAGCCTTATATCATTTACATAAAATAATTTTGGAGATGACAAAGAAACAGCAGGTTAATATTTCAATTAAATAACTTTTCACTTCTGTCATTACAATCTACAATTCACATAGTGGTTCCAGTTACATTTTTACAACTTTTTGCAGACACTGCAAAAAATGGTAAGTTTGTTATTTATGGAAGTGATGGCCATGCCACAAAATTGTATACATATTTTTACAAGCAAATGTAATTAATCTCAAGACAAATGACAGGAACAGATATTTATGTAAATCATATTAGATGTCCTCATAAAATAAGGCTTTGTTTATTTAACTTTCATTGAATGCTACATGAAAGCATTGTTAATGTATTTAGCAGCTGTAAGAAACCAGTACTGTATTTAATTTAGCTCATGCTTCAGAAGCATTATAATATTCATGTGTTTCACTTGCTAGTGCATTTTCCTTATTTCACTGTACTATTATATAAAACATTTTCAGCTCATTGACAGCAATATTTCTCCCATGGCGGAAGAATGCTTTCTGGTCAATCTGCAACTTTATCCAAACACTACAAATTGTACTGCATGTTAATGCACTCAGGTAACTAACACTACAGACATTCAAAAAGACACATGAAATAGTCATGTTGACTGCTTAGTTCAAGGAGTATTATTCAATGATATTATGGATACTTACATACTGTCCCTGCTTTGGCATGAGACTCGAAGATTAAAACTCCAGCCAGTTCTCTCTTTACCTGAAATAAATAAATAGCTATAAAACACGTCAGAAACCTAGGGCATTTTTATATATATTTTTGCAAACTACATAATGTAATACAGTGTTGTGCAGCCTACTACGGCATGCTATGTAGTTGCACTGGATGTTGATTATATATAAATAAAATATATACTGTGAATCGAAAAGTAAAAGCATAACTGAAAAAGATAATGAAATGCAATTTCTCAGACCTCCTGTTGAATTCATTGCCTCTATGGATATTTTTAAAGTTACAGATGCCTAAGCAATAGGGAGCATAAGTTTATGAAAGGCTACATAGGTGCTGCTTGGGTTCTGAGTTAGGTAGCTGGTCAGGAACATTAAACAGCTAGGGAAGGACCAGATCTTGAGATACAAGACAGATGTTTACCTTTCAATCTGGGCTGTCAAGATTTCCAATAATCTGATAAAACACCTTCAAGGCAATGACTCTTCACAAGTTCATAGGTTTATAGGTGTTTATTAGGCTAATGACTACTAGGGCCCTTATAAGCCTAGCCATGCAACCCAAATGTGACCCACAAATTTGATTTACATAGGTGGTGATTTACTGACTGCCTCTGTCCATCATAGACATAGGCATCACATCGAAATGAATTTCTGATTACCCATCCATTGGTCCAAGTTGCTATTAAATAGGGATAGTGAGGAACTCTGCTTCACATGGATGGGCAGTCTGTTCCAGAGAATGAGAATTTTCTGAGAAATATATCTATCTTTCCACCATATCCTATTTATGTCAGAAGCAAAATTTAGGTCTTTTGATCTAGTCGGTCTGATACTGTTTGTTTTGCAGACGTGCAAAAGGTTCATCAAAACAGGGTCCAGGGATGCCTTGGATGACATGCACAGATCATCTCTCAGAAGTCTATATGATACCACATAAAGAGACAAGGCTTTTAAGTGAACAGTTTAGGGCATTGTGTTTACTCCCAGTCTTCTTTTTGAATGGAAGTTTTGTGGATGTTCCAGTTGCTGCATGTTTCTGGTCTGGTACATGCCAAAGAGGGCATTATATACTATGATGGATATGATGAGGATCAAGTACAGTGGTACAATGACCTCTCTGGACCAAAATGCTATGCCTTTACATATAAGCTGAGCAACAGAAAAGGGTTTTCTGACTATCTTGAATAAATGTTGGTCGTAGGCTAGGTTACTATCTACAAGAGTTCCCAGATCGCTGAGTTGTGAATTAACTTTTAGGGGTGTTTTATTGATGACGTATTTACCCAGGGTGGATCACGTCCCTAAAGGTACTATAATGCATTTGTTGGTATTGAGTTTTAAGCCATAGTTTTGGCACCAGAAGTTTATCTGTGTTATACCTTCCTGAAGGGTGATTTCTTCTTGGGGGGATTCAGTCATTTTCAAACTTGAAAAAATAGAATAAATACTCTCCCCTGAGTCAGATTCTGTTGTCTAGATGTATTTTATTTCATGCTACATTTTGCCATATTCAGCTACTATTGAAATAATGGCAGATTTTGTTAATGGAAAGAAACTGTTCACCATATTAACTTATGTTACCATAAAATACGTTATAACACTCTCCATGGCTTTAATGGCCTCATACTGTTTCAGAATGTCAGTTAGCTGGATAGGTCATTAGGAACAGCAATACAATGTTTGTAACTACTAAGATAATGGCATAGTCTCACTCTAATGAGGAGCCTTCGATTTCTGAGAGCTTTTGCACAACTTCCATCTCAAAATGTAAACGTTCAAACATTTAGCTGGAGAAACCTTTTCTATAGAACTTTGATGGTAGGCAAGGAAACAATAGACTTCAGAGGTCAAATTTTGACTATATGCAAACCTTCCTGAATGTAATTCTAACTACATGCAGACCTTCATATGGCAAAAAATAAAATAGAATGCTCCTCAGGCAATACATTCTGATTCTGGGGAGAGTATTTATTCTGATTTTCATTTGGAATAATTTTCCTTTTCTGAAACCATGAGTAGAATGAATCAATATTTTTAGTGGGAAAAATGACATTCCAGTTTCTTTGAAAAATATTATGATTTATTACAACTGGAATTTCCTCAGCCTGCTGCTGTTCCTCATGTGCTTTCAGCTTTGGATGATGTTGTTATTATTATAGACTGCAACAAACTTGACAGCCAGCCTGCACCATTAAGAAGGCAGACAGACTGTATAAAATTTTTCAACCTTACAAATACATACATTTAAATCCCAGATCTGACCCTGCAGTGATTTCCTTGTCAAATCTTTCTGCAGATAAACATTTTGTAAATGCTACTTCCTCTCCCTGTTATAAGGATGGTAAAGCTTTTCATAGATTTGGAAAATAATTTCTTATGTCCCTCTTAATTTTAATTCTCAAGCTCACATGCTAGAGTTTCTGCTTGCTTCTTTTGCAAATATGAGGATACTTACTGCCACTTTTCAATCTTTGGGAGGTAAAGGGGGTAAATCTTCTCTAAATACCCTTCTTGCTTCTATTTCTCATGTAACCAAACATTATATAACGTGTTCTTATGTCCCAACTGATGCCTCTTGCAGAGCAATAGCTACTGGGTCTGATATTAAAAGTTCTCAATTTGCCTGGAAATGTAAAATCTGAAATGTTTATTTTTCCCTTGACAAGGAGATTGTATTTGGAACATCTGCTGTTGAGGTCATGAAGAAATGTGATGAGATATGAACATTGATTTAAGGGTTGCCTCATTTTTTTCAGTCTTCCTTTTCCCAGTTTATTAAAGGTTTCATGCTTTATTTAGGATCCTTTTATAAAAAGCAAAATAAGCAGACTCAGCAAACTTCAGGCAAGGAGATATTTTAGAAACAATGTCAATCAGGCTCTAAAAAAGCAAGCAGAGCCTCTCAGAAACAAGTCCAACATGTCTGAATGACTATCCACAAATTGTATCTGGAACTCCATTTCTTTCTTTGGCAACAGATTATCTCAGACAAATGAGGTTCTGAGTGTTATCCATCGGGGATACAGATGGCAGTATGAGTCCCTACATCCTTTTCAGGAGATTACTGCTCATCCACCAGATCAAAGTTCTTTATTTCACAGTGCCAGTGGTGCAACAGGTAGCACAATTACAGAAGGCTGAGGGTTGTACTCCCACGCCATGTAGATTGATTGCTGATATTGCTGTGCAGCATAAGGGTAGAATGCTGACTGTGCCATCCTTCAGATGAGACATTAAATCTAGGTCCCATCTACCAGATGTGGTAGTAACTGAAGTGGATGTAAAAGATCCCATGCCACCTATCGAAAAGAGTAAGGGTCCTTTATTTAACACAACATAAAAAAAACATTATTTACATATTTACAGGCAAATATATGCATATTTCTATTTTTTTCAGTACTTATCATTTTTCTTATAACATCTTTTTTGGTATTCTTCCATAACTGACCCCCACTATGTTTTTCACAACCATAATCTATTTTTTTTCACAATATTATCTGCCAAAATCCATTTCTCATTAAACAAAATTTAATTCATTCTTTCATTCCAAATAACCCATATTACATAAAATAAATTCTTATGTACCTTTCTCACATAGTCTTTCTTCTTGGTCTTATAATATCTATATATAACTATATTCATATCTATATTGCTTATGTCATCAACATTATCAGAAAAAATCTTCACACAACTTTTTCCAGAGTATCACCACTCTTTTACATTTCAGAAAAACATGTTCTGTTGTCTCTTCATCCTGACAAAATAAACACACTCTTTCAACTTTCTTTTTATATGGCATATTCCCCCTTACTGGTAACTTATTTATTACCAGTCTCCCTAGGAAATCCTGACACATTACTATCTTGGTATACCTTTTTCTTCTTCTTTCATCTTTTCCCGGTTAGGGGTCGCCACAGTGGATCACCTGTCCGCTCATGATTGGCAGTGGAGTTTTACAGTGTCGAGTTGCCAGCCCGGCGCCCAACCTTCCACAGAAGTCACCCACATGCACACACTCACACCTAGGGCCAGTTTAGAGTGTCCAATCCACCTACAGCATGTCTTTGGGATGTGGGAGGAAACCGGAGCAACCGGAGGAAACCCACGTGACCACAGGGAGGACATGCAGACTCCACACAGAAGGCACCCCAGCACTATCTTGGTATACCACTTTTTCCTTACTTTAATGATTTTAATAACTTCTTCTGTTAAATTTCCCCATGGATTTACATAATATTATTATTTCATCACATTATTATGCCACATCTTTCTATTTTTCTCTAAATAACATTTTTTTTATTTTCCATGTTAATATTTTTCCTTGATAATTTTTAATTTCATTTACATATTTTTTTCTCTTTTTTTTATATTCATCTCTGAGAACTTTTTTTGCTTATATTTAAACATTTTACTATTGATTTCTTACTCTCTTCCTTTATCCACTTCAGTACAACATACAGGTTTAAAGAAGTAGAATAAACAATTGGATTCAGTAACCCCAATCCCCCTTCATCTTCACTTATGCACAACACACTTCTTTTCATTGGGTTTAATCTTGAACCCCCTATGAAAGAAAATACCAATTGCACAATTTCCTTTTCATATATTTTGAGGATCATATAAACATTTGACATATAGTCTATTTTTCCCATTAATACAGAATTCACCAGACAAAGACATCTTAATACCGGAGGAATGCAAAGCCCCTGTAATCACGGATGAACAAGTAAAGACCGCACTCTCCAAAGCCAAGAACACAGCATCCATGGGACCAGACAACATCCCAGGCTGTGTACTGCAAAAAATACAGAACGAACTGGCACCCCACCTAAGTACCAAGTTCAATCATAGCCTCACCTCAGGCTATGTGTCTACTGAATAGCGCACAGTGACAGTTATCCCAATCCACAAAGGGGGTGCCACCACAAACTACGGAAACTGCCACCCCATTAGCCTGACAAGCCTGGTCTGCAAGGCCATGGAACGTATCATCTTGGAGCTTATAAACAAATACATAGGTAATCTCCAAACCCTGGACCCCACTCACTTTGGGTTTGTAAAAGGCATATTATGTCTACTAAACCTGACTGACTTCTTTGAAGCAGTCACTAGAGCTGTAGACATGGGCAAGGTAGTGCACACAGCCTATCTTGACCTCTCCAAGGCTTTCAATACCATCCCCCACTCTGGAATTACAGATAAACTCACTAAACTGAGCATACATCCCTATGTCACAAGATGGGTGACCAACTGGCTCACTGACAGAACCCACACAGTAAAAGTAGCTGACTCCAAGTCTGACTTCAGACCAGTGACGAGTGGAGAACCACAGGGTTCAGTCCTGGGTCCTCTCTTGTTCAGCATCTACTTCTCCTGAAGTGCAGGCCAACACAGAAGGTCTTTGGTTAACAAAGTTTGCAGATGACTGCAAACCGAGAGCCATAACAGAATCACCTAATGATGCAGACATTCTACAAAAGGGCCTCACAGAGACAGATGGTTGGTGTCAAAGTCATGATCTCAAGCTCAATGCCAAGAAGTGCATCATCCCCTTTGGGAAAAACTCGGTACCCATGAACTACCACATAGGCGGTAGCACACTAAACACTGAAAGTGTCATAAGAGACCTCGGACACAGATGGACAGTAGTCTCTCCTTTGATAACCACATCACCACAGTAGTTAGAAAATCCTTCTACGTGGCACACCTCATCACAAAAGGGTTCTCCTCTAGAAAAAAGGAAGTCATTGTTCCTCTCTACTCATCCCTCATCAGACCCATTATAGAGTACAATGCCCCATTTGGCATGTATCTCACAAGAGACCTACAGCAATTGAAAAGGCCACAGAACTACCTCATTAAGAGGATTACTGGCCTCAAACAGATGCCATACGCAGACCGTCTCAAAAAACTCCAGCTCTACTCCGTCGCATATTGCCTACTCAGAGGCGATCTCTGCCTAACATACAAAGCTATGTAAAACCCAGAGCTGTTGGACATGCTACACTTAAAGAAATCCCAATCTCTCCGAACCACATGCTTCAGGGACCTAAACCTTCTCACCACAATAAACAGAACATGCTGGAGGGATAGATTTTGTCCCAGAGACTTCTCATAATCTGGAACAAACTACCCATTCATGTCAAGCAAAGCTCCTCATTGGCCCTCTTTAAGAAAAACCTTGACGACTGAAAGGGAAATAGAAAATTCACCCCGGGGATCACTTCTGTGGCACTGCTTAACAGGGGTACAGGAAAATAATTTTCTTGGGTGGCGAAAGCCAGGGAACCTTTTTGGCTAGTCTTATATAGACTCCAGGGCTGATAGCCTAGTACCTACCTATGAACCTATGAACTTATGAACTTATGAACCTATGAACAAAACATTTTCCTGAATGCTAATCTATACATTCTCCAGAGAAGACATGTATTTAATTCCTTTATCAAACTGTCCCATTGCATCATAACTAAATCATTTCCCCAAATGTATCCCTAGCAATGACATTTCATTCATTGCAAAATATACCCCGCCCAATTTTCACCACATCCAAACCACTTTTATCTTTATTCAAGGTCATTCCCATTTCCTTTAGTCATCCAATGAGATGAAACAATGCTTCTATCATCCATATTTTGTTATTAGCAACTACAACTAAACCATCTGCGTTATGTGAAAACTACTGGACTCACCATCTGCTTTTGCATCACATATCTAGCATTTTTCTAGTTAAAAGCTACTTCCTTCACTACTGCATTAATTATCAATGCAAACAATATTCCACTCATGGGGCACCCTCAGCTTATAACATACCTCATGCATATTTCTTTGCTCAACCACACATTTGCTAACACTCTCACTATTATTTTGATATGCTGATGTATATACTCTCCTAAATTCTGTACCCATTTCATACCTCTCCAAAACATCCAACAAAGTATCATCCCAACTGTATCAAATGCCTTGCGAATATCACCTACCATAAGTTCCACATCCTCCCCTTTTACTTACAATATCAACCACAATTTCTTTCACAACCAATAATTATTGACATCCCTTCCCTTCCCTTTTATACCATATATATTTTCCTCCACAAAAACCCTACCCTCATCTTTCCCTCCATTCTCCTCTTTATTATTCTCATAAAAATTTTTTATAATATGTGTTACTTAGTATGGTGGATCTACAATTCTTTATTTTATTCTCCTCATCTTTCTTCCATATGAATTTTAGCATTCAGCTATATAACTCTTTATAAACAAACTCTTCCTTCAACCATTCATTCAGTACATTTACAAAATACTCTCTATGCCAATCAATTAATTTATTGTACATTCCATACCCTATACCATCTGGGTCATACTGAATCAACATTTGCTTTCCTAAGTACTTCATCCAATTCACTAATAGTAATTTCTATTTTCAAATTCTCCTTAACTCATTCTGTATTTTTTACGTTCCATTGTCTCTTATTTTCCTTCTTTTTACTCTTATACATATTTTTCCTGTGCTGTACTACACATAGTCATAATTTGTTCTTGTGTGCTTTTTACCTCTCCTTCTGCATTTTTCATTTCCGTCTTTATATTAATATTCCCCTTTACTATTTTATTCAGATATGCAGATGGCTCTCTCCTTTTCCTTTGTAAATAATATCTCTGCCTGAACAGTAATACTTTTTTCTTAATTTCTTTTACATATTTCTTTTTCCATATCATAATACTCTCTTGCATCATTCTCTAAATTATTTTAATACATTTCCACACATTTTCCCATACTTCACTTTCTGGTTCTTTCTTACATCATCCTCCATTAATAAAACACATTTTATACTTCTTTTGAAGTTCAGTCCACCATTCAGACCAGTTTTTATAGAAGTCCTTTATGGTTATATGATCCTTCCATAATGTCAATACTTTCCACTCTCCAATTTCACCCTATAATATTTCATTTATTCTTTTTATTCCTTTACCTATTTTAATATACTCACTTCCTTCCATCACTTCCATCCTTATTGCTAAATGGTTTAAAAAACCCATCTCAGCTGTATCAACATCTGCTACCCCCAAACCTTCTGATAATACAAAATAATCAGTTGCAATTCCAAGTGCCCCCTTCTATGTCCACTGACATTTGTTCCATACAGCTAATTTGCCGCATTTTATCACTTACTGTAGTTTTTGCATCTTTACCTTTAAATCACAATAAAAGTCCCCTGAAATTATAATTTTCATGTTAATCACAGTCTAATATTTGACAAAACAGATTCAGTCTTTCCTTACTAGTTATATGTGCATATAAAACTTTAATTCTATAAACATGTTATCTTTGCCTCATAGCCATGACAGTTATTCTTCCTATCATTACCAATATTACATCTAGTATTTTCATTGTTTTATACACAACACAGTCACTCCAGAACAACGTTCACTTCCTAAGTTCCATATTATATTTCCACCCCACAATTTTTCTGTTTGCAGCCTTTCTTCACTTGTCAGAAATCTTACTTCCTCTAAAATAATAAAAGCCACATCACATTTAGCACACCATTTTAATATTCCTATCCTTCTTGCAGTGTTGTACAGATTTACTGAAGTAATCTAAAATTGTTGCTTTTCCTTCTTAAGTTTAGGGAAAATATTTTTAAATTATCATTTTCTTAATTTTACTCTTTCCCAAAGTAAACATGTTGTCCTGGGTTATATACAAGTAATCCATGAAACTCAAAATCAGATTTTTCAGAAGCAAGAATGTCAAAACAGTTCAGTATCAATCCATTCTCTTGACCTCTCTTCCAGCATGCAATCTCTCTACTTTTTCCCCTAGTTATTTTTTCTTCTTTTATAGTTTTTTCTTCACCTAGGTCTCCCTTTGCTCAGGCTCTTGTTGTCCTTCCCCATGCATGTTTTCTTCCCTTCCCTTTCTTTTCCATTATTTACTATTTGCTCTTGACAATCCATCCAAAATTGCCCCTTTTATACAACCTGCATTCAGGCACATACCTTCTTGCCTTATACCCACACTATGTGTGTGTGTGTGTGTGTGTGTGTGTGTGTGTGTGTGTGTGTGTGTGTGTGTGTGTGTGTGTGTGTGTACCCACACTGCTTACATTGTATCTTGTCACAATCATTAATTAAGTGAAAAAAGTCTCCACAGAAGAAACATAATTTTGGACTGGTCAGCATATCTTAATATTCCTCTATGACCATCAAAAAATAACATTTGGCAAGTATTTCACCATTTTTTTCATATTTCAAAACAGCTTTTGACCGCCAACCTCCATTCCATATGTTTCTCTCATCTCTAAATGTTGTCATATTATTGACAGTTTCACACAGACTCTGCATGCATTTTTAACTGTCTTCTTCTAGTTCATTAGTTGTAAACTGCACAGTCACATTTTTTTAACATTTAAGCTACTACAAGAAAACAAATAATTGTTCCATGGATAAATGTTCTTTTTGTTACACAGTTACAGAAATGTCATCATCAGTCCATCAGTTTCATGTTGTCACTAAAAGTCTCTCTCTCTCTCAGTATGTATAAAAGACCAACGTTCTTGAGCTTTAAAACACAGAACAGTTACCAAATTGTCTTATACATAATATCTATCACAGTGTCACTTTTTGTTCATATTCTCTCAGTTGGTCTTCTCTTCCTTTTAAAAACAATTTAACTTACAGTTTGCTGCAGCTCTCCTTTTTTGTCTGGTGTCACTGCTGCATGTTCTAGTCACTGCATTATCTACTGCCACAAAACCAAACACCTTCTCAGTTTGCTGCTGCTTTCCTCTTTTACTTTATCTCACTGCTGCATAAGTTTTAACTGTTGCACTATCTGCTGCCACATCACCTGGTTCCTTTTTCACATTACCATCCTCAGGACTTCCAAGAAAGTTATCTGCCATCTCACTCCATATAACAGCAGAAGTGTCACCTGGATCATCCTGCTTGATTATTTTTACAGTAATTCATATGCAAGCCCTCCTGATGCTAGTTCTGTTATCTGCATAGCCGGCCTTAGGCATAGGCCAACTAGGCAGCTGCCTAGGGCATCGCTCTAGCAAGGGCATTTTTCTAGTATTTATTTGGTGTAGGTAGACCAGGATGGGGCACCAGGTGGTGGGGGGGCACCATGGAGCCCTTTTGCCTAGGGCACTAGTTGACCTAAGGCCGCTCCTGGTTATCTGTACCGCTTTAACAGACTCATTTACTACCTTCTCCAGGGAGACAGCTAAATGCCGCTCATTTGTAACATCTACCACACCGAAATCCAAATGGGAATTGTTTACATTCTGAAACCCCATAGTGAACAAATTGTTCTCCAAATTCTCATGTTCCACCTCCAAACTATTCATAGCTTTCCTCTCCTCCTCCATGCTGCTGATTCCTTTAGGCCTCATGCTTACTGCTGTAGGAGCCATCTGGCACAATCTAGCAGCTCCACAGAGTAGGGGAAGATCCTTGATGCCCTGGCCAAATGTCCCCTAGTAGCATGAATACCACCTTGGTTCTCCCCTGAAAAAAAGCCACTAGCCTAGTGGGACAAAGTATAAATAAATAAATAAATAAATAAATAAATAAATAAATAAATAAATAAAGTCACTATCATTTAACATCTTCTGGTTCATGTAGTAATAGTACATGTTCCTCTCTATTTTGCAGGGAAAGGTTTTTATTTAAAGGTGTTTCTGGTAGCAAAGAAAAAAGCTTCTTGGAAACCACTCTTAGATATTTCCTTTCTTAACCAGTTTGTGAAAGTTGTTGTTGTTGTTGTTGTTGTTGTTGTATCTTTCGGCTTTTCCCGGTTAGGGGTCACCACAGCGGAACTCCGGTCCGCTAATGATTGGTAGTAGATTTTTATGTACTGACTTGCCAGGCCTGACGCACAACCTTCAATGAAGGTACTCCCATTCATGCATGTCTCCACACAGAAGACGCTTTAGCTGAGAATCGAACAGAACAACTTCTTACTGTGAGGCGACAACGCTATCGCAGCACCACCACGACAGCTCAGTTTGTGAAAGTTCCAAAATTCAAAATGCCATTCATTTACAACCTATTATCTTTTATTCCCTCTTCCCCTTTTTTGGTAAATCTAGATGATGTTTATCATCTCATTCCTTAGCCACAGATTTCAAACATTTTTTAAGGTTTGCTGTGTTTAGATTGCACTTTTAGTTATCCTTTGTCCAATGGTGTTTTCAAATTATCTAGCTTCACAGATGTCCTACTGCACCTCAAAATTTTCACATCTTCCTTATTTTGATTATTCCTGGGATTCAATTAACTCCATGCAAGAATAGTGCTATTCCTGCACGGAGTGGTTTGTGTCCGTGCGGCACTTTCTAATACGATCTGGCATAATATTAGAGAATTACTCTAATATTATGCCAATATTTCAGTGTCCATGGACACTGAAATGAAATAAATGATAATTTCAGTGTCCATGGACACTGAAATACATACAGCAGCAGGAAAGCAATGCAGGGGGTGTGTGACAGGTTCTGTAACACACCCCCTGCACTGTATAAGTGCCTTACAACACCTTGCAACCTGCTAAAGCAGGACATGTGTACAAAGGCACAAATAATGGGGGATAAAGCTCTGAAAAGGGACACATCTTACATATTGCCTTCACAAACTTAGAAAGTTGATAGAAAACAAGTCATGCATTAGCATGAATTACCAAAGGATAGAAGTCTGAAAGCAAATGTATACCAATATTCTCTGACAGCAGTCCATGTGGACAAAGGCACAAATAATGGGGGGACAAAACACTAAAAATAGGGACACCTCTGAAATATTGCCCTCACACACTTAGAAAGTTGATAGAAAACAGGATATATATTAGCAGGTATCTCTGAAGGATAGAAGCCTGAAAGCCAAATGTATGCCATTATTTCCTGACTGAAGTCCTCAATGATTTATCAGAACACCAGAATACTCACTATATAACATAATAATATAATACTAATATTATATTTTTTTGTAGCTAAGCAGGTGTGCACGTTATGGCCCTCCACTTACCATAGCTTAAACATCACATAGGAGATAAATACAAATATACAGCTGAAATTTCCAAGCTGAGCTAGTGTAGTGGTTAGAATCCCAGTTTTACATGCAGGTGTTCATGGCTTGAGTACCAAGAGTGGCAAGTTATTTTTATATGGGAAAGCAGTGTTAAAATTATTTTTTAAACTTAAATTATGCAGTAACTGTTTTTGTCAACCAGGGTAGTGTAGCTGGTGTACAATGTAAGTGTGAGTGCATATAACATGTGAAATCACCCATGTACACACAAGTGTCCCATACAGTATAATCACACCTCTGGTCAATGTATGGAAAGCACATAGAGGGATGTCATGTAAAGTACATCATATACACTTAGTAAATGAAGTCAGTCCTCTGATATACTTAAAAAATTAAAGGTGAGCAATGGCTAGCAATGCTCAGCTATGCGTAGCAGATGTAACCATTGCTAAGACGTGAATGCTAAGCAGCAGGTAGCTCAGCTAAGTGGATTTGCGCATTGTTAAGCACTGCTCAACAACTTCTCTTTCAAGAAGTGCTAAAACCGGCATAGCCAGATTGTGCACTGCTTAGCAGAGCTTAACCTTTTCAAAATGGTCCAATGGCAGCAAAGGGCAGGAATATCACACTATTTAAATGGTGCAGGTGGGAATACAGACATAATCTGTTATAGTCCATCTGTGCAGATACAATGGTTGGCGTAGGACAGGGAATGCACTTCAGGGCACAACCCTGGAGCATTCAGGAGTCCAGGCTCATGGCTAGACTCCTAATAAAAAAACATGAGGAGAGACTGCTGCAGGGCCAGTACCCAGGCACCCAATACAAAGTGGAGGTCTGGGACTGTCTCTCACCTGACCTCACCAGTGCTACTGGCATCGCCCGGACTGGTAAGCCGCTACAGCACCACTATGCCGACCTAAGGCATAGGAAGGGGGAACTCTTGGACCAGTGGATCCAAGATGGATGGGATCAGAATGTGCCAGTAGTGTGTAAGTATCACTATCAAGTAGTTTGTAGCAAATACTAGCCTGAGAATGTGACAGACAGATATGCATAATTTGTGTTTTTCTCCCCTACAGCTGCAGCAGAAAAGGCTGTGAACATCAAAGCCCATGGTGACAGACTGCTAAGGCTGCGCCAACAATACTGTTACTTTGTGAGCTGAATACATAAAGTATGACTGAGGAATATTGAAGTACAATAAAGACTCTTAAAAAACTGTTGTGTTTATTCTGGTATGTTGTAGACATGCATAGAATGTATACAGGTTCTTCACAGCAAATATGGCTGTGACAGCATACATTAACTAAGGTTCATCTGTAAACAAGCTGTTAGGAGAAACTGTAGATGGTGTAGCTGTAAAACAAGATATAAATTAAATGTGAAATAGACACTGCACTAAGCTCTGAATCCTGAATAGTAATATGTAAAGTATCAACGTGTGTTCCATGCAGCATTTCCTTGTGTTAACCCTTGCTTTCGAGTTTGTAGTAATCCAAAGGAGTAATGCACAGTACAAGAACTATCTGTCATGCATGCATCACAGGATTACAAGTTTAGACTATCTAACCAAGAGACTATTAGACAGAAACCAGTGAAACAAGAAACAGCAGTTCCCCAGTACCTCAGTGTGATGAGAAATAGCTTAGTTGCTACTTTTGCACACCCAAACACTGTTCGAATCCAGGGAGTGGTACTAAGATATGTGCATATCTACATACAAGGAATCATGAATAAATGTAAAAACAGTCAGATAGTGTTAACAGATATTTTCCCCACAAGTTTTACAGGTAAGTAAATGTTGTCAGTAGCTGTATGAAGGCTATACTAATAAACTGTGTACAAGTGTTCAATTGTCCCACCACATGCCTGCAAATGACAGTAGGGTTGGTACATATAATATGAACTCTTCTCGACTCATACCTCTCAATTGTAGATATTCACTTAATGTCCAGATATTTGTCTCAGATTTTTGGTCTGTTTTACATAAAGTAGTGGTGTCATGGCAAATCAGTGGCAAAACATCACAGACTGAAGTTAGAAAATAATGATAGACATACAAGTGTCAGACGTCATATCCATCAGAAAAGCCATGCAAATGCAAAACCTGTTATTTTATCAACTTTCTAAATTTGTAAGAGCAAAATCTAAAATTGTCCATATATATGGGCCTTTGTCCCACTCTTATGTATGGCTTTGTCCAGATGTCATGCTCTAAGAGGTTGAAAGGTATGTTCCCGATACATGTCTCTCAAGTATCACACTGTCATGGCTAGTGGTCACTGCTGCAAATAATCCTGGACACAGATAGGAAACCAGTTGACATATGCCAGGAGCACACTCACATAACCGCAGTTCAGGGTAGTCCTCCTGTGCCAGATATGTAACCCTGACATGTACGAGTCCCCTCTAGTCATGTAACCAGAGTTGTCACAGTTTGCCTCATACCATTCCAGGCTGACAGGTTAATAGGTATGTTTGTACTACAGAAGCTATGGGCATAGGTAAATGTAAAGTGAAGGCTGACTCATAGAGTATTGAACAGTACTGCTGTGGAAAATAGAAGCATAAACAGTTGTTAATGGACTTTTTGTCTCTCCCCCCACCCATCATCTGCATCAATAATTATTACTCATATACTACGGGTATGTTGTGCTCCAACCCTAATGTTGGGACTTGTGTTATATTATTGTTAATATGTTTGATTGCTTGCATGTTAACATACCTTGTTCAAATACCATTGTTGGTGGCCTGTTGCCATCAATGTTACTGGTGTGCTGTTACGATGCATACTGTTGTTCCATTTATGCATGTGTTCTGTTTGCTATTCAACTGTTTCAAATCTGTTTTATGGAGGTCAACTGGAATACCCATGCATGCTGTTATAACTAATCTTGAAATGTGCTGTTCATGACTAGCCAACATATTTTGTAAAACCTCAACACCATAGAGGATTTGGGAAAGAAGATCCCAGCTGATCCACCTGTCCCACCTCATCTGGCTGTGGCACTGGGCCCCAGCATGTCTGTAGCTCAACCCGGATCTCCCTTGTCTGCTGGTCCTGCACCACCTTTGGGTGGAACCACCACAAGTGATGGGGCCCATCCCCCAGGAACTGGCGTGAACAGATCCAGGGTTTGGTGTACAGCACCCTTCATAGGTTCATAGGTTCATAGGTAGGTACTAGGCTATTGGCCCTGGGGCCTGTACAAGCCCAGCCAAAAAGGTACCCTGGCTTTTGCCACCCAAGAAAACTATTTTCCTGTGCCACTGCCGAGCAGAGCCACAGAGATGATCCCCGGGGTGAATTTCCTATTTCCCATCCAATCATCAAAATTGTTTTGAAGAGTGCTAATGAGGAGCTTTGTTTGATATAGATAGGTAGTTTATTCCAGAGTATTGGAAGTCTCTGGGACAGGAATCAATCCCTCCGGCATGTTCTGTTTATTGTGGTGACAAGGTTTAGGTCCCTAGAGCATGTAGCTCGGAGGGATTGGGATTTCTTTAAGTGGAGCATGTCCAACAGCTCTGGGTTTGACATAGCTTTGTATGTTAGGCAGAGATCACCTCTGAGATGGCAATATGCGACGGAGTAAAGCTGGAGTTTTTTGAGACGGTCTGAGTAGGGCATCTGTTTGAGGCCGGTAATCCTCTTTGTGAGGTATTTCTGTGGCCTTTCCAGTTGTTGTAGATGTCTTGTGAGGTACATACCAAAAGGGGCATTGTACTCTATACTGGGTCTAATGAGTGATGAGTAGAACAGAACAATGACCTCTTTTTTTCTGGATGAGAAACCTTTTGTGATGAGGTGTGCCACGTAGAAGGATTTCCTGACTACTGTGGTGATGTGATTATCAAAGGAGAGACTACTGTCCACCTGTGTCCCAAGGTCTCATCACACTTTCGGTGTTAAGTATACTACCACCTATGTTGTAGTTCATGGGTACAGAGTTTTTACCAAAGGGGATGACAATGCAATTTTTGGCACTGAGCTTGAGGCCATGGCTTTGACACCAGGCATCTGTCTCAGTGAGGCCCTTTTGTAGGATGTCCACATCGTTAGGAGTTTTGATTATGGCTCCTAGTTTGCAGTCATCTGTAAATTTCATTAACCAAAGACCTTCTGTGTTAGCCTGTACTTCAGAGAAGTAGATACCAAACAGGAGAGGACCCAGGACTGAACCCTGTGGTACTCCCCTGTGGTACTCCACTTGTCACTAGTCTGAAGTTGGATTTGGAGTCTGCTACTTTCACAGTGTGGGTTCTGTCAGTGAGCCAGTTAGCAACCCAGCTTGTGACATAGGGATTTATACCTAGTTTAGTGAGTTTATCTATAATTCCAGAGTAGGGGATGGTGTTGAAAGCCTTGGCAAGATCGAGATAGGCTATGTGAACCACCTTACCCTTGTCTACGGCTTTGGTGACTGCTTCAAAGAAGTCTATCAGGTTTAAGAGACATGATCTGCCTTTTACAAACCCGAACTGCGTGGGATCCAGAGTTTGGAGATTACCAATGTCTTTGTTTATAAGTTCCATGATGATACGTTCCATGGCTCCCCCCTTGTGGAGTGGGATAACTGTTGCTGTGCACCATTCAGCAGGCACAAAGCCTGAGGTGAGGCTATGATTGAACATGGTACTTAAGTGGGGTGCCAGTTTGTTCTGTAGTTTGTGTAGAACGCAGCCTGGGATGTTGTCTGGTCCCATGGATGCTGTGTTCTTGGCTTTGGACAGTGTGGTTTTTACCTGTGCAACCGTGATTACAGGAACTTTGCATTCTTATGGTATAGAGATGGGCTCTTTAGGGGGTGAGAGGGGGGTAAAGTTAGCACTGAGCCTATCTGCCAGGATGTTGGCAACATCAGTTAGGTCTGTATATTTAGTGCCATTGTGCTGTAACTCAGAGCAGATCTGAATGTTGCCATTGAGATTCTTGACATAGCTATAGAATGCTTTGTGGTTGTCTTTAGAATCAGTGGCAATTTTGTTTTCATAACTAGCTTTGGAGAATTTTATCAGGAATCGCAGCTTCTTACTGAGGCTGTCCAGGGAGCTCCTCCACTCATGGAATTTTACTCTCTTTTGCAAGAGTTTCTTCCTTCTGTTGTACAGTTTGTTTATGGCAGGGGACCACCAGATTGGCTTCCTTTTTTTGGAGGATAGCGTCTTGGTTCTGTTTGGGATAGCATGATCCATGCACTCATGTAAGTGCTTATAAAGTGCAATTGTGTATGATTCAGTAGTTGTAACTGTATTGTCCATCTGCATGGGTGTCATGAAGTTCACCACTTCTGTCTTAAGAAGCATGAAGTTGGCTTTGGAGAAATTTTTTACCATGGTTTCCTTAATGGGGGTGGAGGCAGGATGTGGATATCTAGGGTAATTAGCTTATGGTCGGATCGGACCAATGAGGCGTTGACTTCAGGTGTGGAACATCGGTCACTCATATTGGTAATGACTAGATCTAGGATATTGTTGCCCCTGGTGGGGGTGTGGATAAGTTGATCCAGGGCATTGGAGTTTATGAATTCCAGAAAGCGTTGAGCGAAGGAGTTGGTACATGAGTAGTTTTCCCAGTTAATGGTGGGGTAGTTGAAATCACCCATTATTAGGGTGTTTGGCTGAACCCTAATATTTTCCAGTACATCAAGAAAAGAGGAGTGGGAATCCTGGGGCATGGTGGGTGATCTGTAGAAAGTTACAATTTGGATTGCGGTTTTGCCCATAGTTAGTTGCACTTGGATAACCTTGGCTGCATTATGCTGAGCAACTAGCCTGGAGGTGTGGATATCCTTGATGAATATGGACACACCTCCGCCTTTGGTGTTCCGGTCCAGGTTACATGGCCAAAAAGTGTGGTATGAGTTATAGCCTGGTAGTGCAGGGGTGCTCTCTGGAGCCTTGAACCAGGTCTCAGTCACTGCACAGATATCGATGTTCTCCATTTTAAGGAGTGCCTCGAGTGAGTACATTTTGAGATTTAGACTTCTAGCATTGAGTAGAATCACCCTCAGTTTTTGCTTGCCTGTTCCTGTTACGGTGGTGAATTTGTCATTTGAACCTTGCCTAAATAGCACTGTGGCTTCCAGGTATGTCAGTGGGAGAGCAGTAGGTGTCACTGACATGCATAATAGTTGGCACTGCAGTTATCTGTACATGGCCCTGTCAAAATTAGCACTGTACCTAGGTCACTACAAGACGACTGCCAGGCGAATGTGCTGGCCAGATCCTGACAGTATTAAACACACATAACACATAGCTCATTGACCCCTGCATATTGTAGACATGCAACATGTTTTCATGTGTATTGAGACAGCTCTGCCATTGTGTCCTGTGCTGCTATTTCCCTGCAATCATACACGTTACTGCATTTCTGTAGGTATATGCAGGGTGGGCACACCTGTCAACTGTACACATTTGCACAGACTGTGCTGATATTTGCTTTAAATTTTGGTTCCATTTACCATACTATTGTGCCCTGTCTTCGGGACTAGAAGCATATCAGTAAAGACTACAGGTCAGATTGTAATGGCATACATTTGAGTTTCAGACTTCTTACCCGTCATAGCCTTACTACAACAGTGAGGCCTGCTGTACTCTCACTGTGCAAATCTGTTGGGGGGGGGGGGATTCAACACCATTTGCGGGCCTTTGCCAGACATTTTGCTCTGGTTTTCTACAGCTGACTTACTGTGTGGGTCTGAGGATTGGGTATGGGACCCCCACACTGACATCCATGCCTGTGTCCTATGACCCCCCCAGTTAGCTGTCCCCACACATATACTGCAGTGGGATTTGCCACCTTGGGTACTACTGCATAATGTGGGGTGGCCAGTATTGGGCAGACATTTCCTGATGTCCCACATAGCTATCAGTTGTCTGTTGCTATCCCATTAGACCACCCCATTCCCTTGCATCCATGCAGCATTGCCATAGATATGCTACCAAAACATACTAATCCATTCATTTATTGTTAAGAAGACTGACTTACCTTGTGCTTGCCGCAGTTGTGAGGATGGTGCTTGAGGACCGCCTATGTTGGATGCACACAGTACACTGCTTATACATGGTAAGTTACCATAATGTGATGTGTGTGTCATCTGTTTTACTAAGTGTGCAAGTCAGAGAGAGGTGTCAGTCCCTGGGGTCCCTACAGTGTCAGTGTGTGTGCTGTGTGTTGTCTCTTTGCCAAGGTCTGAGCATACTGGGCATTCCTCTGTCTGCCTACAGGAGCAGGCTCAGGGGCCTCCTCCTCCTCTGAGTCCCTCTGTGCCTGAGGGGACCTTGGCAATGATGGTGGGCTGTGTGTGTCTTCCCTGTGCTGTTTCTGCTGCAGCTGTTTCCGCAGGATCATATTGTGTAGCATGGCACATACTATGAATATGTGTGTGCATGTGTCTGGAGAGTACTGCTAGGCTCCATCAGATATGTCAAAGCAGCAGAATCATGACTTGACCATCGCAAACACACACTCTATAATGATCCTGATTTGTGCGTGTGCCTCATTATGGCATTCTTGTGTGGGTGTGTATGCATTTCTGATGGGTGTCATCATCCACGGCTCCGGTGCATAGCCAGCATTCCCCACCAGATCACCATATGGGATGCCCCCACTGGCAAATGTCTGGTACAGCTGTGATGAATGCCTGATGTGGAAGTCGTGATAGCTTCCAGGACTGCCAGCACACACATTCATGATAATGCCCTGGGCATTGCACATGACCTGGCAGTTGATGGAGGGGAATCCCTTGTGGTTTATGTAGACCCTACCCTGTTCACCAGGTGGTGCTTTGATGTGGATGTGCATGCAGTCTATTGCACCCAGTACCTACATGGTGGAAGAAATGCATATTGCTGGTCCTCTCCTCACAGGTGTTGGGGAAGTAAATGTGCTCACTGGCATGTGGTAGCATGGCATCAAGGAATTGGTGGAGTACCTTGGATGCAGATGTCTGTGAGACCCCCACAATGTCCCCAGTAGGTCTTTGGGAAGTACCTGTAGTTAGTATTCTTAAGGCTACACATAGCTTGGTATCTATTGGGATGGGTTCCCCTCTGTTGGCTGTTGGTCTGATTTGAGGCCAGCACAGCTCGATGATTTGCTGCAGTATGTCTCTGTCCACCCTGTAGCACTCTACTATCTCCAGATCATGTAGCCCCTGGAAAGTTATCCTGGGTCTGAACACTCTTCTCCTCCTCGGTCTGTGGCGGTTGTCAGCATTCTCCTCCTCACTGCCCTCAGCCTTTAGCACATACTGATGGATCAAAGCAATGGCAGCCCCTAACATTTTTCTGGTTAAAATACCCCATGGTGCAGAGTTTGTGGGAAAAACAGACTGTAAGGTGTTTCCATAGTTTATACTGTTGTGCTGCAGATGCTGCCTGTATGATTGGCTGATAATGATACATTCCACCTGCTAGCTTTGTAATTTGTTCTTGATTGCTTTTATTCTGCTGTTTTCCTTTTTTCCTTTTTTCCCTTCCCATTTCCACCCCATTTAAGCCCTGAGGCATGCTGCGCAAACACGTTGCCCAAATGTAAACAGTCCTGCTATTTCCCATTTTTTTCCCATTTTTTGTTTTGTTTTAGACTTATTGCGTGATGCGCATACCTGTTTAGCTAATGTAAACACTAAGAAATGGCCCTCCCTGGACATGAACATGCTCTTCATTTCATGGAATAAGTCAATGCAGCCTCAGACACACCCCCTTGCTTAGCTGTGCTTAGCTAAGCTTATCTGGGGGCCATGGAGCTCCAATGTGCTTATACCATGCATGACACACACCCTTTTCATGTCTGTTGCTCCTCCTGCTTACACAATCGTGTTATAGCACCTACACGGTTAGATGCAGTTTGGCACGAATATTTTTGTGATTCAGTAAATTTCCCCTCATTTACATACCCCACTGCCTTAGTCCGTAGTTACTGCACTACCCCAGAGCCTTTCCCCTTAGCAACCACTGTTCTTTAGTATTGTTTTTATTCTACATCCCATATACTATTATGACAAAATTCAGATTTCCCTTAAAATTGTGCTTTCACATTTCTTTTTATTTTCGGCACAATCCCGTTTGCTCGCCGCTGTCCTATGCTTAAACGGCTGACATCTACCAAAACAAAAAAAACTTTTATTTTTAGAAAAAATTAAACACTTTTCCATGCCAATGGCCATATATTTGGCCACTGGCATTCCTAAAGATTATAATACATGCTTTTATTTGAGCTGTCATGCCTCCGTTTTAATTATTGCAGAAATTTATTTGGCTAGTAGTTGAATACATTTCTGCAACTAACACTATTCTTGCATGGATGCCTGTCTGCTTGCTGACTCACTAATTCACCTCATTTGCATGGTTTTCACCAGCAAGTTAGTTAATTAGCATTATGCAGTGGTGTCCAGGAAGGAATAGTGTAGGCAGGCTCATGCACGTCAAAACAGTAGTTTACTGGATCGCTCGGTGGCCATATTCCATGCAGGAATGACTACACTGCTCTTGCATGGAGATTTAATGTTATTGAATCCCAGGGGATGTCTCTGCAGAGTCTTTTTCAAAGTGCCAAGAATCTCACTTATGTGAGAGATCTCGTTTGCAGACTGGGTTTCCAGGAAAACATTCAAAAATCTTGTCTGACTCCATCCTACAACAAAGTATTCATAGATTCATAGATTGTTATGAGGCTAACAACTCAGTGGAGATCTTTCTAAGCCTAGTCAAGTTTTCCTGGAAGAATAATGATGACCTGTATCCAAATATGACATTGAGGGCCAAGCATTACAAGCTACCCCTGTCTATAAGGGACATAGATGCCAGGTCAGGTGTAAATGTCCTATTCCTCATCCACTGGTCTAGGTTGATTTTAAATTGGTTAATAGATGAACTCAGCTTCACATAGGTGGGAAGCCTGTTCCACAGGAGGGGTAGTCTCTGGGACATATATCTGTCTCTCCAGCATGCTCCTCTGTTTAAATCACAGACAAAATTCAGGTCCTTAGACCTTGTATTTCTGGTATAATTTGACTTAAAAATATGCAGTAGATTCATAAGTGTGGGATTTGTGGATGCCTTGTAAGACGGGCTAGATCACCCACCAGCAATCTATGAGAAACTGAGTAAAGGGAAAGAGAAAGGGCTTTAAGGTGCTCTGTATAAGGCAAGGTTGTTATACCATGTAGTCTTTTTGTAAGTAACCTCTGAAGTCACTCTAGTTGCTGCATATGCTTGGTCAGGTATATGCCGAAGGGAGAACTGTACTCTAAGATTGGTCTGATAAAGCAGGGTACAGTGGAATAATGACTTTGTTAGACCTGGATGCTGTGCCCTTACTTATAAGTTGAGCAACATAAAAGGATTTCCTCACCACTGTGGCCATGTGGCGGCCAAAGGTAAGGCTACTGTCTATATGTGTAACCAGATCCCTGACCACTGGGATGAATCTTGGCAGCATATTATCAACATAGTAACTAGACAGGATGGTTGACTTTCCAAAGGATACAATTATGCATTTCTTAGCACTGAGTTTAAGGCTATGGATTTGGCATAACTTTTAGTCAGAGATAGGCCTTCTTGAAGAATGCTAGTGTCTGTAGGGGAGTCAATGATACCCCCCCCCCCATCTTGCAATCATCTGCAAACTTGGTCTGCCATAAGTGTTTGCTTCCACTTCAGAGAAACAGATGCAAAAATGGAGCGAGCTCAGTATCTTCTGGATACATCCATTCAAACAGCTTTTATCCCACTGAAAAAAGTAAATCTATAACTCTCTGGTAGATCTATTCCTGAGTTTTTCCACTCAGTCAGTAGTTCAGCAAGGGAATTTCAAAGGATTTTAGGAATTAGGTTACCTATGATTTTCATGATCCCTCTAGCTGGACTCCATATGAGGAAAAATGAGATCTAAAATATGTATGGTCCCAACATCAACATCCCCTAATCTTTCAAATTCCGCTTTGGGGATTTGTAAAAAGGGAGCTACTTTGGTGAACAAACCATTTTTTTCTGAATCCAGGTTTCCCACTCTCCCTTCCAGGTCCAACACAGTCTGTAACAACAGTTTCCTCAGATTGTGCATGTGTGTGTGTATGTGAAAAGGTATGAGGGTTGTGCATGATGCTGATATTACTGGGCCATTTTTCTTACTAACAAATAAAAATGTTCATGATGCTGGGAAGCTTTTCATTTTGTCCATCTGCAGCCTTTTAGCAGGTATTTCTACTTGCTAAGCAATACAGTATGAATAAATATATTTATGCAGATTTATTGAGTAATGTGTATTTATTTTAATAAATTGACAAAAAACAACCAAACCCTGGTAACACACTCTAAGCAGCATGGAAATTGGGACTGGAAGGAGGATGGCTACTGCAATAGTGATCCATTACAAAATCTACCATTATGGTAAGTTTACTTACCCAACTGAGTATGTTCAGACATAAATCATTGTTGCTGTAGCCTAAATTATGCAGGTAGATTACCATAGCTTAGAAAGGAGTAAGAAAAGAGGCAGAAGGCTAATACCTAAGACTTCAGGAGCCCCTGGAGTATGGTCCTAGCAAAGACTGTTCTGGACTTGGAAAAGGAAACCACTGGGTAGTGCTTTGTATGTACAGAGGACCAAGTTGGTGCCTTCAAAACCTTTTGAGTCCACCCCTTTCCATAAAGCCACCAAAGAAGCCAATGCACTTGTTGAATGACATGTAACCCTGCCTGTACGTGGCTTATTGTGGTAAGTAAAACGAAAATAATAGCATGAGACAACCATTTAGAAATAGCCATCTTTGTCACTTTGCCCATCTCTATAGCAGACAAACAGTTGTTCAGATACTTCTATAGCAGACAAACAGTTGATCAGATTTTCTGAAAGGTTGAGTTTTGTCTAGATTGTAGGATGTCTATGTTATTTCCAGAGTCCGATATATTCATTTTCCCTTTTACATTGCTTCAGGAAGGAAGATTAGGAGATAAATAGTCTGGATAAAATAAAAAAAATGGGTATAAAGGTAGGATTTATTCTCAAAGAAACACTGCCCTTGTGAACATGAGATTGAGTTGACTCACTATAGGTACTTGTTACTCAGATACTTGGCTAGCAGATGTTAAAGCAATCATTAAAACAGTCTTCTACTTTAAGAACCAAAAATCTACCTCATGAGCTGATTCAAATGAAGGCAGAATAAGCTTCACAAGCAGAAAATTGAGATCTCAAGGAGGAGATACCTGTTTCCTAGGTGGGTGAGTTTGTAACACTTCATTCGAAAGTTGTTTAACTTGAGCATTGTTAATACGGGGGAATTAATGGTAGATAAGCAGAAATGACTAAACAATTTACTTGACAGAACAGTTTTGACAAATCATTGGACCATAACTCACGCAAATAATCAAGAACTAGATGCAACTGGGCCTGAAAAGGATGCTGGTTCTTTGAGCCAAATAGAATATCTTTTCCACCTGCACATATATGATTTTATAGTAGCAGGCTTTCTTGTCTCTTTTAGTACCTGTTTTATGTCTTCAGAAAGAAAGGTGCTTAAATAGTATCAAAATTCTATCATCCAGGCAGTTAGTTGAAGAGTTTCTAAACATGTGCGAGTAAATCTAGTCTGTGGGGAAGCTTGTGGCAGTTGGCTTTAGCCAGTCTGAAAAGAAGGGAGAACCACTGTTGCTGTAGCTACTACAATGTCTGGAGAGTCCTTCTGGATCTTAAGGAGAGCGAAGGTAATCAGTGGAAAGGGTAGAAAAGCATACAGGAGCTTTCCCATTCATGGAAAGGAGACAACATCTGTTGTCTATGCATATCTCTCAAGCTGGTAGCACAAAAAATCTGGATAAAGTGAAAAATAATGGGGGGGGGGCATGTTGGAACAAAGACCCCAAAATAGGGACACATTTTAAATATTACTCTTATAAAAGAAAGTTGCTAGACTAACAGGTTTTGTGTTTGCATGCATTTTCTGAAGGATATGAAATCAGAAATTCAAATGACTGTCATTATTTAGTGATTCAACCTCAATGACTTGCCAGTAAACCACAAATTTTATGAGAAAAAGACTAAAAATATGAGGCAAAAATCTAGATATTCTGCAAAAATCTAACAGTTGAGAGGTATGCTTCCAGGCCTGACTGCAGGGAGTCCTGCAGCAGAGTTTCTTAAATTGTCTGTTTTGAAAGGAGACATCCAGATCTATCTGAGGTGTTTTCCAGGGTCAGATCAATTCTTGGAAGACCCCATGATGAAGTTTCCATGTACAGAGGTATATCATAGTCCTGCTGAGCTTGTCTGCAATAATGTTTTGTTATGACAGAATGTATGAAGCCTGAGAAGTCAAAATGAGCTGAATTTCTACCTCCCAGGCTACCATAGTCACTCTGCAAGCACTTTCCGCTTTTCAATTCACTCTGCAAAAAGCTTAGCATCTGGTACCCCCCTACTGTTTATTTATCACATCACTGTGATATTATCTACATATGCTTGCAGGGTTCCCGGGGACTGGAGATGATTTGTGGCCTTCAAAGTACTGAACACAGTCAACATCTCCCTGACATTTGTGTGCATCTGTCTGTCTACAGGGTCCCACAGACTTGCACTTTTACCCCTTTTGAAGCTGCACCCCATGTCAGGACTGAATTGTGTATACTGACTGAATGGATGGAGTCAGGAGGGACAAAAGGAGATCTAGATTGTATCCCCTCTTTACAAATCCCAGAACTGGAATCTGAAAAGTATAAATGCTGAGTTCAGATGATCTGAGGGACCACTGTATTGTATTAGTTACCTCACTACTAATATGCCCCTAATATAGTCTGGCAAAGAGCAGCATGAAAACCAGCAATGTCATTTACCCTAGAATCTTGAGAACTTCCTGTGATGATGCTTGGTTTAGCCTGGAGATACTTAAGAAGAACTGTAGGACATCTCTACTTTGGATGGAGGAAGAAAGGTTATTCCCAAGGCAGGGTCCAGCAAACATCGCAAGAAAACCATCCTGTGAAATGGGATGACAGAAGACTTCTGCAAATTGATTTGAAAGCCTAGATTGATTAGAAGCTCCTGAACAGTTGATAGAGACTCAACATCTAACAAAAAAGTCTGACAAGATAAGACAATAATTTAAATATGGAAAAATGAGAATACCTTGGAGTTTGCAGTAAGCAATGACTGGAGCTAAGAACTTTCTGTATATCCTTGGGGCAGAAGTGAGTCAAAAGTGTAAAAAGGAGAACTGGTAATTTATGTCAGACACAATAAACCTTAAGAAACGCCTGAATTGCTTGGCAGTATGAATGCAATGACAGGCATTCTTCAAATTCAGCTTCACCATGAAAGCTAGAAGATGGATCAATGGTACACAACTTTATAGATTCATGGGTTGTTACTAGGCTAATGATCACTAGGTCCCTTGCAAGCCTAGTCATGCAACCCAAAACATTTGGGTCCCGAGTATCATGGACATCTATATGGGGTATGTTAGTAGTAAGGTAACTAAGGATCTGTAGGGAGGGTTAGTTAGGATAATGCTTTTCTTATTGAAAGCCTCTATCCATAAAGGTCATGGGGCCACATTGGGGGAAAATTTACAATCTCCCATCCAATTGTCAAGATTTTGTTTTAATAGGTCAGGGATGAACTCTGTTCTTTATGGATGGGGAGACTATTCCATAGTGCGGGGATCCTTTGGGACACATATCTGTCTCTCCAGTATGTTCTGATTATGTCACAATCCAACTTCAGTTCCTTGGATCTAGTGTTTCTGTTGATGTTTGTTTAGCACATGTGCAACAGATACACCAAAGCTAGGTCTGAGGAAGCCCTGTAAGCCAGGCAAAGAACCCCTTTCAGTAATTTGTAGGAGAATACAGAGAAAGAGCCTTTAGGTGATCAGTGTAGGATAGCGTATTCATGCCCTGAATTATCTTGGTGAGAAACCTTTGTGAACATTCAAACTGTTGCAAGTGTTTGGTTAGATACACACCAAAGGGGGCATTACATTCAATGACAGGTCTGATAAAAGCTTAGTAGAGTGGTACTGTAACTTCCTTGGACCTGGATACTATACCCCTGCCTTTAAGTTGGGTGACATGGAATGATTTTCTTAATATCTTAGCTATGTGTTGACCGAAGGCCAGATTGGAGTCTACATATGTTCTCAGATCCCTTACCACTGGATTGACTCTTAAGGGTGTTTTGTCAAGGGAGTAATAAACTTGGGTTGACAGTTTTCAAAAGGGCATTATAATGCATGTTTTGGCACTGAGTTTTAGGCCATGGCTTTGGCACCAGTCATTTGTCTGTGTCAAACCAACTTGCAAGATAAAGATGTTGGTGTCTTGGGGGGAATCTATAATAGCTCCTAATTTCCAATCATCTGTAAACTTGGGAAGCCAGAGGTCTTAAACATTGGTCTTGACTTCCAAGAAGTAGATGCTAAACAGGAGTGGGACAGAATGGACCTCTGGGGTGCTCTACTGCTGACTGGTTTCTTGCTGGAGGTGGACTTACCAATCCTGACTTCTTGGGTCCTGTCTGTGAGCCAGCTGGTAATTCAGTGGGTTATGTAAGAATCTATCCCTAGCTCAGAGAGCTCTTCAACAGTGCGTGAGTGGGGTATTGAATCAAATGCCTTAACAATTTCAAGATACACCGTATGCACTGTTTTACCCTCTGCATTGCCTTGGTGACCTTCTCAAACAAGTCTACCAGGTTAAGTAAGCATGATCTTCCTTTAACAAAGCTAAATTGGGATGGGTTCAGTGTCTGCAGGAAGCCAGTGTCCTTGTTAATCATTTCCATGATAATTCATTCCATGGTTTTGCATACAGGCTTGTTAAACTGATGGGTCTGTAATTTGTTGGGTCAGTTGATGGTCCACCTTGTGGAGAGGAATGGCTGATGCAGTCCTTCATTCACTTGGAATATGGCCTGTTTCAAGGCTATAGTTGAAGAGTGCTTCAAGTGGTCCTGATAGATCATGTTTTTTTTCTGTTCAGGAGGCAGCCGGAGATGTTGTTAGGATCCATGGAAGAGGTGTTCTTGGCTTTAGTGAGTGCTGATGGCTGGGGGATGTACGTTGGAGGAAATTTAACCTAGTGGAACTAGAGGGGGGGGGGGTGAAGTTTGAGCTGAATTTATCAGCTAGTAGATTTGCCATGTCACCCTAATTGGTGACAGTAATACCATTCACCATCAGTTCAGCACACTGCTGTGTGTTACCTCTAAGGTTACGGAAATAGCTTAAGAAGGCCTTCTGATTGTCCTTAGTCTGTGAGGCTATCCTGAACCTGTAGTTGGCCTTGTTGGTCTTAATTAGACTTCTTAGTTTCTTGTTTAGTTGTATAACAGAGCACTTGTCTTTAAGGGAGTTTCTCTTCTTGATTCTAGTCATGGGTTTCCTTCTTTTATTATATACCCTGTTTAGATGAGGATTCCACCACTGGGATTTGTTTCTAGTATTCGTTTTTTGCTTTTTTCTGGTAGGTACGGCAGCCTCTATGTGGTCATTCCCATGTTTTTATAGGACTCTGAGAATAATTCTGCATGGGAAACAGTAGTCTTGGGGTTGGGGAAGCCTTAAGTTTTGGCAATTTGTCACTTAATAGGATGTAGTTTGGTTTTGAATAGTTAATAACTTTTAGTGATTCAGCTGGATTTTATGTGCTGATTTTTACTTCATATGAGACAGCTTTGTAATCCAGCCTCACTAGGAAGATGTGACACAGGGGGAGGTGGGGGGGGGTGCAACGCTCTCCCATGTTGGTGAGTACCAGATCCAGTATGCTGGATCCTCTGGGTAAAGTGTGCACTATCTGTTCGAGGGTGTTTATGTTAATAAAGTCCAGGAAGCATTGTGCCTGTGAGTTTGAGGCAGTGCACATTTCCCAGTCTATAGAGGGGTAGTTAAAGTCACATATGAATAGGCTGCTTGCTTGGATGGTGAGTATCTCTACTAGGTTTAGGTAAGTGTTCTGAGACTTTAGTGGCATAGATGGTGACCTGTAACTAGCCATGATATGGTGAGGGACCTTATATATGGTGACTTGCAAGTGGATGCGCTCCATTGTACCATCCTGTTTAACCAATATGGAGGTATTCAACTATTCCACAAAAACAACAGTTACTAAAGGAAAACATTCCAAGGGAACCAATTATTCCACAAGCATTTATTAAGTACTTTTCATTCCTCCAAGTGTCAGAACTTCATCAGATCCAATATGGAGGTATGTTTGCTGCTAACATAGATTGAGACACTTCTACCTTTGGCCCCACTTGCTGTTGTTGGTCTGAATGCGTGGAAGGCACTGTAGCCTTGCACTTCCAGAGATTTCTATGGCTTTAAACCAAGTCTCAGTCATGGCACAGATGTCTACATTCTCCAGAGTGAGGGCTTGAAGGATATGGGATTTTTTGTTTAGGTGCCAAGCTTTAAGTAGTAACACCTTCAGGCAGGTTAGTTGTAGACTTTTTCACTAGGTTGGTAGTTTTGCCTTTTTTGGGCATTGCCTACAAAGGCTCTAAAGGGTGGATAAACTTTTAGTTAATATCTGAAAGCCTGGGGGGTGCAGCCCATCCTTGGCAAAGCAACGTGGTCTTTTGACCATGTCCTCCCAAGCTGACAGATATTAGACCCCCTTGGAGTGACACTAGAAACTAAGCCAGTTATTGAAATCAGTCATTTTATGTTGAAACTGTGGCATCATTTCTGGTGAAAGTAGAATGCTGCTCAATGCAAGGCTCATATCTATCTGTGGCATATGTTGTGAGAGATCCATTGTGTCTCTTTTTATATAGTCCATTGAGGTTTGCCTGATGTCATTTGCACCCATATGGACTATGACAGAATCATATTGGGACCTGGGGAGCAGTAACTTGAGTGTGTGTGTGATACTGTGGATCCTGGATATAAACAGGCAACTAACCATTATCTTCTCCTTGTCTAACCAGGTGAGTGGAGCATCTGTATATTACACAATGAAGTCCCTGAAGACAAGAATATTAGGTAAAGTATATGCTTGACTTATGGGTTTTGCTCTTGGGAGACCATTGGGTATAGGCTTATGTAACACATTTGCTGTTGCTTTTGGTGTATGCTTTAATGATTGCTGAGGAGCAGTCTTGCCATTAGATGGCTTTGGAGGTCTTTGAGATGTAGGAATGTTTCTTTTACTCTCCTCAGCATAAGACAATCTGTTTGTGTGTGCTGAGCAGTGTGCGTTTGGGTATTCCTGATTACCTCATTTGTATGTGAGATTTTTTCCTCCAAGGAAGTGGTGTATTTACATCTCTTGCATACCATGTTATTTTCTTTAATGATTAACTGATTGTCTGAGAACATTAGGCAATTGCTACATTGCCTTAGGATGGTCAAATCTACCAAGCTGGCCACAGAGGCATTTGAAAATTGCATATCCATGTTGTCCAGTTCTGTAATAGGGTAGACTGTTTAGGATTAAGAATTGGGTTTTAACATGGGTCTTCAAGGGGAGTTTCTGGGGTTAAGGGCAAGATGTGATATACTGCTAGGATATGTTAGTGCTATTCAACATGCAAACTAGTTTCTGGGGTTAAAGGCAAGATGCTATATACTTTTAAGATACAGTGGTGCTACTTGATGCAGAAGCTAGCTGCTCTAGGCTTATTTCCACACAATGTCACAATATTTAAGGTTTTGGATCTAATCCTAACTTTGTAGGAAAAGTTTACTATGTAGGCATTTGCAACTCTACAGGGCATTGCTAACTGCTGCTGCCTGATGGGCAGCTTCATGCAAAATTGTCTGATTTATAGCAGAAAAACAGCTTGAAGAACTGACTCCTATGCCTTCTAGCTAATAAACAACCACAATTTGAACTTCTTCCTAACTCAGAGAGAGCATGTAAACACCTTCTGCCATAAGATGAATGATCCTAGAATTTCTTAATGTAAAAGTACAGCAAAAGCAGCTATCAAGTGCAGATTAAACAACAAACAACTAAGTCCCTGGCTAATCTGCCTTTCTGCAAGGAGATTTGAAGGCATACAGAACTAGAAAAGCCAACAAACAGATAAATGACTATTTTGCCACAGAATTAAACAAATGCTTTAAAAATTTTTCAGAAACAGTAGTAATCACTGTATAAAGCAGGTGCAATTGCAGTAAATCAAGAACATATATTTATCTTAGCTTGTTGAAGTGATAACATTTTGAATTTTGAAATTCTGACAAAATGATTTAGAGCAGATACAACTTTGGCCTCCAGGATCCTTCTGGTTTGGGAACTAGAAATATCCTTGAATAATAACCTTTCCTTATGAGATTGACAGGCACTGGTTCTATGACTCCCCGAGAGAACATGTACAGCAATGCAAATTACTTCCTCCTTCCCAGGGAATTTCTTCTTGCCCAGAGAGGAAATCTGGTTCTCTTAGCAAGAAGAGATACAGGAAATGAGGAAGGGATTCCCATTGTCAAGAGTATTCTTGTTAGATGGCAATCAGAACCCAACTGCCTGAGACTAACTGATGCCAAAAGGGAATATGAAGTCTCAGGGACATATGCAGTTACCAGGGTGGGAAGGAGGGGAGACTGCAGAGTATACAATAGTCTGCAGGCCCACCTCTATGCAGAGTGATGTAGCTCATCCAGCATGGGATGTCCTGGAGCCTCTATGGTGCCTTCTGCAGGCATGCATATGATGGAGGGTTTAGGCTGCCCATCAATGGGCATCACTGCAAGATCCTGATATGCCACATTGACCTTGGTTGACTGGCACAATGCCTGGCTCTTAACAGAGGGCTAACAGTGACTTGAACCAGCCATGAAGGTGGTCACAGAGGTGACTGTCTTCATGTTGGATGTGACAATGTTCAGTGTAGCAGTCATCCATCAGCCACCTTATCCCCATCATGGTGTTCTTCCTTTTTTTTCACTTTCCTAACCAATTTGTAGTCCATTCATCTCCATTACCAATTGTCTTCCCTCTGTCTGTGTCACTCCTTTGCTGACCCCTCCTCATTTGTGCCAGCACCCCCCCTGTTGGTCTTTGTCAGTCTAGTGTGTTGTTGTTACTGCCCCTACTGCCAATCCTTGTATTGTCTTTCCTACCTACACTTCCCCATGTTACCATCCCTATATTTGCTTCTTATAATATAACAAAATGGACTCCTATAGTTTCATAGGTTAGTACTAGGCTAACTGCCCTTACGGACCATTTAAAGCCTAGCCAATTACTCAACATGAGAATCTAACCCTGTACCTTGTGCTTGTATGGTAAATGCCTTAACCATTACGCCAACCCTCCCATAATTAAGTGCTAGGATAACTGCCCTCACAAGCCATTTTAAACCTAGCCAATTTCCCTTCAAAGTTGAGAATCAAACCATGTATCTTGTGTCTGTGAAGTAAACCCCTTATCCATTATGCTACAGTCTGCTATCTTGCTACCCTGGATTCCCTACCTGCACAATACTTTTCCTTTCCTCTTCCTCTTGTGTATATTTGCTTGCTTCCCCTTCTCACTTTCTGCCTTTTCCTTCCCATTTTAACATAAATATAGTAGGGAATTTGCTGCATAGTCTCTTTTTGGCTCTCAGCTATGCTCACAGTGGCAAATTGTTGCATGAGTGACTATGCATTGTTACAAGCATGCTACATGCTCACTATTGAGCTCACGAAGTTCCATGATCTGCCACTGACCTGTTCAGATCATTGCATCACCTGCTCTTTTTTCACCAGTGAATTACCTACTTACTCAAACCCTGGCAGGTAATGTCACTCCTACCAAATAGATAATTGGTGTCAGGCTGTATTGAGCTACTTCACCTGTGCACCAATGTAAGCATTTTTTTTGAATCCCAACTAATATATGACAATGAAAATTTAACCATCGTCTAATTATTGCCTGTTATAACAAACACAGGCATTTTTAAAGGGTTTACTATAGCAGTTCAAAAAATTATTCCTATATTACAGTGGAGTGGATGCAGGTTGCCTAAAGGTAGCACAAGTCCTGCTCTATTAGTTGAATAGAACTACACTGACCTAAGGGACACAAGAAAAAGTTAACTGAATTTCCAAACATGTTAGTGTTTCCATAATGAACCACAGCTTTTCAGTGGATGGAAACATCCTTGACTGTTTCATGAGGGAGCCTCAGGGATTCTACCCACATCCCCTAACAAATATAACTTATCCCAAATACATAACAACAATATGTGTATTACATTTTGTCAGGGGGACCACTTCAACTGACTATACTCAATCTCCCTCAGTGAAAGACAACATTACTGAAATATGCTTTGGTGAATTGCATCTATTTGGCAAACTGTCATTTGGAGATCCTTGATGGGGAATTCTTCAGTGAGAGATGACAAGTGTCCCCAGTTTTACTATCAAGATTTAGACAGCATTTGTGTTCATATAACTGCCAATTGCCTGCACTTCTCTTTTTAAAATTTGTGCTACTGTGTTCAGGTGAGCTTGAAATGTTAACATTTTAACTTGTTTGAAATTAGATAAAGATACTGACAAAACTTACTGTTGTAGAAAGATGAGACAGGGCCTTAATGTGTAGTAGTTCTTCATATATGATTTCTAGATCATCAACAGTCCTTTGGCCAGGCCTGCAAAATAAAAAAGAAATGGAAACAATGGAGTACAAGTGGTTTTATCAGAATATATACTTACTGGCTATATTTGTGTGTGTACATGTATATCTATATGTAACACACACACACACACACACACACACACACACACACACACACATATATATATACATAATGTAAACATCTCACCACAGCACTTGCCTTTCTCTGTAAGTAAGACTTAGATCATAGTATTTCTCTTAGAGATAGATAGGAAAATAATAAGATCAGTCTAGATGTTTACTATATTTATGTGAGACTGTCCTGCAATGTTGTTTT
>NC_056738.1:122187327-122419827 GCF_019279795.1 Protopterus annectens | reverse complement strand
CAATATACTAGATCTGATCATCACAAACATGGGGACAAAATGCTCCACACCCCAAGTATATCGCTTTTTGGTAAGATGAGACCATAAATTAATCTCACTGGAAATCCACATTCCCCCCCCCACCCCTGCACAAAAGACCACAGTGAAGAACTTCTCAAAAGCCAACTTCACACTTCTTAAGACTGAAGTGGTATCCTTCAAGGCCCCTGGGCCAGTGGAAACCACAACCCACACTGCTGAATCCTTTGCAAATGCCTTCTACGGGCACCTTCAAGAATGCATGGATCATGCAATCCCAAATAAAACCAAGACCCATTCACCCAAAGGCAGGCGCCCGGTCTGGTGGACCCCAGCCATAAACAAACTTTACAACAGGAGGAGGAAGCTACTACATGATAGAGCAAAATCCCTAAAAGGGAAGGCATCTCCTAGCAAAAAACTACGATCACTCATAAAATCATCCAAGGCCAACTTTGAGAGAAAAATCGCAAAAGACACAAAAGACAATCACAAGGCCTTCTTTAGCTATGTTAGAAACCTGGGTGGAAACTCCCAGATATGCTCAGAGTTAGTCCAAAATGACACAAAATACACTGAACCCACTGACATTGCCAACATTCTGGCAGACAGGTTCAGTGCAAATTTCTCCTCCCCCTCCCCCAAAAGGAGAAATAACTATCCCAGCAGAGTGTAGCCTCCCTAACATCTCAGATGCCCAGGTGAGAGCCACCCTCTCTAAAGCTAAAAACACAGCATCAATGGGACCGGACGGTGTCCCGGGCTGTGTGCTACATGAACTCCAAGAGGAACTAAACCTACACATAAGGCTGCTGTTTAATCTTAGCCTTACTACAGGATACGTACCCAAAGAGTGGCATACGGCAACAGTGGTCCCACTTCACAAAGGCGGTGCTACTACGGACCCAGGAAATTACCACCCCATAAGCTTGACGAGCCTGGTCTGCAAAGCTATGGAGAGGATCATTATGGAACTCATAAACAAAGACATTGGGGACCTACAGACATTGGATCCCACCCAATTTGGCTTTGTCAAGGGCAGATCCTGCCTTTTGAACTTGGTCGACTTTTTTGAAACAGTCACTAAGGCCATTGATGAGGGTAAGGCAGTTCACACAGCCTACCTTGACCTTGCAAAAGCCTTTGACACAATACCCCACTCGGGCATCATAGACAAACTCACCAGCTTAAATGTAAACCCATATGTCACAAGATGGGTTGCAAACTGGCTCAAGGACAGAACCCACAGGGTCAGAGTTGCTGGAGCTATGTGAGACTCTAAGCCAGTCACAAGCGGTGTCCCACAGGGCTCAGTCCTGGGACCCCTCTTGTTCGGCATTTATTTTTCCGAGGTACAGGCAAACATAGGAGGATTGTGGCTGACAAAGTTCACAGATAACTGCAAACTGGGTGCCATACTTGATACTCCAGCGGACACAAACATCCTTCAGAGAGGCCTCATAGAAAGCTGAACGCCAAAAAATGTATAGTCATACCCTTTGGGAAAAACAAGGTACCCACAAATTACCACATAGGTGGTAATCCATTAAGTACGGAAGAGGTAATCAGGGACCTAGGGACCCAGGTTGACAGTAACCTCTCATTTGACACTCACATTGCCAAAGTGGTTAGGAAGACCTTCTATATTGCCCACCTTATCATGAAGGGTTTCACATCTAGATCAAGAGAGGTCATTGTGCCCCTGTACTCTTCTCTTATCAGGCCAATGATTGAGTATAATGCCCCATTTGGGATGTATCTTACCCGACACCTGCAGCAGTTGGAAAGACCCCAAAAGTTCCTCACCAAGAGGATAAAGGGTCTTAAACATATGTCATATGCTGCCTGACTGAAAAACTCCAGCTCTATTCAGTCGCATACCGCCTACTCAGAGGTGATCTGTGCCTGACGTACAAGGCCATGTCCAATCCTGAATTAATGGACATGCTCCACCTCAGAAAATCCAAATCCATCAGAGCCACAAGAGCAAGAGACTTAAACCTCAACACAGAAATAAATAGGACATGCTGGAGGGACAGATTCATAACCCAGAGGCTCCCTACACTCTGGAACAGAATCCCAATCCATGTTAGGCAGAGCCCCTCACTAACTCTATTCAAGAGAAATCTTGACGAGTGGATGGGAGATCGTAGGTTTACCCCGGGGGTCATCTCTGTGTCACTACTAGACAGAGGCACAGTAAACTAAACCCTAAAAGGGCGTAGTATTCTCATCCTAAGGGGTGGTGAAAGCCACACACACTCTGGCTAGGCTTATAAATGCCCCAGGGCAGATAGCCTAGTACGAACCTATGAACCTATGAACCGCCAACCATCCATTGTATGGCAGAATGACATATCTCCCCAACTACCTGTCTCCATAGGGGTTCCCCAAGGATCCATCCTTGGACCCCTACTCTTCTCTGTTTTCACCAATAATCTAGCCTCTGCCACCAAACATGGCACACTCATACAATACGCAGATAACTCAACCATCATCTGCTCAGCCCAGTCCCTACCCAAACTGCAAAAAGTCACACAGAAAGCTTTTTCCTCTGTTGAAACTTGGTTATCCGATGCCCAATTAATACTCAACCCAAACAAAACTAAACTACTCATCTTCCAACCCACCAAACATACTCAAAACAACTCTCACTTTAACATCACAGCAAAAGACAACACCACTATATACCCAACTGAACACACCAACTTGCTAGGAGTGGAAATAGACAATAAACTAAAATTTGACATTCACATATCCATGACCTTAAAAAAAGTCCACAAAAAACTAGGAGCGTTATACAGAAATAAGCAACTTCTCACCAAAGCAGCAAAGATTTCAATAGCAAATTCCCACCTTATCTCCACCCTACTTTATGCCTCTCCAATATATACCGACCTAAGGCAATGCGATCTAAACAGGCTAGAGACCTGCTACAACAAAATAGCCAAATTTGCCACAGGGGCATCCTACCGTAGTCACCACTGTCTCTCACTTGCTGAACTGGGCTGGCTTGAACTCCCTCACCTCCTTCAATGGTACTCTCACTAGCCCACAAACTAGTAAACCATCCACTAAATGTCCCATCCCTCCAGAATCTACTCCAACCCTATCGCACCACCAGACCACTAAGATCCAGCAACAAAAATCACTTGCAGATCACTAAAGCCAGTAACTCTGCTGGTGAAGCACTATTCACTTGCACCATAGCCAAATTATGGAACTCCCTCCCACCCACAATTACCTCCATACCATCATGCACCCACTTCAAAACTTTACTAAAAGCACACCTAAAAACATGCTGGCTATGCCCTTGCAATTCCCACTCTAATATCACCCACCTCATCCAACCACTACCTTTCTTTCCACTCCACTAACTACCTTGATTATAGCAAGCTCAGATGCTCATAAGCCTAGTACTTATTATACAGCAGGAACTTCTTATTGTAACATTTGTTAATGTCTGTTATGTACTTCACAGATAAAGATTCTAGTTGTCTACTGATGTACTATGTTCTTCATCTGTAAATATGTTGTAAGTAATTGCTATGTAAATTGTTAATCGCTATGTAATCCAATGTAACTACTGTCTGTTTATTTTAACTGTGGAGCTTTTCTCCCCGGGCCTCCGCTGAAAATGGACCTACGTCAAGTCGGACACTCCCGGTCAACAAATATAAATAAATAAATAAATAAATAAAATAGGCTAATAAGAGTTGTGATAGGTGAAATTCTCTGCATGCTACCCGGTGGAGTTGCTCTCACATAACAATTGTTTTGTGATATTGTTGAAAATGCTATTTTTTGCTCTGTTTTGTTTCATATTAACTTTACTTTAAATAGTGCTGTTTCTTTGAACAAAGATATGTGTATATATGTACAGTATATATGTTTTCGGCATATTTCTGAAATTTGACCAATAGGTGCAATAATCAATTCTATATCTATATCTTTATCCATAGCCATATCTCTGTCTCTATCTCATTGTAATACCAAAAATTTCAAATGTACAAACAGCCAAATCAACATATGTCGAAAAACTTCACTGATGGCATCAAAAACACTCAAAATATAAAAAAAAAAAAATTGCAGGGGGGATAACCCTCCCTGCACCCCCACATGGGGGAGCTACAGTTTTCACTCCCTTGTAACTTTATATATACCATCTTCTGCATTGCTCAAGAGTGAGGAAAAGGAAAATCCCTAAACCCTACTGTCCAGTGATCTCATTGAAATGGCAGTATGATATTCAGCGAAATGGGAGTCAGCCAAAATGTTCATTGATTCCCATTTCAGTGAAAACATCGACTTAAATTACTTGAAGCCCTATACCTATATCTATATTGATAAAATCTATAGTTATATCCGTATTACTCTGTGAATATCTATCAATCTCTCTAGCTGTGTGCATGTATGTTTGCATGCACATGTATGTTGAGACAGGCAGATTGGTTTTCCGTATGATAAATATTTTCTTCTAGATTTGTTCTCTCCGAACTGGCCCCAGATGTTCTGACATTAAGGTGCTGTAGTATGAGACCCTTGCAGAGTGTTTCTCTTGTACCTACATTTGTGTGATTTTGGAATACGCATATATAAGTAATATGGGTGTGGAGTTGCTATGGATGGGATTTGCCCCCTGCAAAAATATGCATTTATGTTGCCACCTGCAGTTTCATTTGTTCAGTGAGTTTGATTTGTTCAATTTGCTGTTAGTGAGCCTATATATACATATATATATATATATATATATATATATATATATATATATATATATGTGTGTGTATGTGTGTGTGTGTGGGGGTCTACTTTGCTTTATTGAAAGCTCATTCACTGAATTTGAATTCCCCCTGACCAAATTGCTGAAAGCTCAAATTACTGAAAACTCATTTCACTGAATCTCATTTCACTGAAGTGAAGTACTGGCACTTTGTAGAGTACTGTAAGGCAAGTAAGAAGTATAAAGCCTTTTCCACACTGTAGTGCAATCCTGGATTAGTATATATAGTTTTGGGGGGTGTCGGGGACATATTTTATATTATATTTCACCAAAAGCTTCAAAACAATACATTTAAACCATAGACATGCATACTTACAACACCAATGAATAACTCTTTCCAGAAGACAATATATACCCAAACTAATCAACTTGGTCAGGGTGAATTCAAATTCAGTGAAATAAGCTTTCATATGGTAACAGCTGTTTTTTGAAGTTTAGACTAAGCAGATCCTGTTAAAATATGCATGTTAGTTAAGCACAGTGTTAATAATGATGTGTACTTTTGCTTCTGATAATTTTTGGATTTCTTTAGATGCTTTATGATAAGTAAACAGCATGCGTGTGGCTGCTTTAACTAAATGCAACAAGCTTCACTACTGCTCTTTGCTATAGCATTGATTATTTTACAACCAAATACCACCTTCTGCTTCAGAAATCACAATACAGGCCTTCAATGGTGAAGGGCATTTGGCTGCCATAGTGATCTCATGCACATTTTACCAGGAGAATACACTAGAAACTGAAGATGTGGGCACCTGCAAACAGTCATACTCGAGGCCAAAATGGAAGGTATCTCAGCAGTCAGGGGCAGCAAAAGCTTTTCACCTCACATGGGGCCACTAGATCCAGGGAAATCAGTCATTGGTAGTGTCCCCAGTTCCCCAACATTCTTCTTTTCTGCCTGCATTTTTTTTTCTTGCGTAGGATGCTGAGCAGGCCTTGGCCAGTGGTATGGCAGTACAGAGCTAGGTATATACTCAATTTTGGAAGTGAATTCCCAGATAATTTTCTGTTACTGTGGGATTATCCTCATGGTGAAAGCAGTCCACATCATGATATGGGCCAGGGCAAAACAGACACTTTTTCCTACACACAAAACAATTACTGACTTGAACAGCAACTTCCTCTACAGTAGTGTTATAATCATAATTAGAATTTAGACAGGTCAACAATTATCAGCAAGTTACAGAAGATATGAAACAAACATCCCCTAAAGGCTACTTATCCGGTGCACTGGAAATAGGCCAACTAATGGATTGTACACACTGTAAAATGCATACATGTCAATGTTAACTCCATAATAAGAATGATCTGAAGATGATGCTGAACAGTGCACCACATATACCATCAATATGCTCAAGCCCTGGTGGAAGGACTTTTGCTGAAACACTGGGGGCTGGTTAAAGCTCTTGATGATTAACTGGCTGTGGGCTACCTGCAGTGCAGGACGTCTGAACAAGTTAGAACTACAACAATGAATACTGCAATGCTCATCAGCTGATCTGCAATAAGGTCTGCAGCAACTGGTATTTATTAACATCTCATTGCTTCCTCTGTGTTGGGACAGCCTATCAATCCTACTTCAGAAGCAGTATTTCTCTATAAGTCATGAAAGTACAAACTATTACATTTTGTTTGTTTATGTTTTTGCAAGATTTTTTAACAAGTATATAAAGATTGAACTAGAAAGTACAGGAGCTGGATGTATACTCCCACTTCAAAGCATGACACACCAACATCCCATGTGACAGGATATGCATACAACTTTGAGAGTAAGAACCACTGAATGCTGCTATCAGGATCTTGGAATGGAGATTACAGTAGTGGCCCACTATAGTCAAACTTCTTAAAGGTCAGCTAATATGGTGAATACATGTCTGTTATATCTGGAGATTGTGTGAAGTGAAGTAAAAAAAAGTCAGTTTGAGAAAGAAGGAAATCTGATGGAAGTGATACTGGTAGGCACAGTAATTGGCATACTGAATGTTATGAATTGTTTGTACAGAAGATTAGTGGGGCATCATCAATAGTGCCGTAAAGCAGGTTAAATCAGTCCAGTCCATGTAAAAGCATAGACAAAAAAATATGACTGACTCTAGGATGTAACAAAAACACTAGTGGAGAGCCATGTGAAATAAAAAAGGCATTAAATACTGTGTAGAAGTTTATTGTCAGTATATTTTACCTGCCTGACATCATGTCAGTATCAATGTTTTTGATTACAATCACTTCAAAAGTTGTTGTCCCACTATTAACATAATTAAACAGAATCAGGAAATTCCTTTATTTCTGTGGTTGAAAAATACCCAAAAAATCTATTTTGGTACCTCTCCTCTTTTCTATCTGGATTAAGAAATTTCCTTCTGACTTAACCCATCTTCCTCTCCTGATTTATGCTCATGGTCCTATTCTGCTCCAACCACTTTGTCTCTTTTCTTGAACTTGAATGGCAGGCTGATATTCATGCCCTTACTCAGTGGGTCAATGGTAAACAATTACTGCCAAACTCTTCTAAAACAAAAACAATGCTTATAGCACTAGGCAAATGCTCACTTCTATATCCAGGCTTCTAAAAATCCTGATCACCTTAACAATACAATGGAAAATGTCACTTTATTCAGATACCTAGGGATTTCGTTGGGCCCCTTCCTAAATTTCCAATTCCACCTGGACTACACACAAAACAGGCTAATAGGATCTCCTCTTTTCTATCCAGACCCTGTAGAAATGCCATAAGTAAAGGTATCTTACTGGCTCAACTTAAATATCGTCTCCCTCAAATTGCTGCAGCCTCTAAAAGAAATGCATGCAGCATAGAGTCCATCTCAAATGCCATTAGCTGACTCATCAGTCTCTCCTCAAGAAATGAACACCACTGCAAACCCAATGAAAAAGCTAACTAGCTACATGTGAAACAATGTGCTGACTTTCTACTTGCCTCTTAACTATTTAAACTTATCAAAAATGATGCCTTCTCCCCACTAGCTTCCAGACTAATCAGAGATGCACTAACATACAACCTCAGACATATTAACCATTCATCTTCTCTAATGCAAACTCCCCAAATTAGGCTTCAGTGCACAGATAAAGCTTTTTCAGTACTTGGTCCTAAACTGTGGGAATCTCTCCCTCCTTTTCTTAAAGAACATTCCTCTTACCCATTTTCTGATCTGAAATAAAAGCATATTTCAAGACACTAAGAAAATACAACTGCTATCTCTCTGTTCATATAAATTAACCTGTTCATACCCTTCTTACCTCTACATATTCTAACTCTGCTTTTGATTGTGATTCTTTCAACAAGCCAACTCTGATTTCCACTCTGTATATAATGCATGTATATATTGTTTTGTCAGTCATTTTATATTTAATGTCATTTATCTGCTGCCTTTATACCTTCAAGCCAAATATGATATTCATTTTGTACATAATATAGATTCATAGGTAAGCACTAGGCTAGCTGCCTTTGTAGGACATTTTAAGCTTAGCCAATTTCCCTTTTTGGGTTAGAAATCACCCCAAATGACAATAACTAGAATCATACCATAAATAATTTGAGGGAACTAATATATGGGATAAAGCATTTCGGGGCCGTCTCTGTCCATTAGTAGTACAGGGGACAATCAAGGAGTAAATATTATGTTTCTCATCCATATATCTAAATTGTTCCTGGATATAAGTTGCATTTTGTCATTCACTCTTTATATAACGCCATGTATCTATTGTATTTAGCCTGAGATGAGACTGAAATAGATCCAATGGGGTTAGTGCTCTACCCCAGTTAAATTCAAGATAAAATTAAAATACTATCCAGTGCATACCATGAGATTTATCAGTTAGACCATGTTCCTTGTATTCAACATATATTCCCCCAGGGGAATTCCACGAACAGGGAATGTGACAGAAACTTTTAAAGATTTCAAGGAATGTCTCACATTCCAATATAACAATGCCTTTCATTAGAATAAATATACAAGTACTGATAAATATAGTCTGAAGATAGAGAGATGAAGATAGCGAGGAATGAATGAGAGCCTTGGAGAGGAAGTACTTCTTTAAGGAGACATGAATCGATAAACTTGTCCTGTTGAAGGCTATGAAATCCTAAAGAGGGTAAATTCAATAATGGATTGAGAAGATGTTACAACAGTCTAATGGAGAATCTGAAGAACACAAAACACTGAAAGGACTTGTGACTTTCGCCTTGATTAAAGTAATGGTCACACGTAGACCAAGTGACTATATTCTCAGAAATTCAGTTTTTCTGTAATCATATACCATATCCATGCACACAATGTTAACCTCCCTAATACTTAAGATCTTTAAATGTCTAGCAGTTAAAATGCCGCCATCTCTATACACACAGTGGCTCTGGAATCAGATACCTCACTTTGGTGTAGTCTCTTACTGTTTTAGAATCATATATTTTAGCTGCCTGTCTTCTGTATAGACTATTCAGCCTTTTTGCAGAAGGTGTACATGGTACTGATAAGGATGCACTCTACAAGCTCTGTAGTCTCACAGGAAAAATTCAACATTCATATGAGGGAATAGGGAGATAAATTGAGGAACATGACTGCGAAGAATGGCCTCTAAGATATTACTCTGAGTAGTGAATTACTATTAAGCTAATACTGATGGGTGCTGAACTATGTTAGTACCATCAGACATAATCATGGGTTCAGTATATCTTTTTTTAAAATCAGTTGTTGTGTCTTTCGGCTTTTCCTGGTTAGGGGTTGCCACAGTGGAACTCCGGTCCGCTAATGATTGGCAGTAGATTTTTATGTGCCGAGTTGCCGGCCTTGATGCACAACCTTCAACGAAGGTACGCCCATTCACGCATATCTCCACACAGAAGATGCTCTAGCTGAGAATCTAACAGGACAATGTCTTACTGTGAGGCGACTACGCTACTGCAGCACCACCACCGCAGTTCTATGAAACTAATTTTAAAATAAAAAAGTATATTGTCAAGAACAACACAGTTGCAAGTATTTGACTAGTACAGTAATTGTGCTAGTCAAACAATTATCCCTCAGCTTCACATCAAAATGAATGGGAAACCAAAGCTGGAAATGAGAAAACATGGTACTCATTTGCATGTCTTCTTCACAAATATTGCCTACTGCAGACAAAATGCTTATAATATTTATAGTAGACATAAATAGACTCTGTTAGTATTTGAAAATGTTCATGCTCTGTGACTGTGGGCTGTTAATAGTGAATCTGCTTCTATGTGCAATGTTTGTTAGACCAACGTAATATATGGTCTGTCATTAACAGCTGTAGTAAACTGCTAGGTCTGTACTGTGTGAGCATGTATTGGGCACATGGAGTGCTGTGTTATCCTATGCAGGACAATCTCACAGGACTGGTAAGAAGAGGGATGAGGAGTATGTCAGCTGGTATGAGGACAATAACATAAAGGTGCATATATATTTCTGGGTAAATTCAAGAAGAAAGTTTCTGAATTACCAGATGAGAGGGCACCTCTGAGCTCACTGGCCACTAACTCTGGTATTATGTTAGTGATGGTCAGTATGTTAATCTGTCTAGAGGAGTCTTGGCCAGTATCTTACAGACCCAAAGGACCTTGGGATGTAGCTCTGCTGGAGTAGCAGGTGACAAAACTTTAGAGGGTGCATAGAGAAGGTAAAAAAAAAATATGGGTAGCAATACAGAATTTTGCAGGGATTAAAATTCCAATAAATGGAGAGAGTGGAGGGAGGAACTAGGTAATAAATTGCTGTGAGGGAAAGGTTAGTTTGTTTTTGCTTTTTGTATTTTGTATTGCTTCAATGTCTTCTTCTATTTTGTATATTGTTGTGTGTTTTCTTTGCATTGTGTTTTACTTGTATTCTTCTTTTAAGTGCATATTTAAAATAGGAAAGAGACCACAGCTGTGTGTCTAGTGAGTCACATAGAAATTGCATTTTCTCCCACCCTCCCACTCTAGGGCTGTTGTGTTTTTAAACTTAACCGTTTTGGCTGCACCTTATTTTAATTTGACCACCTATTTCCTTTCCTCTCCTCTTTCATTGGCTATTGTGGGTAAACACAAAATTATTATTTTATGAAATCGTTCCCCTTCAGCTATTCAAATGTACTGCTCATCCCACTACATTCCATAGAGCTGGAATAGAAAGTGCCTTATGCCTTTCAATCTGTCTTGCTCTTTTAAAATTAGTGGTCCTCCACTTAGATTGCTAAAGCTTAAGTTAGTCTTTTCATTTCTAACTACTTTGTGGACACTGCAACTCTTAGGATATTAGCTCATTATTTTCCATCTTATATTTAAACTCTGCAACATCTAGTCCAAGACCACTGATTACTGGAGAGCCCACATTCTGCTTCTTAGTAGTCATCTTGGGATTAGTGCTTCTGTTTTGCTCCTGGTGAGAGAAGGACCATGGGGACATTATTTCCTGGAGACTGTTGATCATCATAAAGCCTGATAACAGCTTCATAAGTTCCCAGGTTGAAATGTATAGTTGCATTTTGCTACTAGTGAGAGAAGGAGCAGAGTGCATTGATTCCTGACTGTTTCTGTTCGGGCAGTAAGTGCCTGTGTTGGACCTTCCTGATTGGTCTGGTTGCTATTCAAGGCATCTATCAGGAAAAGACTACTACAAGCATACAAACCCCTGCATAATCTGAGACAGGACTGCTGATCACCAAACTGCCTGTGGCCTGCTTCTTATCTTGGGATTGGTATTAATATTTTGCTTCTGATGACAGAAGAAGCAAAGCAGCATTTTATCACAGCAGAGTGAAGCTATGGTGAGACCACAGCTAGGTAAAACCAGCTCTAGCTGTAGCCAGGCAATAGCCAACCAGGCAAATCCTCTCTTTTCATCATTCTTCACAAAGCTAATTCTTTCTTTTCAGTAAGTACTGCCTGATTAGCTGCTGTCTAACAACTTCAGAAAATCACCTTAAATATTTAATCCATAAATATTCAGGGATGACTTGTTAGCATCACCTCAAGTGCTTGGCAGTGCCCTGTATAGTCACAAACACCTTGAGTTGATAATTTTCCTTTAAGAGAATCCTTGAAAGTTCACTAATACTTAGTTGCACACAGGGCAACTAGCTTGTAGTGACAAGCCGTGCCCCAAGAGTTGCAAACCAGATACTCCTAACATTACATTATACTCACTGCAACTGTCTAATCAATAAAAAAGGTCTGTTGTCATGGATATGAACTTCCCACAATCTCCATTACCAGATTGGTGGATATGGGCAACCTGCGGAAATGTAGAAATTGCCTCATGTTTACTGGCAACCAGCTAATTCTCAAACAAACTGTTATGGAATATGAGAGATATATTTACACAATGTCATTGGAGGCAAAGCTCTCACATAAAATCACTCCTTATGTCAATCAGGCTGCCAGTAGTACACACACTGCACCCGTCAGAGGCAGTTCTGAGCTGGCACACAGACTTACATATGCTGAGACACTTACTTTCCTAAACCCCAAATTCCTCCTAGATGAAGTACACATAACAAATACATTATACTCCTAACATTACATTATACTCACTGCAACTGTCTAATCAATAAAAAAGGTCTGTTGTCATGGATATGAACTTCCCACAATCTCCATTACCAGATTGGTGGATATGGGCAACCTGCGGAAACCAACCAGCAGCCTCAGATGCACTCTTTCAAAACAACACAGCAACATATAGAGACATATCTCATGGAATCTCTACTTCTAAGCCCATAAGGCAAGCCACCACACAATCCAACATTCTAGTCATTGGAGACTCCATTATGAGACACTCTGATCTCCCTCTCATCAGGCTGGGTAAAGAGAAAGTCATAAGTCAGTTGCTTATCAGAGGCCAGGATGTGTCACATTACACACACACACACACACACACACACACACACACACACACACACACACACACACACACACACACACACACACACGTCATTGGACCACATGTACCAGTATGACTCATTCACAGTCTATGTGGGTATAAATGACCTGAGACATACCTTCCTAGACTATAGGATGACAGACATCATGGAGCTCTTGGAATATGCGTCACAGACTGGTATGAGCCTAGCATTGAGCAGCATTTTACCTTCTCCAAGGATGATGCCGCAATATGAACAAAAGATGACTGACTTTAATAATTGGCTTAGTTTCTGGTGTCATTCTAAGCAGGTTTAGTATCTGTCAGCATGGACGAAGACTGTTAATAGACCATGCTGTTTTGCCAGGGATAGTCTGCACCTCTCCCCTCTAGGCTTTTGAATATTAGCTAACACATTGTCTTTCCACATTGTGCCTTTTTTAGGAAATGCTAAACTGAAAGTACTTCCAACATATCAAATAAAAACCAAGAAAATCTAAAGGTGTTACTGCTCAGTGCTAGGAGTATAAATAAAAATGTCCACTTCCTACAAGCTCTTCTCTCCATAGAAAATGATGACATCTGGGCAGTCACTGAAACATAGTTTAAAGCCATGGAGAGCACACTGGCAGTTGAAGGCTATGATGCCTTCCACACATTTAGACCAACTACAATATAGACAGGGATTAAAGATGGAGGTGTCTCAATTTACATAGAAAATAAATATACCTCAAGGCTGGTTAAACAGAGCAATGCATTTGAGCTTCTACATGTTCAAATCACCATAGGCAAAACCCCATACCACTTCCTTGCAAACTATAACTTCCCCTGTATGACCCAGGAAACCCATAACATATATTTAACCTTATTGGAAACACTCACCATCCAACCCAATAGCATATTCATGGGTAACTTGAATTACCCCACTATTAACTGGGAATGATATACAACACCAAACATGCAGGCACCGAGATTCATGGATTTTGTAAACACAAACTCCTTGGACCAGATTGTCAACACACCAACTAGGGGTGCAAACATACTGGATCTGATCTTCAATAATATTGGAGAGTGCTGCCCATCTCCTAGTGTAATGTCTTCTCCGGTAAGGTTGGACTACAAAATGGTCTCCTTTGAAGTAAAAATAAAACCCAGAACTCCATCTAACCCTTAACTATTAAGTGATAACCTGGCAAAACTTCAAGCCTCCATAAACTCTGAGAACACTGCTGGCTACATAAAACTGTTCACAGAAACGCTATACAATCACGTTAACAGCTGCATAGAGGCAGCTGTGCCCACAAGGAAGAAGTAAATAACTAACTCAAAACACAAGCCACTCTGGTGGAATCACAACATGAATAGTCTGTATAACAGAAGGAAGAAAATCATGGTAAAAATTAGGAGGTATAACACCCAGTAGGAAAAAAATAAGCACTGTCATCAAACTAAACAAATAACTCAGAGGACAAGCAAAGTCTACCACAGCCAAATTTGAGGTAAATTTGGCCTCCCAGGTAAAGTACAACCTCAAGGCATTCTGTAGCTATGCCCATAACCTCAAAGCCAATACACAATTGTGTGTGGAGCTCATTGTTAATGTAGCCACCGATACTGAGGCAGAATATATAGCAACCCTACTGGCCAACAAATTCAGCTCTAACTTTACCCTTCTCTACCCCTTCAACCTCCCTTCAAGAAATGCCATCAAATTTAAATCCCCCTACTGTCACTAGGGAACAGGTCCTGAGTGCTTTCTCTAAAGCAAAGAACATTGCATCAATGGGCCTAGACAATATCCCAGGATGTCTTCTAAACAGCATGAAACATGACCTAGGCCCTCTGGAATTGCTGTTTAACTGTGGCCTCCAAACAGGCTTCATGCCTCACAAATGGAAAACAGCAACAGTCACCCCTCTGCACAAAGGTAAACCATCTATAGACACTGGAAACTACAGTCTCATATGCAAAGCCATGGAAGGAATTACCATGGAATTAATCAATAATGACATAGGAAACCTCCAGACACTGGATCCAACCCAATTTGGTTTTGTCAAGGGCAGGTCAAGCCTACTCAGCTTGGTGGGCTTCTTTGAGAAAGTCCCCAACACAACAGGTGATAGCAAAATGGTTTACACAGCCTACCTTAGCCTGGTCAAGGCATTTGACACAATACCCCATTCAGGTATTGTTGACAAAATCAGGAGGTTTGGTATAAACCCTTATGTCATGCTGTGGATAGTGAGCTGGCTCAAAAACAGAACCCAAGAAGTTAGAATTGGGGAGTCCAACTCTACAACGAGATCAGTAAGAAGTAGAGGCCCTCAGGGATCGGTTCTGGGACTGCTCCTTTTTGGCATTTACTTCTATAACGTCAACGCCAGTGAAAAGGGCCCCTGGTTGGCTAAATTTGCAGATGATTGCAAATTAGGAGCAGTCATAGAACCCCCCACTGACACAAATGTTCTCCAGGAAGGGGTGACACACACACAAATAACTGGTGTCAGAGCCATGGATTAAAACTAAATGCCAAGAAATGCATAATAGTATTCTTCAGGAAGTAATCCACCCCTAGTAACTATCATATTGGCAACAGACTCCTAAGAGTTGGCCCAGTAGTTAGCTAACTTGGGGGCACTCATAGACAGTAATCTTGCCTCAACCATCACATATCTACAGCAGTGAGGAAATTAGTCTATATTGTCCAAATTATAAATAAAGGTATGGCATCTAGGTCCAAGGAGGTAATTGCTCCACTGTTTTTGGCATTCATCAGACCTATCAGTGAGTACAATGCAACCTTTGGCATGTACCTAACCAGGCACATCCAACAATTAGAACATCCACAAAGGTTCCTCACTGAAAGAATACATGGCATAAGTAACATATCATTTTCAGACTCCCTCAAGACCCTATACCTGTATTTAGTCTCCTACAGGCTGTTAAAGGGAGATCTATGCCTGGCACACAAGGCATTATCAGACCCCACCCTGATGGGCCTGCTGCATATCCGCAAAACAAACAGCACCAGAATTACATGTTCCAAAGACTTAAACCTTTTCTGTGATATAAACAGGACCTGTTGTAGAGACAGATATATACCCCACAGACCCACAGACTACCCCTTCTCAGAAACAGGCTCCCCATACATGTGAAACAGAGTTTCTCCCTAACCCATCTCAAGTGTAACTTGGACAATTGGACAGGAAACCAGAAATTCATTCCTTGTTTGGCACCTATGTCTCTAATGGGAACAGGTAGCCAACCTGAAAATGGTTAATTTCCCAGGTCTCTGCTTGTAAATGTTTCAGCTCCCAAGCCTCTCCTTACACTTAATCAAGGGTAACAGAAAGTGTCAGAGATGTGGGATATATGGCCTTAAAAAAGAAATTTGAAACAGCCAACCATGCATAACTACTGAGCAAAATATGCAAATGTAATTTCTTGGGTAACAGAACAGGTTCAATGGCTACTTAAGGGAAAGAATCTTTCAAGTATACTGCAACAACTCTTTTTTTGCCTGCAAATGCTCAACATTAGTGTACCCTGGGCTCAGTGTTTGGTCCTCTTCTTTTTTCCTTATATTAATAATTTATTTATTTTATTTATTTATTTACATTTGTTTATTGGGAAATTCCAACTGGACACAGGTCCTTTTTCAGTGGAGGTCGGGGAAAAAAGCTCCACAGAACAATAAATGAGCAGCAGAGTACATGAAGAACAATTGAATATACATACAATAGCAAATAATACATACTGCAGCAAACATTAGCTATACATACAATATGAAACATAGTAATGAACAGATATAATAATATCTAGCTAAAGGCTAGGAATAAAGGTAGGATGTATATATAGATAGTACTAAGCTCAAACAGATACTGCTCTAAACTCATATTCCTAAATCTTGTATACAAATACTGCACTAAACTCAAGCAGATATGAAGATGAAGCTCCACACAAAGGTGGAACAAGCTAGAAGGGCTAATGGGATGGAAGGGGAAAACAGAGGAGTAAGACAGAAGACTGAGTGAGTAGTATATGGGGTAGTGAGAGGAAGCTAGGTGTAAGTCAGCTGAATATGTATTTGGAGTTGAGATGAAGTGAGGTAGTTAAGTATGTTATAACAGGTCTGAGAGATTTAGTGAGGAGGGAAGGGGAGGGTAAAGGGTGAGCCAGAGCCTGCAGAGGAAGGAATGCAATGATCAGATGGTGTGAAGCATGGTGGCTAGGGGATGGGAGAGGAAGGGGAGGTAAAAGGAGAGTTACTAGTTGGGATTGGTGCATGTGCATAACCACAGACTGTTGACCCTGCACTAAACATACTGAAAAGGTTGTAAATAAAACCGTTGCACAACTGACGTTTCCTTATAAAATTTCTCAAGTCTTATGTCGTCCGGCAAGTAACACAGTAGCCAGGAATGTTCTTATTCCTAAACTGCAATATGGCCTCACATTGCTCATCCCTGTGTCTGGAGGAAGAACACCTTTGGAGCAAACAGCAGATAATAAAATATTAATAATTTGCCCTGTTGGCACAGAATCACATATGTCACTGCAACTTTCTAAAGACAGTCAAGTGGCTTCTGATGTAAAATAGAGCCACCCTACTATTCAGCTTAACCTTATTATCTCAAAGCAACAAATCAAACAGGAGGCCTACACACTCAAGACAGTCTCAGAGGGACTGTCTTAATGATAACCAGATTTGAGTTAGCTACGGAGAAAAAAAGCATTTACAATACTAGCCTTTCCACCTGAAATCATATCCCCCTAATATAAGGACAAATACCACACTGGCCATTGTTTAAGGCTGCTATGAAGGAATAAACTGGGAAGCAAGCACATTGCTCTTGTTTACAGATTCTGGTTAGGTACTGTTCGCTCAGAATACACCTTAAGTTAGACCAAAAACAACATACTACACTTTACCTGGGATTTTCAAAACTATGTATATTACTATCTGTATATATATATATATATATATATATATATATATATATATATATATATATATATATATATATATATCTACAAGGGGGGAAGTTTAAACTGTATATGAGAAAACGTTACTACATTTGCTACTGCCTAGGTTTGGTATTAAGTATAAGCTTGTGCATAAGGAGCTTCAAATATGCTGATGAAACTTTGTTTTGTCATGACTACTTATGTGATTTGGTTTGCAAATGTAAATACTGCTGAATGTGCATGCTTCTGTGGTTTATATATATATATATATATATATATATATATATATATATATATATATATATATTTATTTTATTATTTATTTTTTTATTTTTATTTTACATTTGTTGACTGGGCTAGTCTAACTGGATACATGTCCATTTTCAGTAGAGGCCCGGGGAGATAAGCTCCTAGGTAGGACAATGAAATTAACACAATCACAACTAATAAAACTTTAGACAAAATAAAAACTATTAACAGTGTCTATTACAGGTTAACACAGTAATATTTACAGTGCAGAAATACAGGCATAACAAAGGAATGGTAATACAATCAAGGTATGTTAGAGATAGTTTAGTAAATTAGTTGGATAAGGAGGAGTTGCTGTGTGTGAGTAGTCAGGGTAATAAGAGAAAAAAAACAATTTTGAGACACATATAGACTAGTCAGGTCTGGAGCAGGGGCATAACCAGTGAGTTTTGAGGAACAATTTCAAATTATTTTTGAAGCAGGATAGTGAGGGAAGTGTGGAGAGTTCATTTGGGAGGAGATTCCAGGCTTTTCCAACTATGTTAGAGAAAAGAGAGTCACCAGCCTTATTGTTTGTTTTAGTAGTATGTATTAGAAGTTTCTGAGAAGACCTTAAGGATTCCAGGTTTTTATAGGGAGTGATTAGTGTGGAAAGAATAGGCGTTTTGGAAGGTTTGTAAAGAGTGTTATGGGCTATAGTTAATTGATGGAATTTAATTAGATTTTGAAGTTCGAGCCATCCTAGTTGCTTTAAATTAAGGCAGTGATGGGTTCTAAAAGGGTTGCCTGTAGCAAATCTAGCAATGTTATTGTAGGACATTTCCAATTTGCTAAGATTATTTTTAGATAGGTTAGTAAAAATAGGAGAGGCATAAAGAAGAGAGGATATTAGATAAGTGTGTGCTATAGTGGTTCGAGCTGAAGGAAGGAGAAAGGATTTTATCCTATAGAGCGAGCCTAGCTTTTTGTTGACTGTTTTTATAGTGTTGTTAATATGAATATCAAAGTTCAGATTATTGTCAATGGTGACACCTAATAGTTTTGTGGTTGGTTGAGGGTATATAATAGTTTGATTGGTAGAGTTTACTGAGAAGTCCATTGGGAGGGACTTATTAGTAGGAGAGAAAAGGAGGAGTTTAGTCTTTTTGGGGTTTAGGAGAAGGCATCTGTGTGTGAACCATTGCTCAACTGTGTTAAATACTTGTTGGGTAAGATAGAGAAGTTCTGGAGAAGAGGGGGCTGAGCATATCAGTGTAGAGTCATCCGCATATTGTATGCATGTAGCTTGGGGGATGGCAAGGTGAAGGTCATTGATGAATATGGAAAAGAGTAGAGGTCCAAGGATGGAGCCTTGAGGGACACCCAGGTTGACGGGCAGGTGAGTAGAGAGAGAGATTTGTGCCAAAGTACGGCCGGTTTTCTTTTATCAAGGTAGGACTGGAACCATTTTATGGAAGATGTATCAAGTGACAGGGAGTTCAGTATTATGATGAGAATTTGGTGATTTACCATGTCAAAAGCTTTAGACAGGTCAATAAATAGGGCTGAAGAGATTTTGTTTAGATTACGGTTTTTGTTGATACAATCTGTGAAGGAAAGAAGGGCAGTAGTAGTGCTATGTGAAGGTCTAAAACCATGTTGACAGTTGACTAGTAAGTTATCTTTTGTTAGATGGTCAAGTAATTGTCTGTGAATGCATTTTTCCATGATTTTTGCCAGAGGTGAGAGGAGGGCAATGGGGCGGTAATTGGAGAGTTCAGTGGATTGACCTCCCTTGTGGAGGGGGATAATATGGGAAATTTTCCATAAACTTGGGATATAACTTTCAGTAATAGTTCTATTGATTAGGATAGAAATAGGATAGGCAATGGCTTTGGCGGATAGTTGTAGGAATTCAGCAGGTAGTTGGTCTGCTGAGGGGGAGCATGGTTTCAGTCTCTGTAGAAGGGTTTGAATATAGGATGTTGGTATGGGTTGAAAGTGAAATGTAAGGAGTGAGGTTGATTCATTGGAAGGTAGAGTAAAGTTATTTGGTGATAGTTGACTAGCTAGTGTTTGTATAGCATCAGTAAAAAAGGTATTAAAAGTGTTAGCTATATTCATCAGTGTTTTGTCTTCAGTGCTTTGAGGGTTTGGAGTAGTGGATTGTCCTGGATGGAGTAGTTGATTGATACTAGACCAGAATTTCTGTGGGTTGTTTTGAATAGCTTGTTGGGATTGCAGGTAGTAGTTTTTTTTGTCAGATAATATAGCTTTTTTAGTTTCATTTCCTAGTTGTCTAAAGTTTTGTTGGTCTATAGGGTTTTTAGTTTTCCTCCATTTTGCCCAATGTTTGTTTCTCATATTGATTTTATGTTTGGTTTCTTTTGAGAGCCATGGAGCATGTTTGGTTTTAATTCTAATTAGTCTGGATGGGGCATGGTGGTTGAGGATGGCAAGGAAGTTGGAGTTAAAGTAACTAACGGCTTCATCTAAAGGAAGGTTTCGTAAGGGTGACCAGTTACATGCTTTTAATTCCATCTGGAAAAGTTCAGGGTTAAAGTAATTTATAGACCTGATGTTTTTAATGGATGTTGGGGAGGGAAAGTATATGTATATACATATATATATAGATATATAGATATATGTTTATATGTAAATACATGTTTACTTATCTATCTATCTATCTATCTATCTATCTATCTATCTATCTATCTATCTATCTATCTATCTATAGTATATGTTCTAATGTATACTCTTCCTCATTGACCCTGGGGAGTGACTGGAAAGAGACAGTAGACCAGCCTCCCAAACTCAATATCAAACAACAATGTTGTGTCTTTTGGCTTTTCCCGGTTAGGGGTCGCCACAGTGGAACTCCGGTCTGCTAATGATTGGCAGTAGATTTTTATGTGCCAAGTTGCCGGCCCTGATGCACAACCTTCAACGAAGGTACGCCCATTCATGCATGTCTCCACACAGAAGATGCTCTAGCTGAGAATCGAACTGGACAACGTCTTACTGTGAGGCGACAATGCTACCGCAGCACCACCACCGTAGTTTTAAATCCATAAATATTGAATACAATAAATAAATGCAAAATACTGGACAGTTATCGTTTAAGGGAAATTTTACTTAACTGATGTTTAAGTGCTTAGTTATTATTTTAAAAATCAGTCAAAAGTTTATAACAAAACAAAAAAAGTATGACATTTTTCACAATCACAGCTTATGTAAGAGAAAAAGAAATACTAATAAAATAGTTGTTCATTTTCTTCTTCAGAGAAAAATAAGTCAGAAGAAATAATCTCGTCTACTTACGGCTTTCTCAAAATCATCCTCATGTGGGCATCTGGTCCAATCTGGGAAAGCAGAAGTAATGTATCCTGCAGCTCCTCCTCACACTCCTTCTTTGTCTCTTCAGTGAGTATAGGGGCATCTTCTTGTTCATCATCCAGAAAACGATAAAACAAGTATTTGTCCTGGAAATGATGCTCCTGGTCCACTAAAGACAATTTCAATACAATACTGGTTACTTTAATGCCACTGCACACACTTTGTGTGTTTATTGTCATTAATTATTTGGACTGCAGGGAGTATTTTACTTTTATGTATACCTATACAATATAGAAACAATCTTCACTGACTTCCTGTTAGGTTTGCAGGATTTGTATGACAGTAAAACTTAAAGAAATGCTGTATTTTCTCCTTGTTCACAATGACACTACAACATTAGATTTAAAACTTAATGGGAGTAAAATTTATCATCTATAATTTGAGTTACCATAGACAATGAAACTTAGAGAGCATGATGCACTTCTCTAAATGATGCTATAAGTCTCATAAAGGGGACTCCGCACCCATGGCTGGAAAAGATAGGCACTAAGTTAGCCTTTCAAATGCTCCCAGTCTGACCACAAGACTGTCACTTGTTATTCATGTGGCTGAAAGGGAAGTAATTTTCTGATAAGGCCATGTCATTAGGCTGCTCAGTGGTATCTGAGACTTTTGGAAAGTTTACTATGGCCTTACACTAGCTCTGGGATGCAGCAGGTCACAGAAAAAGAGCAATGCACTACCTGGATCATAGAACTATAGGAATTATAAGGCAACTACGTCATGAGACAGGGACTGTTCAAGAGCTATGCAGGAAGGCAGTGGGCACTGCATTAAATATGCAGAGAACTGAGTGTGCACCTCACTGAGGACAAGTTGAAATGTCCTTCAAAATGCTTGGTTTACTTGGAGATCAATATATTGTCTCAAATATTCACATTACCATGGATAACTGTAGGAGTAGAATACTAAGAGAAAGGATTAATTGCATACTACGCAAGGAAAAAAATAGGGTAGAAGAAGTAATACTAGTGCTGAGGTCATTCAGCTTTGCTTATAATGCTATAGGACTCGGGTGGAGATTCAAAAAGTTCATCACAGCCCTCTTGAAGGGAAGGTATCAGAATCATCATAGTGTTGGGATAAAATCACTTTAGCTTGCAGATCTAGGAGACACTCGTTTAAATACCCTCCCTGTGGGAGGAATAAAGACACCTTATTGAAGTTTCCAGTAGTTTATTCAGTTAAGTCAGTAAATGGACGAGTGCTCTTTTTTGAATACATTACATACAACAGGTCAGCTATTTAAAGGCAGTTACAGACAATGGTGGGAGATCCCATGGGAGATGACTGGAGAAAAATCTGGGAGAAGGAAAAATAAGGAGCCAATCCCAAAGCTTTGAGAGAAGTCCCTTATTTGAATATTCCTGAAAGACCCATGACAGTTTTCCAGCTCAGCAGCCTGTGGAACCTCATTCTTAGTTAAAAGGTTTTATTTTTATTTTTAACTTCTAACAACAAAAAAAAAATGACAACACATTATGAGTTACAACTGTAGAATTATATTTAAGAAAAACACTTTTGCTTGAGCTTCATCACGTCCATCTAATAGCATGGTTTACACTTTGAACATTGAAAATGCCTGATTTTATTTATTTAACATTTGTTTACCAGGAAAGTCCGACTTGGAATGAGCCGATTTTCAGTGGAGACCCGGGGAGAAACACTCCTGATGCATGTCTTTGTAACACGGTAGGAAACCAGAGCACCCGGAGGAAACCCACACAAATGCAGGGAGGACATGCAGACTCTGCACAGAAGTCACCCCATCAGATAATCAGACCAGAGAACCTCTTGCTGTGAGGTGACAACGCAACCGCTGTACCACTGAGAGGCTTTTACACGGCTATCACCAGACTTTATAAGTCTCCTTTGTAATACATATAAAATGAGAGGCTGTGTCTGCACCAGAAGCATTCATATTCATTGGGGCCAAGTATGAAAGCTTTAGTACAGAACCTTTTCCAGTCAAGTAATATCAGAGGCTGTGCCAACTTTTATGGGGCTCATTATCTCCTGACATATAATATGAAAGGCTAATATTCTCTTATATAACAAGTAGGCTTACAGTGCCTGCTTATAAATGGCTCATATAGATGATTAATGTGAATAGTCCTCATTCTTCTTCCTCTTGACAAAGACAGACATTTTTATATGCAGGGGAGGTAGTCACTTAAAGCTACACTAGGTGATTCCCATTTTTGAACAATACATGCACTCAGAGAAATAGCACACAGTGGAAAACAAGTCACAGTGTTCATTTTACAGAACTCACTGATATGCACAAGTAGGAGGAAAAAAGTAAAAAGAAAGTGAAGTTTGAGACCTCAGAACCTTTTGTGCTGGCTTTCTGTACCCATGGAATAAAAATCCACCAAGTGGAGAACTGCAGAGTAAACAAAAACTTTTAATAAACATAATCCCAGAATCTCAGATTTTCTTTTTGTGCACATCATGAGATAAAAACACTTTCAAACCCATGCTAGTTACATTTTAGATTTGTATACATGTAGAGATCACACACATAAAAAAATAATAATAATGATGTGGCACAACCCTGAATTAGTGACATGGAAAACAAGCCACATTATTATTTCTTTATTTTGTGTGTGATCTCTTGATGTATACAAATCTAAAGAGTAACTGGCATGGCTTTGAAAGTGTTTTTTTATCTCATGATATAAACATTCATCTATCTACCAACTTAACTGAATAAACTACGGGAAACTTTAACAAGGTGTCTTTTTTCCTCCCATTGGGAGGGTATCAGGGAAAGAAAGAGAAAGACTCTTACATCTGCTAACTAAAGTAATTTTTTCTGGACTTACCCTTTATAGTCTATTTCTTGTTAGTACTGTCACCCTCTGGGTCACAGGTGGGATACCTGACTTCACTCTGGCCCTTTGGATTACTTCTGTTTGCTAATCATCAAAGTGTTAGGATCCCACTTTACATAAAGGCTGATCAGAGGATTTGGCAGGACATCCTGAAGGATTATAATGGCACTTCTTTTTGTCAAGATGAATTGACTAAGAACACAGACCTAGAGCTCTATATAGATGCAAAAGATGCAGTGGGAATGAAGATGTCTAAAAGAAAATGGTTTGAATATCACTGACCAAAGGAATGGAACAGATCCTTCTTGGAGATGACCCCCATTTTGCATGGAGAAAGTAGTACAGGGCGGAGGGGTTAGAGTTGGGCAGAAACAGAATTGTATTCCAGCCATACTACTAAGCAATAGTTTAGACACTGTCAACATGAATATATTATAATCACACAGACTGTAAAGTTTGTTAAGGTATTTAATATTGCAATGTTTGAAGGTGAACATATTTTTTTTTGGAAAACTATTTTCTGGGCACACTAAATGCTATTGCTGACATGTTTCTCTCTATATATCTTTGTCTTTAAGATGTATAGATTCCAGAGCTTAGCACCAATGGTGGAACTCCAGGAGACTCAGTACTAGAAGAAATATGGGTGACTGGAAGGTAGAAGTAGGGCAGTTTAGAAAAGACAGGCACCTGCGTGGCCAGCATCTGGAAGCCATACAAAATAGGGTTTGTAAGGCTTATTGGGCATTTCTTGGTACATTACAGCAGTAGAGCAGCTATGCCTGTGGGGACAGTGTTGGGATACTTAGTTCACAGCTAAAGAGAAGGTATGTATATACATTGAAGCTTTAAAATTCATCTTTCAGTCATAGGACCTGGTGGACTACACTAAAATTACTGACATCATGGTGGGCCAGAAGGCAGAAGAAGCAAAAAGATCAAAGGCAGCCACTGTCTATCTAGTCTAGTAACTTTATGGGGGAGGGGGAGGGTGGCTTTCAGGTAGAGTGAACTGCATTGTTAAAAAACACTTCACCTATAGACATAAATAAAACAATGACCTGGAACTCCTCCATGTCCATCTTACAATCAACAAAACAATTTATTTCATATCATTGATAAGTATAGGGCCTCTCTAAGCCCCCTTCTCTTCTGGGAGATTTAAATTACCACACCATCAAGTGGGACACTTATGCATTCTCATACTTGTATACCCAGAACTTTATGGGTTTCATCAATACAAGCTCTCCGGTCCAGTTAATCTGCCCCCCACACACACCTTAGGTACATAAATCAATTATTCATGACCATTATAGACTCTCTGTGTCCCCCTCTCTTCTAGGAGATTTAAATTACCACACCATCAAGTGGGAGACGTATGCATTCTCAAACTTGTATGCCTAGATATTTAAGGGTTTCATCAATACAAGCTCTCCCGACCAATTAGTCTGCCCCCCCCCCACAGACACACACACCTTGGGTACATAAATCAATTATTCATGACCCTGCCATTGTGTACTACTATATTACAATTACATTATTTAAAGATAGCTTACTTGCTTTAAAAACAGCACCACTGTATAAGTGGAATTTCATTCCTCACTGATCCCTCTCCATTTTGTTTGCACAGATGTGGGACAGCAGGATGGTTTAAACATGTATTGCTCATGCACAAATCTATACACATGGCAAGCGTTTTAAGCTTTAAAAAAGATTTATGTTTTATGCTTGCCATTTTCTCAATAACCTTCCAAGCAAAGGAAGGTTAGAAATTAAGATGTAATTATCAAAGATATTCAGTTGCAAAGATGGTTTGCTGGCAATGGGGATATGCAAAGTGAAATGCAGAAGGAAAATACCTGATCTCATTGATGCGCAGGCACACCTTAAAATAGCTGTAGTTAGCACATCAAAATACTTTCCTACCTGCTTCTTTCGGGTACTATCCAGCCTTCAAGAGGTTTAGCATAAACTTGAAATCAAATCATGCACTTATGATTATCACAGTGATGAAACAAACACCAAAATTAACCCAATGAACTTTAGTCAGAAAATCATTAAACTTATTGGCTGCATAAGGAAGAAACTAGCTTAAAAGAGTCCAAATGTCTGCAAAAAACAGGAATCGGCATCAAAAACTGCCCAACCTTTGTCATTCTACCCTGTTTTTTGGAGTCCCTTGACTAGTCTTCAGCTGGCCATCAGCTTCTTGGTTCTGATGTCATTGCTCCTCTCTCTTGCCCTGGTACTACCCTGGGGCTGGGACCGCCTCAACTGTTGGCAGGCTGGAAAGGGAAAGTGGAAAAACAGAACAGAGCTAACAGCCAGCTGCATCATACATGCCGACCTGCACACCAAGTTTTTTCTTAGGTCCTACTGCCTACATGGTGATGTTTTATTTACAATGCTGTGCTGGCAATGAATAATGGCCTGTGGAGATATGTCTGCTCTGGGTTCTAGGGTAGCCCTGTCTCTTGGGCATGCCACACAGACCAGCCTGTGCCAACCTTCAACAGGCTTTAATAAACAATCTACATATATCAGCATGTTCCCCCCTCCCTCCCTTGACAGGATAAGCACAATCATCTTCCTTGCCACTCTATCAGCCATCTGAGTTGCTAATATATTCTAGGTCAACAGGACTGTAGCCAAGATTTAATCCCTATATACCAACTAAGTGGGGTATGTCATTCTGTCTTTAAGCTAAGGAACTAAAGTACATCCTATGGCTCATATACTCTCCAGAGCTTACATGTAACAGCAGAAACAAAGCAAAGCTTGGTCACCATGGAGATGTTTAAAATTATTTAATAATAAAAATCAGCAAGTATAAGAAAAATAAAAACACAGTAAAATGTGAAGTCAGCTTAAAGCAAATGGATATGCACTTTTGGCAGGAATGCCTTCATCAAATCCTGTTGCACTAAATTTTGCTCATCAAATTTAAACAGAGGCTTAGCCAATCAAAGTCTACTTTCTCAGCCTCCGCCCTTTCAATAAAGGTTTTATAGGGAACATTCTATTTAGTCCAGTCAGCTTATCAGCCTGCAAATCAGCAGTCCAGCGAGTTTCCACAATCTCAGTCAAATTGTAGATATCTCCCATTCTCATATCTTCAGTCAGTACTTCAAGCACCATAACATTTTACTGACTGAGATTGTGGAAACTCGCTAGACTGCTGATTTGCAGGCTGATAAGCTGCCTGGACTAAATGGAATGCCGTTTATTAATCCAAAGCATCTACACTGTCTTCCAGAAAGAGCTGGTCAATCAAAGCATTAGACTGTTACTGATAAATTTCAACAATCATACAATATGCTGACAACTCAACTCTTGTCTGCTAAGCCACAACACTATATCAACTCCAATCACTCACGACTCCTCCTCAATTGAGACCTGGCAGAAACAATCCTAAATACTTCTGAACCCCCTCCCCACAGAAAACTAAATTAATCAGATTTACTTTCAACAACTTCCTACCAAATAGCACTGCACTAAATATAGTCTCATCTAGCAACAGCAAAATATAACAAATTATCCATACCAAGTTACTCGACATCATGACAGAGATGAGATTAAGTGGGGGACTTACTTACATATACCAACTCCGAGACTGCACTACAGTGCCGAAAACGGCAAAGTACTGAAGCGGCCAAATAAATTATTTCCCAGGAAAAGAATTCGCTTACATGCCGCTTCGATATGTTGCAGTTTCGGTTTTGTCAGTTCGACCAGGACGCATTCGAAAACATGTGTCTTCGGTCTGCTGATAGGAACCCGTTTAGTCAATCCCCTGACCCCCTTGGCAATGGAGTGGTACGGCTTCAGTTAGGCAGCAAGTGTTTAAAATCTGTGTTATATTTTATAGTGTGTGCATTTGATGTTACACTACTGCCATAACTCATAAGGACTTAATAGAAAACACAAAATAGATAAATAAATACATATTCTGGCATTGGACTGCACCAGAACTGGAGCCAGGAATCAGGACAGGAGGAACACTATGCTGATTCTGCTGTTTGATGGACTGGCTGGCTGTACTGTACCTTGCTCACATAATTCAAAATTAGTAAAGTAAGTGAGCCCTTCTGCAGAAAGCTGGCTGAATATGGAGTATTATTATTTATAAAATGTTTCTGTTCTCTGGCAACAAGCTCGAGTGGACAAAGCAAGAAGCACACCACCATACTTTCTATTGACAAATTGGATTTGTTGGGCATCAGGATTCTTCAGTTTCAAAAAATAAGTAAATCTGATATAAAAATAAAACAAGGTACCATGGAGTGGTGTACACTGATATAAATTCTTTGAAGCTCATTAGAATCTTCCTTCTTTCTTCTTCAGCCAGTGGATGGATGGATTGCTATAGGGGTAGTATTCTATTTTTGAAGAAGAAATGATATTCTAGATTTTGTATGTATATCTATTCTGTATAAACTTTATTTTAGAAATTCAGTCCGAATTTGTATTTAAAGAGACAGTGTTGGACTGCTGGTTTGAACATTGTTTATGGTAACTGGGGAAAGACTGCCAAGAATGGGATATTGGTAAGCTGGTGGCTTGATTCATTACCCTGCATAGAGCTTCATTTGTCTATGATCCAGCAGTGTTGACTTTGGAGGTGTATGGTGCAGCAATACAGCATTATTAGCCATTCAAGTAGGTCACACCTGTACTGAGGTTGCAGGGGATAGCTATTCTTGATAATAGAGCAGACACAGGAGGTCAAAAATGAGAACAACTTATCCTGCAAGCATGTAAAGCCACCCCCCAGAAAAGAACAGAATGTTGGATGCAGTATTTCTGATGTTTGTATGATTTGTGAGTTGAATAAAAAGCTACTGCATCATTTATATTATCTTTAATTGTTTTGCTTTTTACATTACACTAAAGAATGAATTAATTCATTAATAGGCTTGGATTGTATAATATAGTCCTACATAGTTGTATTATACTAATACATTTTGTAATACCTTCACTAGAGCCTCTAGCAACTGCAAAGGGGCTGATATTTGACAGATCATATAGTCTGCATTATTTGGAGTAATGACTCAAATCTTCTGATCTTCAGCATCTCTTGTGTAGTCATTGTTGCATATTACTGTGATGCAGTCTTCTCTACAAGATAGCATTGCAAGAATTTCTGTATTTGGTTAAAACTGTTACTGTGGCAGTTGGTACAGAAGACTAAAGCTCCAACTTGCTAATGAACTGCTTCCTGTGTCAATGACGCAGAGTTTGAATCTTTATACCTTCATTTACTTACTATGTGATATAAAACAAGTCACTTAACCAGACAGCACTTTGGAGCAATTGGGAATTTGGGCTAGGCTAATTAAAGGTTTTCAGGACTGCATGCCTAGTAACTACAAACTTGTATCATTGTTTGCCAGCCATTCCCTGTTGCATGTCTGACCTAGATCAGGAAATGTTATGACAATATCACCAGCACACATTTTTTAATGCAACATTGGCAATTTATTCTTCAAGGGCAGCATACACTGCATGTGTAGATGAGGCCCTGAAATGCAATGCAAAGTTGTTTGCCAGAAGCAACCTCTAAATTAGTAATAGTTCTTTTTAATGTGGAATTATTCAATTGACTTTCATTCTGCAGATATTGTGCATATTGTCTTGAGATTTGTTATTAGGTAGTTAACATTTCTTATGTTCTCATAAATATTCTTCTATTTAAACTGTGCTGCACATGAGTGGATCTTATGATGTGATGCTACAGATCTTTTTACAGTTTCATGTAGTTCATCCAACGTTGCCAATAAAGTACATGCCATTTATTTATTTGTTACAATAAGGGGTGTATACAGTCAACAAAGTGGTTATTAACTGCTGTTGGGGCCTCACTGTGTTTGAAAATACCTTATGCTCTTGCAATCTGGTCATTTCTAAACAGTCTGACTTTGCAAGTTTACTGTGTGTGTGTGTGTGTGTGTGTGTGTGTGTGTGTGTGTGTGTGTGTGTGTGTGTGTGTGTGTGTGTGTGTGTGTGTGTGTGAAGGAAGTTGGAATACTTTGGCTAATATGCATTTGTGTGAAACAAATTTGAAATATGTGACTTTGGTCATTAATATTATTATTATTATTATTATTATTATTATTATTACTTTTTTGACACACAACTGAAAGGATGCAGTTAACATAACTATCATTTCTAGGTTTGGGGGATGTCTGTGGATAAAAAAGACTGACCATGCAGATCAGATAAAAGTTAAAGTCATTAGTCTATCTTTGTAAGACTAGTGTCAATTTGTATATAGAGAATTGGGATATAATTTCAAGGGAAGAGAAGTTACTGCTGCGCATGCTAAGTCCATTTTCAATGTGCAACTGTTTTGTTTAGCAAATGTCCATCAGTGTTTGTGTTTTCAAATTTGAAATAAAAGTTTTAAATTAAATCCTGATCTCTGTAATTATTGAAAAGTAAAGGAAAATATAGAATGCACATTGAAAAGTTTTGACCTGAGTTCATGGTATTTGGGGAGAGACAGCCAAGTAATGGGACAGTGCAATGGCTTGTAGTGGTGGTGGTACAGGCGCTGACCCCCTACACTGCCTAGGGCCACATTTGACCATGCTCAAGCTCTGCAGCCATCAGCAATATAATAAAATGGTACACACCCAAAAGGAACCTTCAAGCAAAGGCCCAATATCCAAAAAAAAAAAAACAGCAAGTCACATCAGGGCTCAGTACACTCAGTAAGCACAGATAAATTTTGGAACATCATCACCTTCACCATCAAACAAATAAACAATCTCCCTGCTTTTAAGACAAATTTTAAACCTACATCTAAATAATATAGAATTTACAAATGTTCATAACTTCCAAGTTAAAATTACCCAAATACTCCTGATTTCCTCCTCTTACCTACTAAACCATTTATTCCCAACTGACTTCATACGTCTTGCTGAAGTGACTTTATTGCATAAAGACACTTCTGTTCTTTTGTTAGCTTACAGATCAGCATTATTATTGATGGATATCACATTAATTTAGTTACCAAAGTTTGATACTCTACTTCTTAGTGATGTTATTACATTTATACTAATGATTTCTTGCTTTAGTAATGTTTTGTAATTTGCACCAATGTCACTTCTTAGAACTTATTAAATGTTATATCTTTGTGTGATATTTCCTACTTATTCAGTTTTAATGAATGTCAGTATTTTCTACATGTTTCTTTAGAACTTGTTTAAACTTTGTTATATTGCACATTAACTATTTTTGGAGCTTTTCTCCCCAGGCCTGCACTGAAAATGGGCATTGCACCTAGTCAGACTTTTCTGCTAATCTAAAGTAACTAACTAACTAAATACATAAATATTACTTAAATTATTATACACATTAATAAAAAGGTCTAAGACAATGAAGCTCCAAAAGGAAGTAATTAAACCACAAGAATGGTTCCACAGCACCTAGTCTATGGTGGCCCCACCTAGCTAGAATATCATGTTCAGCAAATTACCTATGCTATAAGTTACAAATGATTAGAAACCTGAATCTCTGCATAAATATGATGAATGCTTTGCAACAGCTACTGGCTCATCATCATCCCAGATGTTGGAGTCACTCTAAACTAAAAAGAGTTGAAAAAAATAAAACAGAGGCAATAAGGATGTCATTGGACACATGTAGGAACTTTCATATGATGCCATCACATTATCTGGTGGATGATAAATAAGGAGGAATTTACAGCTTATTCCTACAGTAATAATGTATTCAATGGTCTTGGTATGGTCTTGGTATTGCAACTAGAAACCTTGGTCACATGTATCTAGATTATTTTCATGCTTATTAAATCTATGGAGCTTCATAAGAGACCCCGGTAAGCTAAATTGCTGTCAGGTAAAGAACTCAGCAATAATCCTCAAATTATTGTGGACAGACCTTTGAATCTGCATGCATCCTTCTCTGTAGGACAAATGGAATAGAGGCTTCTGAAGGACTGTTGGCATTTTCTTTAGATTATTGCTGATATTGCCTTTTTAAATTAGGCTTTTTAGTTACAGTCAGTATTAAAGACTTGTTTTCCATCATTTCACATGAAGAAGGTTTGAAATGTTTTTTTTAGATTATGGTGACATGTACCCAGTTGTACCATTCTGAGACAAGTTTTGTGTTCCAATGGATGGAAATGGTCCTTTGAAACAATTTTGTTAATTACGAGGGGGGATACTATAAGCATCACATGGGCATGGCAATGGGAGCAGCTTCAGCCCTTGTCTTTGCTAACATGGTATTATGGTATTGGGAAACTACAAGACTTTTTAATTCACCCCTCCTCTTTATGGCTGAGGTTTATTTGAGGTACTTGGACAATATGTTTATTTTATGGAAAGGCAACACTGATGACTTGGAGAAGTTTATTGATTTCCTTAACCATTCGATAGTTTTTGAATGTTACTTTTCAGTCCAGTGACAGTTCGATTCATTTTTTGTATACGATGGTGTATAAAAATGTATCTGTTGGTAGGTATGAGTCTATAATAAACCAAAAGGATACCTTCTCTAATGCCTACCTGCACTATGACAGTCAACGTCCTTTTTGATAGAAAAGGAACCTTGTCAAAGGGCAGTTAATTAGGTTAAGCAAGCTGATATCCAAAGATTATATTTTCAGTTAAGAGGTTGAAAAACTTTGCAGCCTGTTCAAGGACCATGGATATCCATCAAATTTGTTAGATCATCTTGTTAAATGGATAACTGAGAGTAGACATACTAACTACGGTCCACTTTTCTGTCATACCAACAGTGTGATAAATAATAGGAAAATTAAGTTATATAACTCAGACTTTTGTCATTCAATTTAGTAAAGAGATTTTTTCCCGCAAAAAAAATGACTGTCACTGGAGAACTATATTTGGAGCTTTTGGATTACTTGATCAGTTGAGACAGCAGCCCAAACTGATGTATATGAAAAGTAAAAATTTATAGGCAATTTTGGAAATGGGCAATGATTCACCAGGCACTTCTAATAAGAATTTAGGCATGAAGTGCTGTGGGGCCTGTAAAGCAGTGTAGTTATATACTGCAGGGCATACATTTTTTGATCCCTAGTTACTCAAGATTAATCTCTGTTAAGAGGAATTATAATTGCAACACAAAGGGCATAGTTTATATTGCCTTTTGTTCATCTTGTCTGGCTTTTTATGTCAGCAAGACTGTGGGACCATTAAAAAGTAAAATTTACCAGTACATTTATGCTATCAATAAAGCAAGGCAAGTAAAGTTAATGCCTTATATAATCATTCAGTCCAATGTAGTGACTTTAAAAAGTTTGCTTGTAGTATTTTGGAAAACATTGTACGTACTAATGGGGAGGCTGGGAAATTGTTCTTGAACAGAGAGAACTGTATTGGCAGTTGTTGTTTAATACCTGCACCCCCCCTAATGATTTAATTTCAATCAAGCCAATTTTGAGGATCAAAGCTGTCAAAGTATGAATTTTTTGACCCATTTATTTTTTTTTAATTTTTATCTTTTGCATATATTACTATTTAGTCACACATTTTTTAAATTTATTTTTGCACTGTATTTTTATGTAATATTTCTTTAAATAAGATGTGTATTGGTGCATTTAAGGCTTTTTAAACGAAAGAAACAGTTTGTTACAAAGTTTCTGATGAAGCTCTGGGTTTGGTGGAATGAAGGCACTTAAATTATTAATAAAATAGTTTATCTAGATCCTTTTGTGGCATCTGGTGTGGCATTTTTTTGTTTTTTGTTTGTATTGGTTTGAATGCTGTGCAGTTTACAGATTAATACGTTAAAGGCTGTTGTTAATTAAAGCTGACTAAACTGAGACCTACTTCAAGAATAAATTACTCTAAAAATCAAAGAAATATCAATGATGGATGGCTAAACTGAAATTACTGAAAATGAAACAAAGTACAAAGAAAACAAAAATAATAACTCACTCAAGTCTAAAACATCTTTTTGTATACTTTCAGTTCACACTCATACTTCCTTATGGCATCCAGAACTTTTTTGGGTCTAGCTTCTTTAACTACGTGACTTACCAGCTTGTAATAGACAGTATTAGAAAGGTCAGGGAGTTATTAACAAATGTCACTAAGATTGTTAGTCTAGGATGCACTGATGTAAAAAAATAATCTCCGTTTGCCACTAATTCATATTTTTATATATATGTCCATGTTTTCATAAACGAGAAACCTACATTTTATTGAGGTGTATGATGTGAAATACCAATGTGGGAGGCAGGATATCATTGAAAATGCTGGTTTACACCTTACTATACTGAAAAATGTGCTAGTTGTTTGTAATTATGAAAATAAGCAATATTTCCATATGTACTTAATAGTTCAAAATACAAGTGACTTACAAAATGTTGCACAGCATTAGATGAAACCTTAGATGTTGTTGAAGAAAACTATCTATAATATTTGCAGTGTGGGTTGCACATTTTCAGAGATATCCAGTATTATCTGTATTGATAATTATGCAATTAAATATATGTTTTCATTTTCTGTAATTATCTCAATAAGCATGTACTTATAGAAGGAATGTCTTGTTGTCATGTGAAAAAAATATGTCTGGTTAAGAAAAATGTTCTAACAATATATGTCTAGATTTATAGTTTTCAAGATATGAACATTTGCTTCAGAAAGTTTAGAAAAAATATAATTTGGAATTTGCGTGCATTATAATATATTAAAGTATTTATGCAAATATCTATGAATGCACTGTTAGCTGTCACGGTAAAGAATGCGTCTTACTGATAACATTGTTATTTGTACAATTTTGATATCTTTTACTGTTCACAAAATATTTACATTTGTTTAGGCCACAGGATAATATCTCACACAAATTTCACAGAACCAGAGAATTATTAGCCCTGAAAGGGTCCTGGTTCTTGTCTTGACACCACCTAGAAAATATTTTTCATTTGCTAAGATATGATTCCCTAATAGTAGGCTTTAATTCCCCATTTAATATTTGCTGTACATCCTCAGAAAATAGTTACCTAAAAGGTATTAAAATTCTATCATCCAGGTAGTTACTTGCATTTCTTTTAAATTGGGATGCATCAGGCACCCCCTTGTCCTGTGTGGCTAGGTCCAGTCTGAGAGGGAGCTTATTGTAACTGCCCTTGGCCATTTCTTAAAGAATGGTTCAGAAGGAAATTACCATAATAATCTTTGGAGAGTTCTGTATTTTCATATTGACTCTGGATATCAGTGGAATGGGTAGAAAGCATACAAGAACATTCCAGCCAAGGGAAAGAGACTACATCTATTTTCCAGGCTTTCTTGTATGGAGTCCTGGAGCAGAATTTTGTTAACTTTTTTGTTACATTCATAAGAAATTAATAACTGATCAGAGTTTCTGAAAGTTTTAGTTCTTTCAAGATAATATCTGAGTTGTCTGTGGATATCCAGTATACGGATAAACCTTCCTCCCTTATTTTTAGGTTCTGGAAAGAAGATAAGGAGATGGACAGCTTTTCTTGTGAATGGAGGCAAATAAACCTATCTGAAGGCCTCTCCACAGCTGGATAATTTCCTAGAAAACCCCTGATTCAGCTTCAGTTGTTGAGGGCCTGTCCTGGCCCTGTTAAGCTTGTCTGCCACTCTGTTTTGCTCTGACAGAATGCAAGATAGCTGTAGAATGAACCTGTGCTGAATTTCTATATCTAAAGCTACAATGGCTAATCTGAATAGCGAGTAAGATCTGAAACCACCCTGTTTGTTTATGTACCACATCAATTTGATGTTGTCTGTAATCACTTGCAGAGGCCCTGCGGACCATTGATGATTGAGGGAGTTGAGTGCATTTGCAACTGCCAACATCTGTTCTTTTTTTTTTTCAAAGTTCCTGCACTTTTACCCCCATAGACACATTTCTCAAAGCAAAGTATGAAGTGTCTGTTGTTACAAACTAAAATCAGAAGACAGTATAAAAACATTTTCTTCTAACTTAAAATTAATAATTTCACAGAAAAAGTTCACTTTCTGTCATAAAAGTAAAATGTTGAAGATCTTTCTCCTGAAGGGAACTTATCTGGCAGCAATGGAAATGTGCTAGCCAACTGTCAATCCTTGAAAGCCCTCAAGAGGAGACGTCTTTAGCAGCAGGAAAGCTCTAAAAGGTTTGGTGCTCAAGCCAGTCTATTTTTCAGCTCTACTCAAGCTGTTGAATGGTCTGGGTGCATGGAATCAAAGGGGTAAGTCACAAGAGAAAATCCAATAGAAAATATCAGAACTCCCTGGTACCAAACAGCTAACTGCAAAACTAAACAGTGTTGGTTGTAGCCTTTAACAATCACTATTAACAAATACAGTGGCATAATTCATTAAAGAAGAGACAGTGGTTACTCTACAGAAACAAGGAATACATTGCTAAACTCTTCCAATCATGTTAAAACAGGGTCAGCATGTGGATAGACTCCTGACCTTTGGTGATAAGTTGCAGTGGTACCAGCTCAAAAAAAGGGTACAGGGTCATATCAGACCTAGCAGCCTCTCTAGTATTCTGTCTAAAAGCCATGGTGAATATCAAATGGAGATTATTTAAAATGATACAGTGGCTATGTTTGTTTTATATAAGGAACAACATGGGTTTGTTAAAGTGAGATCTTGCCTTTGAATCTTGCGGAATTCATTGAAGAGGTAATGACAGTTTAACAACTGACATAGGTGGCATCTTATATTGACCTTGCAAAGGCATTAAGCTTTACTTTACATAAGGGAATACACAACAGCGTAAAAGCAATTAATTTCAATACATATGTGATTTAGTATCTAAAATCCTAAATAAGCAACAATCAGGGTCAGAGGTTACCGGTCTATCTCCATATTGATTGCCAGTAGAGTCCCACAGGGCTTTGTACTGGAGCCACTTCTTTTTGAACTGTTTTTCTCAAATGCACTGTAGGAAGTGGGATCTAGTCAACCAACTATGCTGATGACTGCAAAATTAGCAACATAATTACATCAATAAAACATGGCAAGGTTCTTGAAGATAGATAACAAATATTTAATGTCAATAAAACATATATTATAATTAAAAAATAAACAGTCAAATCATAAAAAGGTCATTAAAGATTTTGAGACAATGGTGCATAGCAATTTATCCAGTGTAGGTCAAGCAAAATCAGAAAAGTGTATTATGTAGCCCATCTAATTGCAAAGAACATGCCCAGAAGTGTAGTGAAATTGTGTGCCAGTTTATAACTCATGAGTATGACAATTTACAGAACACAAAATTTCATTTGTAGTCTTCAAACAATACACATTTTTGAAAAACCTGAATTACTCACAAGACTTTAGGAAATCTACTTATTTTCTGTTTCTTATAGATTGCTTAGAAGTGACCTCTTCTTGGCTAAAAGGCTATGTCTGATTTGACTCTGAAAGTCTATGGCTGGTATACACCACTTGGGGTGCTATTATCAAACTTGGGAACATGATACTAAAATAAATAGATAAATATCAGTTATGCAAAAAAAACATGACAGACATATTACACAGTTCTGAAAATTGTAGAATAAGCTTCCCCATACAATTAGAAATCAGTCAACAACTTCCTTCAGTATGCTAGGTAGAAACCATCAACACATGGTTACAGCAATCAAGCTTAACTTGGGAACCTATATTAGACACAGAAACAGTTTAAATTATGTTGTGATGTTCTAGATATAAAATCGTATATACAAATGTTGTTCTAATTTAAACAAATAATACAGGCAATTACACAATAATCTCTCTCAACACTCTCTCCCCACACATCTACGCAAAATACCTAACCATACAAATTTCAAATCTCAGCTGCTCTCTCATTATTCTTCCAAATGGGAATGCCCTTTCCACACTCCAACTTAAACCCCTCCCCCCTCATTCCACCTTGCATTGACTCATCCAACTACCTCTACTATTACTTCATCCCACCCAAAACAATCCCTCCCCTAGTAAAAACTAATTTTCTCTCTAATATCTATTGTACTATACTCTCCAATCTCAAATATACTATTACCATCTCCATGCATATTTTCCTAACCTACTAATGGCTAGTAGCTATACATTTGAAATGTTAAACCTACAATTGAGTTTATAACAAAAATATTCACTTTATGGAAATGTTGAAATTTCTGTAGTGAATTATGTCTTTTCATTTTTGTAATATTGTGACAAGCCAATTGCAAATATCGTGAAGCTTATCTGTAAATGTTTAATTAGCTGCACGAACTATGTCCTTTTGTAACATGTGAAATGTAACCTGCAATTATTGTGGAGCTTTTCTTCCTGGGCCTCCACTGAAAATGGCCTCTTTTTGGCCCAGTGGACTTCCCCGGTCATCAAACTTAAATAAATAAATAAATAAAATAATGGCTCATTTCTATTCAAAAATGTGTATGCTGATTCGGCAGCCCAACCAGTGTGCCAGTTGTAAACTGAGCATATACCAATAGAAAGGTTCAGCAACTAAAGTACCACTGAGCTGCCAGACTTTTCTACTGGAATATACTATGGAGGGCAGAGCAAAATACAAGAAAAATCAGGGATGTTCTGCAAAATAAAGAAAAGGAAACATCTGATTTTTCTTGTATTTCTGCACTGTCCCTCCTTAAATCTTGGCAGACCCTCATAGCTTTCAACTGTCCAGATCTTCGCAGAATGTCCAGATTTTTGCCTCATACTTTTGGTCTATTCCTCACTAAAAAAATAGTTTTCTGGTAAGCCACAGGGGATGGAAGTCATTAAATAATGGTAGACAGCTGAGGTTTAGGCTTCATATCCTTCAGAAAATAGACATTAACAGAAAGCCTCTCATTCCTGTAACTTTCTAAGAGCAATACAATCTGTTCCTGTTGTTGGACCTTTGCCACCCCCATTGTGTGGCTTTGTCCAGGGTTCTTAATAACAACAGAAATTGTCTTTTCTTCACTACTTTTCTTGAACAGCACTGATGTACTGCGCAAGCATGGGAACGTAACTCCAATATGCATGTGCATTACATCAAGAAAGATTGAAGAATGCAGAGGAACACTACAGTTCTGTTACGCAAAGACATTATTTAAGAAAGATAAACATTTTTTTTCTTAAAACTGCCACTGGATAATAGCAATAATGTACTCCTGAGTGTGGATAATGCTGGATTTACCCACACTCAGTCATGTGTTATTGCTTAAGTACACCTGACATGAAAGCAGTCTAAAAATAGTGTAAACACTGTCCTCAAAAGCAAAGACAGCCTAAAGGATAATGAAGGAATGAGGCAGTACTTCAGATGGCTGTTAAAATATCATCTACAGCCCTACCACATAGTTAAATGCACTGATTCACCATCAGTATGAAAGCAACCTTTTGAACCTGTCAGGCATTGTCAGCAAAGGAGTACTGTTCTATTCATACTAAATTGACAAGAGAGATCACAGTTCTATGATCCTCTCTTTTATGTAAGAAGTATAGTGACTTGAGCACACTGGTAAGATATAACATAATTAGTACCACTGCACTGAAGTTGCAGTCTTAATGAATACATCCGTTTACCAGCTCATGTTTATGGGAAACTCCCAGGCTACAATGCTTGACTTTTACTAAAAACAAACTGCAAGTCTGAGATCAGCTTCTGGTAAGCAATGTATTCCCTAGACAGAAAGGATAAAAACAAACAATTTAGCAGTCCTTTTAAAATGATAGTACAAATGAAATATCACAGTATTAAGGGGCATTACATTTGCAGAAAAATACATTTCCCCAAATGCTGTAAGGGTTATGCACATTCAGGTGGATGAAAAAGGTATCCTATCACCATCAGAGGCTATAGAGAATCATATGGGACATTGGAAGACTAATGTGGTTGGAGTACCATGCTTTACCCATGATCTGATGTTTGGGAAAGATTTCCTTCACTTTAAAGTGAAAGTGTAACATACCAAGTCTTAAAGCTAGGGAAAAAGGGCTTTAGGATCTCTAACTTGGGGTCACACATCCTCAACCCCCTATGGCAAAATCACTAATTTCGTACATTAGTAAAGAAGAAGATGAGAATAGTTTTAAAATAACATAAAAAAACACAAAGAAACAAGAATGTGGATGAGTATTCAGGGAAGGGAAGACCTTTTAGCCCCTTAACTCATTAAGGGAAGTCAAAGAGAAGAAAGTGGAGTCAAAAGGCATCTTAAGATATGCACAGTGCATAGGAGAGAGGAGGAAATAAGTGAAAAAGATGGATACTCCATCAAGAGTCCATTTAAGAATAAGGGGAGGGAAAGACCCCAGATGAAAAGGAAAGCTAAACTGGCAGCAGCCTTGGTAAACTAGGTCACAAAGAAATGAAAAAGACAAGAAGGATGTTGGTTCAAAGACATGAAGCATAACAAGATGGAAGAACATGCAGGTGGCTATGCTAAATACCAGTTCAAGATATCATTCCTGAGAGAGGACTAGAATACTGAGATCCCCTGTCTCAGTTTTGGTGGGAGAAGAGACAGGGCCTTCTATCTCCCAAGCAGCCACTTGAGAGTAAAATCCCATGGTAGCTGACTTACAGTTAAGCTAACTGAACTTCAAGAAGGCTCAATGGGAGGATGATACTTTAAGCAGAGCAGGGGAAAAATATATCTGGGTAGTAGGGTAAGAATCTATTACATCTATTCCTCCATCTTACCCCTGCTTTGAAAACCAACATAATTTACTGTACCTCATAACCAGGGAGGGAGAAGAAACAGTACACCAGCTGCTGATGCATACTCCATTTAGAGAACTAATGATTAAACTAATTTTAAAGAACTTTGGAAGCAGTGGGAAAGTGCCACATTCTGCATAGTCGGGAAAAGTCTTGAGTGTGGACAAAACTAAAGCCTAGAAGTTAGATAGATTCTATTGTCTGGGGATAATGCAGGAGTAAGAAAACTTTTATGCAAGGTGCTATAAGTGTCAAAGCAGCCCCAAACCATACCTTTATAAATCCATTAATGTACATGCTCATAATAAAAGCAGATTTGAAAAGGAGGTCCATATATATTTTTAGACCCATGTAATGATGTGAGGCATTGCCAGCTATGCCAGGAGAAGTAGGGCAGTGGATGTATAACATATGCCAGCACAGCTAGCTGGAATTTAGTAAAGAATTATATGTTATTTGAATATCAAACTGATTTGTACAGATGCTTGTGTTAAAAAATGTATCAACAGTGTGTCCTGCTGGGCAGAGAAAGAAATATACATGTATTATTGTAACTGTTGAAATGTATATGTTGTAACAAAAGATACTGTAAGAGAAGGGGTTAATTACAGTCCAGATGCAGCTAACATTGAAAAATAGTTTGAAATTAAATTACCTGGCTTAGGCCATAAAGATTGCATCTTACAGTTCTCAATGCAGCCAGAGACAAAAAGTCTGTACCAGGAAGCTTTCTGTATTGTCTTTGGGGTAAGCTAATTGCTAATCTGGAAGGGTAGAAGTTTGAAATTGTTTTATGACTTCCAGAAACTGCAAAAGATCTGAGCAAAATACTATGGCTGTGTATTACTGGCACACATGCTACATCCTGGCAGTGTCTAGCAATGGTGGTAGTGTGGGAATCAGAAGTCAGATGACCAGATTTATGTGATGCCATTCTGTAATCTAGGACAAAATGATGTTTAATATTATATGAGATTGAAGTCTCACTGTACTCTGTTTTTTGGAACCCAACAAGGAAGGACCTCACCTACTTCATCTTGCCCTGCTCTAATACGTAAACAGGCACAGACACGGAACTGAGAACACACTGTAAAAGCAAAAGCAAAAGAGACTCGTCTCTTTTGGTTCATGGTCGCCAGTTTTCTTTACCAAAGGATTAAAGGAATTGCTTTATTCTGATGACGTTTCTGATTGTGCAGGGACAAAAGCTTTGTGGATCCATTTCTTATTAAATATTCTTCGTGGATTATCCACTGTGGTTCCTTTGCTTTTACAGTGTATTCTCAGCTCCGTGTCTGTGCCTGTTTTCTGTTTTGCTGTGATTTGTGGTCCTGTTTATTCTCCTGCTCTAATAAGTGACCAGGGAACAGTAATTCTTTAGATCAGTCAGGAAAATATAGTGAGATTAGTTAAGTACTGTTTTTCTGTATCTGTGTGCAAATCTATTCATCTGTGTTATTTTAATATTTCCTGTCTCTGAAACTCTGGTGTTTATTGTAAATAGATATTTAGTATTTTCATGTTCTTTTATTATTTATTATTAAATATATTTAAATGTTTCATTGTGGCTGGTCTTTTAGAGAATATTTTAACCTCTGAGAGTACTTGCATCTAGTTGGTGACTCTGTGTCTGCATTGGCCAAAGACCATAATTTGTATTAGTATTAATGTCACTCAGTATAATTGGGTACCCTTGAAAGAGCCTTAGAGTAGCTGGCTTTGCAACGTCTGCTGGCAGTAACTACCTTATAGTCTGGGCATAAGGGATCATAGCCAGCCTTTCCCAGGTGTGTGTGTGTGTGTGTGTGTGTGTGTGTGTGTGTGTGTGTGTGTGTGTGTGTGTGTGTGTGTGTGTGTGTGTGTGTGTGTTGGCAGTAACTACCTTATAGTCTGGGCATAAGGTATCATAGCCAGCCTTTCCCAGGTGTGTGTGTGTGTGTGTGTGTGTGTGTGTGTGTGTGTGTGTGTGTGTGTGTGTGTGTGTCCTTGTGTACTCTCAAAGAGTGTGTGTGTTAGCTGCTTGGAGCAGGGATATGAAGCACTGGATTCACAGAGAGAGTTGTGGACACTCTGCTGAGGACTCAACTCTATAGCTGTGCCAGTGGGGAGTCTTACTGGGGCCCTGAAGAGAGAGAGAAATCCAGACCCCCAGACTGAATGTGTTCCCTATGTGCTCTTAAGGGAAACTGTGCTTGATGCAGAGAGCTGCATCTGAAAATACTGTGTGTATTCATTTTTGTTCCAAGTGAATTTCCCTCTCCAGTGCCAGTGGTGAGGATTTATGCTCCTTGATTACTGGCCCAGAGTGGGGATATCACAACCCATACTCAAGTCTAGTAGTGAGCACAAGTCTATCTTGGGCGCAATGGTCTACGCGCCCAAATACCCTGTAGTAATCCTTAACTGGAAGGCAAATTCTGAAACCTTAGCAAATGAACTGTTATTGGTGATCTCTGTGCTATGAATGCCAAAGGAAATATTCATGGATTAAGGAACTCCTTTTATGTCAAAGATTATACACCACCTCTGCCAAAGCTTCAAAATGAAGCAACTTATAACTTCTGCATCCCATTCTCAGACTGATGGACCAGTAGAATGATTTAACAGGACATACAAATCCATATTAAGAAAAATGATGGAAGAGTATGGCAAATGTTCAAATCAGCTATTGCCATCTTTCCTTATTTCCATCTGAGGTCATTCAGGCAGTCACAGGATTGAGTCTCTTTGATATCTGATATGACATACACCTCAGCATTACTAGATATTAGTAAGAAGACATGGGAAGATGAGGCAACTCCTTTTAAAACTGTACTGGGACATCTTACCTCTTTCATGGACTGATTAAAAACAATAATGGCAATAGTCCATCAACACATAGAGAGGACACAAGCTAGTCTACAGGCTACATATAATAGGTATACCAGAAAGAAGGAATTTCTGGTCAGGGTTCTTCTATTAATTTCAGTACATTCAGCCAAAAATACATTTTACCCAAATGTCAGTTCTCCTTTGAGATCACAGCAAATGTTAGTGAGGTGAACTACTGGGTTAAACAAACAGGTAAAACATGCCCTGATCAATACATCATATACATGTTTTAAAACCATAAAAAAGAGGCAAAGATAGCAGTAGCAAGTCTTGCAAACGAAGATAGGGACTCCAGAAAATAGAAACGGATATTGTCCATACCTAACGTAGTGATGGATACGACCCTATGAAAACCCCAGTAAAAAGAGATGAAGGAGTTTCTACTGCAAAATAAAGAGGCTTTCACTGATCTGCCAGAAAGAAATAATCTAATCAAGCACATTACAGAGCTCAGACTAAGTGAAACATCAACCATAAACCCTACTGGACAACTGAGTGTCAGAGAAGGGCACTTCAGGAAAAATTGAAAAAATGTTGAGCTAGGAGTTATTGAGGAGTGCAACAGTAAGTACAGAAGCCCCATAATGCTAGTGTCAAAGCCTAAGGGAATCATTAAGTAATGCAATGACTTTAGAAATCTGAGTAACATCTTCAGTTTCACAATTACCCCATGCAAAGGGTGAATTACCTGACTGAGAGGCTAGAAAAACCTAGATTCCTGACCACCCTGGATCTAACAAAAAGCCTACTGGCAAATTCTGTTAATGACTTAGACCAAAGGAAAAATGCCTCTTCAACCCCTGATGCTCTGTTTAAACATCACGTTCTCCCATTTATTACCAATGAAATGGAAAAAGTTATTAAGATAATTGTAATGTTCGATGGTGTTCACAACTTGGATAATTTAATAAACATTGCTCTGAAAAAAAAAAACTTCTATAGCATGAGATCTAGTTGTAACAGCATTTTGGGAGGTTCTAAGCACTGTTATGATTGGGTCTCATACTGGGACTAGCAGTGGATAGTGCTGGCTGGCAAAGAACAGTGGCAGAAGGTAAAATAGCTTAATTTTGCCTGCTGTCCATGTCTTTCAACTGGCCTGTAGTTTGTCTTACATTTTTGCTCTGTCCCTCATTATTTTTTTGATTTTCTAGTAAATCACTAAGGATTACAGTCAATAATGCCAGAAATTAAGAGTTTCATACTTCTTATTGTTCAGAATACATATATTGATGCAAAACATGTATTTTTTTCTATTAACTTCTTAAATGAATAAGAGCAATATTTAAAAATGTTGCTGATGTTGATCATTTTCCCCCTTTTATTTTTGAATTTATTGAGAATTATTAAGCAAAGAATCTGTGTGTTGCTGCTTATTTGTAAGCTCTAAGTACTTTACCAGCTTTCAAAGCAAATAAAACACTTTGTGCTGCAACACTTTTTTTTTCTTTTTTTTTCTGTAAGAAGTATTACATAGAGCAGATAAAGCTCCATGCTCTACAAAGAATTATAATTGGGTCACCACCAATCATAACTTTTGATTATGATTCACATTTTGAGTTTTGTTGTTGAGGTGGAATTGTTGGCATTCATGTCTTGAACATATAAACTGATTATGATCAGAACCTTATCATAGTCCTCTGTGTAGTACATGGAGCCCACTGATTACACTTCAAAATCACAAAAATGACAGCCATGTTATGGACCCCATGATGTCAAAGAGGTGAATAACAATTCTGGTTATGTTTGAATTTTAGAGCTAGAGCATACACAGTGGCCACCACAGAAAATATGCAAGAAGCTAAAACAGCTTTGAAAGCTGTAAAACACTTCTCACTATCAAACAAAAAAGGGCAGAGAGATGTGTTTAACAGCCATTAAAGCTGGTGGTCTGTCTGAGATATATTTAGCATCTGGCTAGTATCTGTGTGGTAGCACAAGTGTTTTACTCCTTTCAAAGCTATTAAACACTTCTGTTTCCTATTTTTGTGTGACTAGTTAGTAGCAAAAGGGAACATCTTAACCTCCATATACAATAAAGAATTATGATCATGTGTCTCTGATCATAACTAGGAAGCTATGTATTCTCAAAATAGATGCCAAGATTTACCTCTTCAGCTTAATTTCACTCTTCACTCAAGTTAAATTTTATAACATCCATGACATCAAACACATAACCACCTGCTTATGAATGGAGACCCATTCATAATCCACTACATAATATTTCTTCTCATAGCAATGACACCAAATTTATATGATGGAATTTACATCATGTTGCATAGTCCACTGCACTGCTGAGAAACTAATGGTTTGATCTGGGCTAATTTTCTTTCATTTTGTTTTAGATTCACAGTATATAAAGCTGTTAGTGGGAAGCATTGAAAGTCTTAGTGCCTTGGCATTTTAGCCTGACTCTGTGGTGCAGAGGAAAAAAGCCTTGACTACAATCCAGGCAACCAGGGTCTACTTAGCTGTCCTGGCACTAAAAGGGCCATGTAAAGAGGAAGAACAGCAAAAGGATGTGGCCTGCACACCTCTACAGGGAGATGGAGAGGGCAGCATGCACTCAGAGGCACAATGGGTAGGAGCAATTTTCCCTGGCAGAGACCAGGGAAAAAAACTCCCATTCTGTGATATTGGTGGGTGATGCTGCTAGAAGGAAACATCTCTTGCAAAGTGAGGGGAATATTCTCTGTGGTCAGCCCATTGCAAAATCCCTTTCTTCATGACAGACAGCTTTGCCTGGGAATGTTGGGGTAAAAAGTAAGAAAAAACATGATTTACCTCTGCTAGCTGTCTTAATGATGGCCCCTCCAGCTTAGTTTTCATCCTGGTAATGGAAAATGAATGGGCCAATTGGCTGCGAGGAGGGTGATGACTGGTAAGCAAAAGATGTACAGTGTAGCAAAAAAAATGCTTTGCCTTTTTATGTATTGATGTAGTGATGCTGAACATGTATTTTTTAAATACAATTGGAAACCACAGAATAGCAGTTGGGTTTAGTTGCTGAGTGGAAGTAATATGGAGGTGCATGAAATCCTACCAACACTGACTTAAATGGCAATGAGAAAGAGTATATATAGTATATTCTGATCATTCAGTTCTTATGGTTAAATGACTAAGCCCACTGAATATTTTTATGGGTCACTTGTCTGTGGTATATCAAACTTTTAAAAAGACGTTTTGATGACTGTAATTGTTAAGAGACAATCTGTATGAGAATATTTTGCCATCAAAGAAACAGCACTCAAATCTGGACTTGAGCTCTTCCTGAGATGCTTTGTAATGCATTGTGCATTTTTATGAGTTCTGCATAGGATTATGCTAATGTATTATAGTTGTGTTGTTTATGGATACATTTTGCCCCATGTAGTTAATACAGAATGCATTGACAAGTTTTTTGGATAGTTCAATTAAACTGGCCTATATTTTACCAAACCTCTTCATTCTAAACAAACTGATTTTGAGATAGTGCAGTTAAATTGGTCCCTGCTTTATCAACCCTCTCTACTCTACACAAGATGGCTCCATGGAAAAAGGCATGGAGCACTTCCCCTCAGCCAGCCAACACAGGTTTAAGGTAAGGCATGGGGATTGGAGGAGACTTTGGAGGCATGGGAAAGAGATGTCTGGTTTTGGCCTGCCCATCCTAGCAGGAGGATGTTTGTGTGTGTGTGTGTGTTTTATGTGAGTGAGTGTGTGTGTGTGTGTGTGTGTGTGTGTGTGTGTGTGTGTGTGTGTGTGTGTGTGTGTGTGTGTGTCTGTGCATGCGCTCACACAGGCACATGTGATTGTGTGCAAATGAAGTTGCACACACATCTTCAAAGCATATGCCACATTATGATATTGTCCAGTGGAGACTGTGAGATCATCAGCAATCTGGGGGCAGAACTGACAGTTTATATAGCAAAATGTGAGATGAAGTGACAGCCCTAACAGTGTACATTGTAGGCCACACTCTGGAGGTTGATGAGCTGCACAAGGAAAGTTAGATGCACACAGAAAAAAAGTGTTCCACCTAGAATGAAGGCTTACCATCATCTGACCCTTAACTAAACTGAATGATAAAGGCAGGGGGAATAAATAGGTTGATGGAGTATAAGATGCATTAGATGGTTGGGGTGGGGACAACAAAAATCTGCAAACCACACAATGTAGGCAGGCATGTGGAAACTGTATTTAAATATCATGTGCAAAACGTAATGTTACCATTTCAAAATTCCCCATGAAATCTGTTGTGCTGCTGCTCTGGTGCAGATGTTTATTCACAACTGAACTCTTGTGCATAAATATTTAAAAAAATGTTTAAAAGTGCTTGTGAATACATCTTACTTACACACCTGACATTCCCTTCCATGCAGTGCTGCTCAGTGTGACTTCCTGATGTAACTTAGCATTTCCTTTTTCATTCCTGTAGTTGACTGTAGCTTCTTGGCTACCCCCACTAATGGTGATTACAAAACACGTCAGAAAGATCCATCTATGTCCTCATTTTCAAAACTGAGTGAAGAATTGGTATTTGATGGTTATCTCATGTCTCAGATAGACAACTTTCAGAAGAAACTAACTAAAGTCTATTAGATTAATATCAATGAATCGCTATATCAGTGTTTACAGACAACTTATTTCTATTTTATGAGGAAAAAATCTGCCTTAACTGTAACTATTAGCATATATCCTGCAGTCAGATAAAAGAACTTTTTTGTGACATGTTAGATTTTAATTAAATTAAAAGGATTTTGCTGAGTCTGCTACTCTCCAGCATTTGCTGTAAGTCAGGATAGTTTAATGTTGCGAACAACTGTGATATTTGCAGAGGTGTAATCCAAGGAAGTGAAGCACACAGTAGTATTTTCAAAAATATTTTCCTACATAACCGCTTTATTATTGCAATGAATTAAAAATCTGCTTTCTTACAATGCAGCTAACGTTTGCAGGTGTAGTTTCATCATGGACATTGAAGAATTTCAGATTAAGTAGTGAGCACATGATCATTAAGGCCAGCTTTCCAATTAGTAAGTATGTACATAAAAGTAGCAGCTAATATTATTTACAAAATCTCCTCACTCTTTTAACTAGAAACAGCTTTTCACTTTTTAGAAGACTGCATTCTTATGAGTCACCATGAAAAGTAATATTACTTAAGTGGTCAGAGTTACTTCTGAATCTATTTGCTTGTTTGTCTATACACAAGTCTAGCTGTCTATTATAAGTTATTGTAAAACACATACATAGGTCAGTTTGCTGTAGGCATACATTTGCCTTAGTACATAACAGCTAACCTTATCTGGCACAAAAAGGAGATCAGCGAGTGTTTTCCAGAAGTATGTACAAGGAGGAATGTAACAATGGTTGGACTAGTGCCCTCTCTGAGAGCAGGGAATAGTAAGCAGGCTATTGTTATGTTTTCATCAGTGTGCACAAGAAAAGATTGCATCACAATACACGGCATGTGCATCTCTAATTTAACCTCATAGTGCCAGAGTACAGGTTTATGAATGACAGTGTTCAATTTCCTTGACATCATAAAATATTTCAATAAAACCCTCCATTTCTTAAATTCATGTCTGTTTACACAAATAAGTTATAAAGGAAATAAGCAAAAATCATAATGTGGCTCCCATAACAGCATAATTGGCAAATTGTAGTGGTGTATGTCCCTATGTCCCTTGTTTATTTGCTCTGCACACAAAACCATGACTTCACTTGTGTTAAGTCTGTAGTTCTAAGTCTTTTCAGTGTCTGCTAGCTTGTGGTAAAGAAAACTTTTCTCTTACCATTCTCCTCTTATTATGCATTTGTGTGTGTGTGTGTGTGTGTGTGTGTGTGTGTGTGTGTGTGTGTGTGTGTGTGTGTGTGTGTGTGTGTGTGTCTGTAATATATTTTATCTACTGTTGCTCATTTATTTTAGTTTTGATAAGATGCACTCCCACCTATTGAAATCACTCTGGATATAGTGGTCCATTCCTATACACTCCTGCTCATTTCTGTGAGCCTTTGATGTTCTACACTTTGTAGAGGAGCTAAACATTTTCCCTAGACTAGCCAGTGAAGGCAGCTCATATGCAACTCACTATAAAAACGTTAGTACTGAATGTCATATAGGAAGATTGATAGATAGATAGATAGATAGATAGATAGATAGATAGATAGATAGATAGATAGACAGACAGATTTTATATAATGAAATAAAATTATACAGATTTGTGAGAATTCTTCACTATGTTTAAATGAAAATATTTAATTGCAACTTTGGTAGTGGTCAAAAGTTTGGCTGGATATCCTGTGACACTGTGACAATTTTGTAGACCTTTGCTATTTTAACATCCTGCAGTCTGCCCACAACCAGTTACACTAAACGATGACTAATTCAGCATTAGCACTTTTTTGCTATGTCATTGGCTTAACATGAGTCTTTATTTTTATTTGTTTTTCTGATCTTACTACACCCTATGAAGAAAGTAAGGAGTTCCAGTTTAGAAATATTTTTTATAGAAATCAGATACATCACTTCTTTATTTTCTTATCCCTTTTTTAGCAGCTTATTGAGAAATACATTGAATTGTTTCCACTGACTTCTTTTAATCAACACAGCATGTTGACATGCGTTATAATTCTGAAAAAAAAATGAATGAATGAAGCAAGCAAACACTGTCACTCATTTATGATTCTAAGAAACAAACTACAGCTTTCCTGTTAGCCCTCAAATGTGTTGTGATTTGTTTCACCTGGAATTCTGGTTGCTGCTCTCTGCTGCCTTTAAATCTGATAGTGTAGTAATGAAATAATGTGTCAAAGGATGAGCCTATAATTTGAAACACACACACACACACACACACACACACACACACACACACACACACACACACACACACACACACACACACACACACACACACACACACACACACACACACACACACACACACACACACAGAAACACATATACATATATATATATATATATATATATATATATATGGTTCCCCTTGAAAACATCGAAATTCATATGGTCGAGACCATATCATCGAGTGTTTAGAACATCAATGTTGTTAAGGGGAAGAAAAAGGTAAGTAAAAAAGGGAAAAAACTAGTGTTTCTGCAGGGCAGCAAGGTGCCCTGCACACTGTGTCTGTGAGTGTGCCATCTCTGTGATGGCACTGCAGACAGGGTATGGGAAATCTCCCGTTTAGCGATTCTGCATATAGCACTAAAACGGAAATTTCCCTTTACCCCACTGTAGTGCGATCTCGGAGTTAGTATATTAAAGTAGGGGGGTGTGGGGGGCACAGCCCACTACATGGGGGGTGCAGGGGGGCTTGCTTTAAAAGTTTTTTTTTATTTTTGGTTTCACTTGAAAGCTTCGATGTTCCAAAATATCGATGATATGGTCTCGACCATATGACATTCGATGTTTTGGAAGTTAGATGTTTTCAATTGGAACCATATATATCTATATATATCTATATATATATCTATCTATATATATATATAGATATATATATATATATATATATATATATATATATATATATATATATATATAGTTATATAGATAGGATCTGTGACTTTTGTTAATGCTCCCAAATAGGGACACCTGTTTTGTCGACAACTAGGATGATAGACAGGTATGCAACATTGACAATCTCTGGGGTTGAGGAATATGCCCCTTCTTCAGTGATTGTGTGATCTTGGAGTTAATATAGAGGATTATGATCAGTTCAATCATAACCTGTTTATTATGTGCTTCTCTGTTGAGGTGAATTTCTTGGCATCCACATTGAGAATACATAATAAATAGTTATGATCAGCGACCCAATCATAATTCTTTGCAATGCATGCAGCTTTTTAGTTACAGAAAAAAGAAAGCTGTAAAGCACTTAGAGGGTGCTGTCAGAAAGGCAGTGTAATGCTTTCTGTTACATTTACACTCACCTTTCATGGCTTTCAACAGTCCAGATTTTTGCAGACTGTCCAGATTTGTGTATTATTTGTTTGGTCTGCACCCTTTTAAGTCTTTGGATGACAAATTGTGGAGAACTGAAGTCACAGTGAATAGTGACATACATTTAAGTTTCAGAGTTCGTCCCTTTTAGAAAAAAAAAATACACTTCCAGTGAATACATCCTGTTGTTCTAGCACTGTCTAAGTTTGTAAGAGGAAAGGACATGTTATCTCTTCGGACAGCAGTAATGTTGCTGTCATTTATTGGTCAGTACTAGCAGATTTGACTGCCTAGTGCTAGATCTGACCTTAACAACTTAAGCAAGGTGTGCTTAACAATTGGTATGGGCAGGTCTTGCTCCACTTTAACTCTTAACTGATTTGTTTTTTTTTTTTTTTGAATTTTGGAGCGTAATCATCACTCTCTCTCTCTCTCTCTCTCTATATATATATATATATATATATATATATATATATATATAAAATTAGCAGGGGGTGGGGGGAGCTTGTGCCCCTGCAAAACATTTTTTTTTGTGTGTTTTTTTAAAGGCATGTCTTTGCATGCAGAGAAAATTTTCCTCATGCATGCATGTTGTACTTTTGATATTTACATTGTCAACCTTTTGTTGTCGACATCTGAGGGTTTCAATGTTCTTCATTACTATATATATTTACAAGACAGGATGAATAATTTACTTAATATATTTCTATTGCTGTTCAGTCATTATTAAGAAAAATTAACTCAGAACATAGAAACAAAAATAATTCAATATTCTTGTCTCTGGATATAATAAGGGATACCATAAATATATATCTTTTTTACTGCCAACTGTCCTACATTGTTCCATTAAGCTAAACAGCCAAACATCTTTCTAGTTTGCATACTGCAGGTTTCTCAACACTTTGAAGACTGTAGTTAATATTAATGCAGATGAACACAGCTTATGGATAATATAAAAACTATGTACGGAGTGTTGAACTCCACAGACATTGAGCCTGACTCCAATAATAACTGTGGAATTTGCTTACAGGATTTGTTAATAAAGTACTTAACTGTAAAGAGGTACATGCACCACAAATTTTAATGAACAGACAGGAGTGCTATCAGCATAACCACTTCTTTCATTAGAACACGGTGATATTTGTAGTCAGCAATCCCCTGAACAACTTACTCCATTTATAAAATAGGATTGTGTGTCAGCTATGTAAAAGTTGTGACACTCACTTATTGATATGCTTTGATCTAAATAGTCCTCCCTTCAAAGATTAAACATAGCTTGTGAGAATGAAAAATGTGTCAGGACTTTACTCATGTATTAATGGATTCATCATCTGGAAAAATTATTATTTTAACTCATTCATCAAAGCACCATAAATTGTTAAAGTTATGAGCTTGCATTCTTATGTTTACCACTCACTTTTACTGATCTGCCTTTAACTGAGTCTCATTTCATTATCGAGTTCAATAAATAGTTTGTGAAGGTTTGTAAAGTGACTGAGTGCATCTTGATAATACAGAGGATAATCGTTCTCAAAAATGACTGCACCATCATACCAGAAATTCATTTAATAGGACTACATAATAAAACATATTGAACTCATTGATATGGCTTCTCAGAATATGTCTGAAGCTAACTTTGGAAACCGGATGCAAAATCAAAGTTTAAGACAAAAACTTTGAAACTCGTATGATCGAAAATCATATGATCGAAGTTCTGAAACTTCGAAATCCTGAACGGAGATTGGCATATAGAGTGGAATGGGAGAGTTCCCTTTTCCTCACTGTAGTGCGATCTCGGAGTTGGTATATTTAAGTAGTGGGAGGAGTGGGGAGTGCAGGGGGGCTGGCTTGTTTTGTTTTGTGCTGACTGCTTTTTGTGGGGGTTATTAATTTCGAGATTCCAAGATCTCGAGGCTCTGAATTCGATATTCTGAACCTTGGGATTTTGGTATGTCGAAATTAAAACGTGAATCCAGATATATATATATATATATATATATATATATGTATATATATATATATATACACATATAAAAATATATATATCTATATATATATCTATATATATATATATATATATATATATATATATATATATACACACACACACACACACACACACACACACACACATATATATATATATATATATATATATATATAGAGAGAGAGAGAGAGAGAGAGAGGGTACACACACACACACAAACACACACACACACACACACACACATATATATATATATATATATATATATATATATATATATATATCTATATAAAAACAAAGACATTGTGACCTGGACCACCAAGAAGCCAAAAATGAAAGTCATCTGATAGCAGTTATAAAAAATGTGTAGATCTGATAAAAAAATGAAATAAATGACTGCTGAAAAAGTCCTTGTTACAGCTTATCGGATGAAAGCACTTCAATACTGGGTGCTTTGTAGGTTTTATTCATTTATTTTGGTTTTTATCAGTTGTTAAATTTAAGCTCTGCATGTTTTTTATAACTGCTATTGGCTGCCTTTCATTTTTGTCTTTCTTGGTGGTCAGAATCGCGTGGTATTTGATTATACAAACTAACCACAAAGCATAGCTCCGATGCAATAAAAGGCTGTCTTCCAACTCAAAAAACTTTCGTTTCTCCAAAATACAAGTCCGATATAAAATTCACTTGTAAATGTTAACGTTTTATTGAAAAAATAAATGAATGAATAAAACACGGATTGAGCGCTTTCATCTCCCTCCGGAGACTTCTTCAGAATCACAAATACACCATTTTCCATTCCTTTTATATCATCCCTTGTTGTATATCATTGGCTAGCCATTAAAGCTTCAATTAATCAATAAACTTTTTAAAATTCTTTTCCTTGTTCTTATTCACACTATTACATATATATATATATATATATATATATATATATATAGATATACATATAAATAGATAGAAAAAGCATTACATATATTTTTTCTCTATCATTCACTAATACATGAGTAAATGTAACTTTAAAACAAATATGTTAAATTAAATATAAATGCATTTATATTATATTGTAAGTGCATATATATTGTGTGTATCACACTACCATCCCTATCAAATATTACAATACATACATCGGACAAGTGTTTTCGTCATTAAAATAACTAACCATATATTGTGTGTAAAAAACTCCACTTGTCCGATGTATGTATTGTAACATTTGATAGGGATGGTAGTGTGATACACACAATATATATATGCACTTACAATATAAATGCATTTATATTTAATTTAACATATTTGTTTTATGTTTACATTTATTCATGTATTAGTGAATGATAGAGAAAAAATACATGTAATGCTTTTCTATCTATTTATATGTATATATATATATATATATATATATATATATATATATATATATATATATAATAGTGTGAATAAGAACAAGGAAAAGAATTAAAAAAAAGTTTATTGATTAATTGAAGCTTTAATGGCCAGCCAATGATATACAACAAGGGATGATATAAAAGGAATGGAAAATGGTGTATTTGTGATTCTGAAGAAGTCTCTGGAGGGAGATGAAAGTGCTCAATCCGTGTTTTATTCATTCATTTATTTTTTCAATAAAACTTTAATATTTACAAGTGAATTTTATATCGGAATTGTATTTTGGAGAAACAAAAGTTTTTTGAGTTGGAAGACAGCCTTTTATTGCACCGGAGCTACGCTTTGTGGTTATTTTAGTGAAATTGGCTTTTTTGGGGTTATTGGTTGACATTGGCGTGTGTTCCGGTTATGAGGAGTCTCCAAAAAGAAAAAGGAAAAAGAAAATAAGTATGAATAATAGTACCCTGTTAAATGAACTTATCAGGGTTATACAAAATTATTCACAGTCTGACAATCCACTTCCTGAGTCGTGGAGCTAATTACCATGTGCGCAGAGCAGTCCCAGGGCAACTGTTGAGATGGAGATGACATCAGATGCCAGAAGCGAGCATAATGGAGAAGTGAGGAGAATGGAGATGATACAGGACAATACTTCTGCTAATGCCAATCAAACTAATGGTCAGGTAACTACAAAAAAGGCCAGCAAACATCGTGGAGCTGGCATTCAAAGTATTTACAACAATTTGGATTTTAATGCTTGGCTTAATAATTCGTTTTCTAAAAACAAAAGGCAAGGAGATAGAGACCGACTGGTGAGCATGACTTACAGGGACAACTGTAAGACATTTAAAATACTTTTGACTAGGTATAAAAACCTAGCAGTAGAAAATTGGTATTTTAATGAATGTTTGAAGGACAAAGTTGTGCCAAAAGGACTGAGGATTAATAAGTTTCCAAATACTACAGTGGTTGATACTGAATTTTATAAAACTGTTTGTGATATTTTTAATGATTGTGGGCTGGCCATTTTAAAAGTTATGATTAAACACAATAAAGATAAAATGAAACAAGACAAAAAAGAGATAGATAATTTATACAGTGATATTAATGCAGATATGTTATTTTCAGTGGACGAATACAAAAATATTTATTTTAGAATACTACAGGATGTTGACCACACTACCACACAAAGTTACAATAGGAAAATCATGAAATTAGAAAGGGATTTAAATGAATACTATTGTGGAATAGCTTATTATAGTGAATTTAGAAATACCAAAGAGCAGGGGAGGGTTAATGATAGACAACATTACCCATACCAAAAAAATTATGATAATTTTGATGGTGGGGGAACCAATAGATACAAGAAACAAGGTGTAAATAATCACTATACACCTCAGAACAATGAATATAACAACGATAGGAGTAACAACTTTAATGAAAGAGTCCCTTTAGAAGGGGAAGGACTGAGGAGGTCAGAGAGGTTACGAAATCAGGCCCAACAACCATCTTATGCGCAGGTAACAGGCAACTATCAGCATGACCAATATGTGAGGAGGACATACAGGTGATGGAAGCTGAAACAGAAAATACTAGATTAGTGGACAATATTAATGGACAGGTCGTTGATTATGACGAACAGGGTATATTGATTTATACTTCAAATAATTTTAATATTTTTAATTATACAGATGTTAAAATTGATGAGAATTATTTTAAATTATTTATTAAGGGATTTACCTTTGTTCCTACAAAGAAACCTAGTATAGAAAATATCCTACTTGATATAAAGATTTTTACTAGGAAATTAAAATTTGTACATATGTTTAGGGATGAGATGAGAAATGAAAAAGGAAATATGTTAAAAAAGCAGAGTATATACAACCCCCCCCCTTCATCATGACATAATGAATTTTGAAAATTATGTTATTAAAAGAATTTGAAATTAATACAAAAAAGATAATAAAGACAACAAGGAGCAGCATAGCAATTTAACAAATGATGAAGTTAAATTACTGATTGAATTGAGTGGAAATGACAAAATTCGGGTAATGAAACCTGATAAGGGGGGTGGGGTTGTATTAATGGACCAGTGGGATTATACCAACAGAATTCTTGAAATATTAGATAAAGAAAACCGCTACATGGTGGTCTCTAGAAATGAAATTAATATTTCATATAAAAAATAGATTTTATACTAGAGGACAATCTACTACAGGGTTTAATAGACACTGAACTATACAATTTTTTGAAAATACCTAAACCAGCTATTCCAGCCATCTTTGGCATACCAAAAATACATAAATCAATCAGCACTCCACCTATAAGACCTATAGTTTCTTCACAAGGGTCAAAAACGCAGCCTTTAGCTATATATGTGGATACAAAACTGAAAGAATTTTATGTTAAGTATCCATATATTTTGGTGGACTCTTGGGATTTTTTGAATAAAATAGGGACCGGTCCATTTGCTGAAGAAATTAAATTTATCACAATTAATGTAAAAGATTTATTTTCAGTTATACCCCACAAGGAGGGTTTAATATGGTTTGAAAAAATGTTGGTGGAAATGATTTTTTTGACAGCTGACGAATTTAAATTAGTACTGGAAAGCATGGAATTGGTATTAAAATACAATTATATATCTTTTCAGGGAGATTATTATCACCAAAAAGATGGGGTAGCTATGGGGTCTGTGTGTGCCCCTATATATGCTAATATTATAATGCTTTATTGGGAAACACAACATATATTTAGATCAGAATTTTACCAATATATCAAGGGCTACAACCACTTTTTGGATGATATTTTAATTTTGTAGGATGGTGCAAAGGAAACAATAGAGGAATTTATGCATTTCATTAACCACAGTACTGCATTTTTGCAATTTACGCATGAAATAGGTCTAGATGAAATGCATTATTTAGATATTAAGTTAAGCAAGGACTATAACAAGAGGAGTTACAAGTCTAACATATACAGAAAAGAACATCACTCTAATGCATATTTGCATTTTGAGAGTGACCACCCATATATTTTAAAAAAGAATATAGTCAAAGGGCAAATGATACGGATAGCCAGAATGACGTCAGATAAAAATGAATTTTTGCAAGAAATTGAAAATGTACAAAGAATGTTTCATGAGAGGGGTTACCCTGCTGAATTGACTGAATTGACAAAATAATATGTTGTAAAGAGATGGGGGTCTGTATATACACCATTATTACTTGACAAAGGGAAGGAAATTAAAAAAAATTTAAAATGATGATAAAATAAACAAAGAGACTATGGCTATAACCTTACCATATTTAACATTAACCTATTACAATGGTATTGGGTGGTTAAGGAAATGCATTAATGAAATGTGGGAAATGTTTAAAACTATGCCCACTAGGGTTAGTGTGTTTCAAAATAACTTGAGATATATTTTAGAAGAAATAAAAATATCAAAAATATAATAGAGATGAAACACAAAACCATTGTGGGGAGAACATGCCTGAGATATGGTACTTTCAAATGTGGAAGATGTTCACAATGCCCCTTTATAGCAGGGGCAAAAGAAATTGGAATTCCAAGTTTACAAATGACATTAAGAGTTAAAAGATATAACAGCTGTTATTCCAAGGGAGTTGTTTATTTGGCATATTGCAAAACCTGTTGGGGGTATTATGTGGGTAAAACAGAACACCACTTTAGGAAGAGAATTTATGAGCATATAAGGGATATTAATAGGAAAAATTAAAACAATGCCTTAAATAGACACATTTTGGTATGCAAAGATGCTGATTTTAAGTTTTGGGTCCTTGAAGAGGTTGACCATTTCGAAAGAGGTGGAGATTGGGAAATGAGGCTAGAATTTAGGGAAATGATATGGCAACTAAGGTTGGATGTGTGTAGTGGAAAAGGTATGAACAATTATATTTCCATCACTCCAGCTTTAAAAATATTTTCAGAAGATCCAAAAAAGCACAATGTAAAAAGTAGGTAGATTTGTGGTTATTAGTATAATATATAGCATTTTGGTGGTATTGGGTACCTAGATATATACATATACTATATTGTACATTTTTATAAGATATTTTTTATATATTTTTATGCACATTTTTAAGATATTTTATTAAGGGATTATATACATATTTATTGTCAATATTCATATCATTATTTATTGTTTTGATACAAGTTTTAAATGATGGTTCATTATACATATCACACACACACATATATATATATATATATATATATATATATATATATATATATATGGAGTTTTTTACACACAATATATGGTTAGTTATTTTAATGACAAAAACACTTGTCCAATGTATGTATTGTAACATTTGATAGGGATGGTAGTGTGATACACACACAATATATATATATATATATATATATATATATATATATATATATATATATATACACTTACAATATAATATAAATGCATTTATATTTAATTTAACATATTTGTTTTATGTTTACATTTATTCATGTATTAGTGAATGATATAGAAAAAATATATGTAATGTTTTTTCTATCTATTTATATGTATATATATATATATATATATATATATATATATATATATATATAATAGTGTGAATAAGAACAAGGAAAAAATTTTTAAAAAAGTTTATTGATTGAAGCTTTAATGGCCAGCCAATGATATACAACAAGGGATGATATAAAAGGAATGGAAAATGGTGTATTTGTGATTCTGAAGAAGTCTCCGGAGGGAGATGAAAGCGCTCAATCCGTGTTTTATTCATTCATTTATTTTTTCAATAAAACTTTAATATTTACAAGTGAATTTTATATCGGACTTGTATTTTGGAGAAACAAACGTTTTTTGAGTTGGAAGATAGCCTTTTTTGCACCGGAGCTATACTTTGTGGTTATTTTAGTGAAATTGGCTTTTTTTGGGTTACTGATTATACAAACTCTTATCAAACCCTTGCTCCATAAGTCCATCCAAGTTTCAGAACACAATGTCAGGACAATTCCCATCAGTTTCTCCTGCCAGCCTGGTTGACATGGGCATACCGAGACAATGTAGCAACTGCCTGATGTTCACTGACAACCCTCTTCCTCTAGCACATAATTCTTCTACTTGTGAGAAATGCATCTATATCAGTAACCTGGAATCCATGCTCTCTCACACCACAGTCAGTACTCCTAACAAAGAGGAGATTGCCAGCACAAACACCACACCACCCATATCACACAGTCAAGCACAACACATACCCACCTATGCAGAGGTCCTCAAAAAAAACTTACCTAAACAGCAGAGACCTCCAAAACATATTCACAAACATTCCACACCCAACACCAAACACATTACAGACAGCAGACAACACACCAGTGCCTTACAACCCCAGCCCATTAGGCATAACAATAAACTCACACAGCCCATAAGGCATAACAGTAAATCAAACATACTAGTCATTGGTGACTCAGTTATGAGACACATCAATGTCCCTCTCACCAGGCTTGACAAGGGAAGATCACTGAGAGTTGTCTATCAGGTGCCAGAATCAACCACATCATGCACGCACTTAAGCCTTTCTACAACAGGTCCAAGTATGACTATGTCATTGTCCATGTTGGCATGAACGACTTGAGACGTACCTCCCTGGACTACATGAAGAGAGACATGACTGAGCTCTCAGAGTAAGTGCTCCAGGCAGGTATGACCCTAGCCCTAACCAGCATCCTACCTTCACCAAAAAGGATAGCACAATACCAACAAAAATAATTGACTTCAACAACTGGCTTAGTGTCTGGTGTAATTCCAAAGGGATCCAGTATCTGTCTACCTTTAATGACATGGTTGACAGGCCTCGATGCTTTGCCAGAGATGGCCTCTGCTTGTCACCCTTAGGATTCAGGATTTTGGCCAAGGCTCTTGCCTCCCCCATTGTGCCTTTTTCAGGTAATGTCCCAAAGACAAATCTTCCAACATAAAAGATCTGTCAAAAAGGAAATTGAAGGTCATGCTGCTTAATGCTGCTTAATGCTAGGGGCCTTAACCTGAAAATGCACTCACTAGAGGCTCTCCTTGCATTGGAAGATGCCGACATCTGTGCAATCATAGAAACTTGGTTCAAGGCTGCAGAGAGCATCCCTGCCTTACCATGATATACCTCATTCCACACATTCCAACTCCAAAATGAGGTTGGGAAGACTATGGGTGGTGGAGTCTCTATTTTCATTAAAGACAAGCACTCCTCCAGACTAGTTTGCCAGCATGATGCACTAGAACTACTCCAGGTACAAGTGACAACTGGCAAGACATGCCATCCAAGTTATAGCCAGCTATAGACCCCCCCTCCATGACTCAGGATACCCACTCATCCTACCTGGACCTACTTGACGCCATCAAAGTACCCCCCAACACCCTAATCCTTGGTGACTTCTACTACCCAAACATAAACTGGGTGAACTATTCCTGCTCTAATGCACTCACCCAATGATTCCTTGAATTCATCAATTCTAGCACACTAGACCAACTTGTCTCATCCCCACAAGGGGAGATAACATTCTAGACTTGGTTCTAACCAACATGGGTGACTGCTGTACCACCCTCATAGTAAGTTCTTCCCTGGTGAGATCAGACTATTGGTCTGTCTCATTCAAAGTTTCTACCCGTCCAACCCCTCCCCAGCTGACAACTATGCTGAACAGTACACCAGTGCAGTATACAAGCACCTGTACAACTGCATGGACTCAGCCATACCCAACAGAACTAAAACCTGCTCCTCGAGGAAACACAAACCTATCTTGTGGACATTCTCTATCAACAGGCTTTACAACAAAAAGAAGAAACTGTTGTCCAAGGGTAAAAAGGCACATATTCCCAAATGGAAAAACTCCTTCCTTAGCCTCAACAAGCAAATTACATCACTAGTGAAAACCTCAAAGCCAATTATGAATCAAAACTAGCCACTGAAACATAGGTTAACCACAAAGCCTTTTTCAGTTACATCAGGAACTTCCATGGCAAAGCCCAGGTTTGTTATGAATTAGTTCTTAATGGTACCACTTACACTGATCCAGTTGACTTAGCCAATCCACTAGCAGATAGTTTCAGTGCAAACTTAACTCCCCTATCCCCCCAAGGCCCATTCAGCATCCCTGATACTTGTCCCACACCTCACATCTCTGTAGATCAAGTGTTAAAGGCCCTATCCAAGGCAAAGAACACAGCTTCCATGGGACCTGATAGTATCCCAGGCTGTATTCTGCACCATCTCCAGCAAGAACTAAGCTCATCATTGAGCACCCTATTCAACCACAGCCTAACTACAGGCTTCATTCCAGCAGAGTGGAGAACTGCCATTGTTATCCCCTTGAACAAAGGTGGTGCCACTACTGACCCAGGAAACTGTCACCCCATTAGCTTGACAAGTCTGATATCTGTAAGGCCACGGAGCATATTATTATTGACCTCATAAACAAGGACATAGGCAATCTCCAAGCACTTGACACCACACAGTTCAGATATGTCAAGAGCAGATCTTGCCTGTAGAACCTAGCTGACATTTTTGAGATTGTTACCAAGGCCCTGGATGAAGGAAAGTCAGTACATACAGCTTACCATGACTTGGCCAAAGCCTTTGACAAAATCCCCCACTTGGGCATCATCGAAAAGCTAATACAACTTGGTATAAATCCCTATCTCATCAGGTGAGTGGCCAACTAGCTCACCGATAGGAACCACAGGGTCAAAATAGGTGCCTCTACCTCCAAACGCAGACCTGTCACTAGTGCTGTTCCCCAGGGATCTGTCCTGGGACCCCCTACTGTTTGGCATCTATTTCTCACAGGTCCCAGCAAAGACAAAAGGCCTTTGGCTGACCAAGTTTGTGGAAGACTGTAAGTTGGGTGCTGCCATTCACTCCCCAAATTATGTTAACATACTACAAGATGGTCTCACAGCAACAAATGACTGATGCCAAAGTCATGGCCTTAAGTTAAATGCAAAAAAATGTATTATCATACCATTTGGCAAAAACACAGCTCCTACTGTTTACCACATCAACGGCAACCCCCTAAGAACACAACCTGTGGTGAGATATCTGGGTACACAGGTTGACAACAATCTCATATTCGACCATCATGTAGTGGCAGTGGTCAGAAAAGCCTTTTACTTGGTTCACCTCATAAGTAAAGGGATTGCATCCAGAAAAAAGGAAGTTATTCCCTCCCTGTACACCTCCCTCATTAGCGCAATAATTGGGTACAACACCCCGTTTGGTATGTACCTCTCCAAACACCTACACCAACTGGAAAGGCCACAGACATATGTCACAGAGAGACTCCATGGTCTCCAACACCTGTCCTATGTGGACAGGCTCAAATCACTATAACTTTACTGAGTATCATAGAAATTGCTCAGATGTGATCTGTGCCTTGCCTACAAGGGAATCTCAGACCCTGCCCTATTAGAGATGCTCCATATCCGTAAGTCTAACTCCTCGCACATTACACAATCAAAAGGCCTAAATTTAATATGCGACATTAACAAAACCTGCTGGAGAGACAGGTTTGTCTCCCAGAGGCTGCCCTGTCTTTAGAACAGACTCCCCATACACATCAAACAAAGTACGTCACTGACCCTCTTCAAGCACAACCTTGATGAGGGGATGGGAGACCACAAATTTGTCCCAGGGGTTCCACCTGTTTCCCTAATTGACAGGGGTGACAGTTGCTGATTGAGGTTTCTTTTTTAGGGATAAACTCTTGGCTAGGCTTGTAAGGGCCCAAGGACCATTAGCCTAGTAACCTCCTATGATCCTATGATCCTATATTGTGGTATTCTTTGTGCATAATCCACCTCTTGGTTTTGGGTATATAGCTATAGCTATATATATATATATATATATATATATATATATATATATATATATATATATATATATATATATATATATATATATTGGTTTGATGAGACATGCTCGACTAGCACATGTCCGAATCACAAAACATCAAACACACATACACGAAAGCGCTTAACATCGAAAAGTGCTTCCATGTATACGTTTCTGCAGCCCTCTTGCACCCCTCACACCCCCCTACTTTATTCTCACTCCAAGATCGCACTACAGTGGGGAAAAGGGAATTTTCCCTTACCCTCTACGAAACAGGCACACATACATGGAAGTGCTTGTCAATGTTAAGCGCTTTCGTGTATGTGTGTTCAATGTTTTGTGATTCGGACATATGCTAGTCGACATGTGTCTGGATCCCACACACATAGATATATATATATATATATATATATATATATATATATATATATATATATATATATATATATACACACACACATATATATGTGTATATGTATAAAAAAATATAAATAAATATATATATATATATATATATATATATATGTTGCAATTCCAGGTGCTGCACTGCCAGCTAGCATCTTCTTTCACAGTCTGATAGCAAAGCATCCCCCAATGAGCCTTCTCACATGAAATAACTCCCTGGTCTGGTTACCTCCATGACAGAAAGGGTCACAAGTCATTCTTATTACAGGAAAAATTAATTGTTCAGAAAAAGACCAGAAGATCTTATAGAAGATCTACATAACCTAATAGAGTTGGGATAATGCCACTTTGTGACCCTATCATATAACTTGCTATTATTGCTTAATGAAGCTAAACTGCCACCAAACATGGTCACTGGGGCATCCCCAAACTGGGCCAACTCCAAGCCCATTCCAATGTCTAAGCCCAGCCTCCACTCACAACCCCAGTTTTCAGTGGGACTATAGAATCTATACAGTCTCCACCAGATATATCATCCCAGACTGCTTCCCCAAAGAAAGGATGATGAGCAAAGCTTCACTCATCTCTTCCCTCTACCATTTCCAATACATGTCAGAGCCATTAATTGAACTTCCCTGGTTCATAGTCAGGGTTTTATCTGTGTACAGCACTGGAGTGAAATATTCTGTGAATATTTTAGCTCTGAGGTATATAACTGCCCTGCAATCATTGTCTGTCACTTTTGCTGTCCGCATGAGTAGTCTCTCAAAAAATCATGTATTATGTTAGCTAGACCACAAAATTGCACTGACAGCAAATTGTATGTGGCCCAGGATATTCTTAATGTAAAAAAACAACATTTGGGTCATTTAATATATATATATATATATATATATATATATATATATATATATATATATATATTTATATATATATATATATATATATTTAGATTGTGTAACAGAAAGTAAATGTAGCTGATGTCCTTTGTCAGCTGTAAACAGTGCTGTTCTTGTCTAACAAATTTGATCAGTTTTTATGAACATTTTATTAATTTACTTAACTATAGGCTTGCAGCAGATATTAGTTCTAGCTAAAGAATTTGATCCCCTCTCCTTTGACACAATATTGGATTTAATTAAGGTTAATCCATATTTAACCAGGTGGGTAGCAAATTGCTTTTGGGTCAGAAAATGCAGTTAGGCAAAAAAAATGCCTTTCAAATTATAAACTTATCAGGGTTAGAGTTCCTCAGTAATCCTGGGCTGTTTACTTTTTTGGCCTATTAATGACCAAATGCTCAACTAGGGAAAACAGTTTGATCAACAAATTTGCTGATGATAATAAGATTGATACATTGTAACCAATACTAATGACCACTGCGAACTTCAAGGATATATAGATTTCATCTACAGCTTGACCACTTCCATGTGCATAAAGTACAATATTACGAAATATACTGTAATGCACTCTGGGGATCAGAATCTATTTTACCAGTATGTACTACACCTTTGATGGTGAACCCATGACATGCCTGTCAAAGGTGCCATAATATTTTCAGTAACACTCTGACTTACCAAAAAATTAGCGAACACTTGTCCGTTTTTTTTATCTAGATTGTCCGTAAATAAACTGCTTTGTTTGGAGTTTACAATGTAAACCCGGAATTCAACATTGTCTCCAACTCTCTTCATGCTGACTGGTTAATCTGCAAGCAAAGATAACCAATCAGCACAAGATTCAGCATCTCGCGCAAGAAGGAAGCTGAAGTCTGCCCAGTCCACTCGCACTTCAGACTTCACGAGAATATTGGCGGCATCACAAAAGGTAAGTTGTGAAACGTTTATTTATTTAAAATGCAAGCAGCATTAAAAAATTAAATTAAAACAACAAATGAGTTTAAATCACCACAAAAACAGGCATTTTGCTGCACAGAAGCCAGGTAAAAGTGAAACAAATCAGTGTCCTAGGCCTTCTTTAGTAACACTGCACACTCTATTCTCAGCACACATTAAAAACGCAACTAAACAAAAAATATATATTTAAGATAAGAACTTTCGTCCTAAAATTTTAGAGCTTCATCAGATCAACCAAAATAACAAACTACTTCATTTTATATTAAAAAAAAACATTCAACATCATCTCTAAGTGAAAGACACACTCCCAACATTTACCAGTCATGGTATTCCTTCCATAAACCTTCATCTAAACAAATATAAAAAATAAAACCATTTAAATTAATCAGTTATAAAATTTTAAATGTATATGTATAAATGTAATATAAATATAGATGTAATATAGGCATACATATAAAATATAAAATATAAATATACACAGATACGTTTTATCTTAACAAGGCTCTAAGTTTCAAAATTCAGGCAATTGATATTTGTTCATTTAAATTAGCTTATCTTAAATATATATTTTTTTGTTTAGTTGTATTTTTAATGTGTACCGAGAATAAAGTGTGCAGTGTCACTAAAATTGGCCTGGGACATTGATTTGTTTCACTTGTGTCTGGCTTCTGGTTTGTATTTTTTTAAATAAATAAGTATGTAAACTTAAAAATAATTATTTCTCTTTTTTGGGTGGGGGGGGGGGGGTGACAGCCAGCAGAATGAAATTAGATTATTTTCCGAATTTTTGACACGCCAAGCCCAAAAGGTTCGCTATCACTGCCCTAGACAGCTCTCTATTAAGTTTGGTGACCTCAGTGAGGGATTTTACCAAACTTTCCATTCATCTTGATGAACATATTAAATCTATTATAGGAAAATATTATGGCTCTATCAAAATAAAATGAATATGTAGCATTGTCTGTAGATCCAAAAAATTCCTTATGCTATTATTTATTACCTCCATTAGGCAAACAATTGTGTTTTGTGGCTCTTTCTGTATTTTTCGCATCTCTCAAATTAAGAGCCTGGAACACATTCAGAGGCCATTCACCAGGCAACTAACTGGGCTATAAGAAGAGACTAGAACATCTTTCTCTATATTCTTTTGGGTACAGAGTACTAAGGGGCAATTTACTTTTGATATTTAAATGCTTAATAGAAGAGTGTGTGGCTACAACTTTGAATATCTTCTTTACCAAATAATTCTGTTCCTATAAGGAATTCGAACTTACTAGTAAACTTACAACTTGTCAAAACTCAAGTCAATAGGTCCTTTTTCCAACAAAGAGCAAGAAAGTTATGAAACTCTTTCATTGGATATATGATGTGCTAAAAATACTGTTAGATCAATGGTTTAAGGATTTTGTATGTACTCTAGGGTCACATACTGGAAAACCATAGCCAGATGTTGAGTTTGGATTTCACAGCATTGAATACTGAGCAATACTGACAATGTTTTTTTTATTTGATAAACTGAAAGAGAACCATGCAGAGGTAAGCTTTTTCTAGACAGTTCAGATTATCATGAAGCAGCATACAGTCTGACAAAAAGTATCCAATATCAATAGATACTGCTTTGACTGTTAAATCAAGAGATTTTTGAAGCCTGGCCATCCTTAACTAAACAAATCAATTTCAGAGATAAGGTAAAAAAATCTGTTCTTGAAAGAAACACTCCTACAGAATACAGTGGCCAGTACACACAGTCAGCTTGTGTAGTACATGGTATGTAATTTCACAGTGGCCATATCCAGGTATGTAGAAAATCATAGAAATACCAGTATTCATCAGTAGGTACAACAGCATGGAAAATGATGTATGCAGATGACTGTATAATGGCATGCAAATGAAGTATGTAATGAGATGCGGATGGTTACCTCTGAATGCAGGTCATGATTCATAAACATAGGGAAATTAGTCACATAGTAAGTAGTGAATTATTGTAAGAGCAAAATCATATCCACAATTTTAGAGTTGCAACAAGCAAAGTTGCTCAGAAGAACAACAGCATTTGTGAACCAGCAATTACTGACTATATATGCCACTATCTTGTACATGATAGCATGCAGCAGTGGCAGGCAGTGAGAATGGCAATGGCATCTGACAGACTATGCTCAAGTAGACAGATATATCATACAGGCATTGGTTGATATATGTTGCCCAAAAAGGGGCAAAGGAGGAATCTGTGGATTTCCAATGCAGCTATTCATAAATTCATAAATATTCCAAGGCCACTAGTCCATATGACTATTCATGCCTTGGCAGTAAACTCCCTCCATCATGCCGTGCCTCCTTTTTTTTTCAGGTGGGTCATACCAGTCAATCCCAGAATAGATTTGTGGCTACCATCCATTTATCTAAGTTTTGTTTAAAGGATAATAGTGACATGCACTGCTTCATGTGCAGGAGAAGTTTATTCCAGAGGTTTGTGAGATGTTGGATTATAAACCTATCCCTCCACCATGTTTTATTTATCTGCTGGTAAAGAATTAGGTTCCTGGATTTAGTACTGGTGGAGATGCTGGGCTTGCAGATGTCCAGGACAACTATGTCTCTAATGGTGTGATAAATGAAACAAAGATCTCCCTTCAAATATCTATAAAACAGTGAGTAAAGGAACACAGCCTCCGGTTTCTCATGATAGCTCAGACACTTTATGGCTGGGATCTTTTTGGTTAGGAACCTTTGGTGTCTTTCTAATTGATATGTTTAGTGAGATACAGTTGTGCTCAATTATTGGTCTGATGATGCTGAGTACAAAAATGTGACTACCTCTTTAGACATTGATGATACTCCTTGGGCAATCAGCAGTCCAGAATAAAAGGATTTCTTGATAACTGTTGTCACATGATAGTTACAGAGTTATCAACCTAAGTTCCTAGGTCCCTGACTACATTTTCATTTTGTAGTGATATGTTGTCTATACAATATGATGACATGAGGACTGTCTACCAACAGTGATGATACTGCACTTTTTAGCATTTAGTTTAAGCCCATTATATTAGACCAAGAGTTTACTAGATAGAGTTGATTCTGGAGGATTTAGGTGCCAGATAGCAACTTAACAACAATCCCCAGTTTACAGTCATCTGCATAATCCATTAGCCAGAGGTATTGACTTTCTTCATTGTAATCTAAAAAGTAAATGATGAAAAGGAGCGGTCCCAGCACCAAGACTTGAGGGACAGCACTAGTCACTTTCATACTTTCTGATGAGGCCCTACAACTCACACTGTGTGGATTCTGTCTTTCAGCTGGTTTGTATTACATCTTACCACGATGCCAGAATGAGGAATGGTGTCAAAGGCCTTTACCAGATAGAAAAAAAAAAAAAATGTGTACTGCATGTCCACTGTCTACAGCCTCTAACTGTTTTGAAGAAGTTTACCAGCTTTAGTAGACAGGGTCTACCTTTCATGAAGTCAGGCTGTTGGGAGTTTAACAGGATTCTTGATATCATAGTTTATGATGTAAGTTGCAATGTGCTACATGGATGCACAAATGAAGTTTATAAGACTTTTAAGTCTGTAACTACCCAGGTCAGTTGCAAGGACACCCTTGTGTAGGGGCATCACCCCTGCAGTGCACCACTCATCAGGGACAATGCCAGTTGCTAAACAGTTTAAGGAGTGTGTCTGTATGGACAGGTTTAACACTATTAAATATGCAACCAAGTATATTGTCAGGTCCCTTGGAGGCAGTATTTTTGATCTTGGTTAGCACTTGCAATAAGTGATCTTTAGAGATAATTGAGAATAAGAGATTCAGATATTATAGGGCTTTAGATAGAATTCTCAAGGGTGACATTGCCACTAAATTTGTTGGCAAGAATATTTGGAATTATCTTGCGTAAAAATAGGAGGTATCATTAAGAATAGGCTCAGAGCAACATAGGATATTGTTTTTAGTTTTCCAAAATAGCTGAAGAAGGCTATATAATTATCTTTGACTTCTGAAGCCAACCTAAGTTCATGGTCTACTTTAGTGGACCTGATAGTGTGCTTCATGTTTTTGTAATGCTTTTGATATTATCCTTGAGAAAAAGGGTTTTGGATCTACTAAATAATTTAAGTTCTTTCTTTGGTTGTATAGTTTATTTATCATAGTGAACCTCCAAGTTGGATAGTTTTTGAATTTCCCATGAAACTAGGTCTTGATAGGAACTGATAGCTTTATGCATTTTTTTAAATTGGTATAAAATTCCATAGTGAAGCTTGGTCTGTATCAAGGTCAGGGGAGGTGAAGTCATAAGAGAATTTCAATATATTGTGAATAAGAGGGTCGAGGGTGACACATTTGTAGTCCCTACATTCAGCGGGGTTTGATGTAGCAACTTTTAGAAGTTTAAAGAAGTTCCGAAGTTTGTGGTCAAACCTCACTGGGGAATGAGAAACCATAGAAGAAGGCAGCCATATTTGTAAGTATCAGGTCCAGAATGTTGTGTTCTCTAGCAGGCATCTATCAACTGCTGAAGAGAATTGTTGTACATTGTATAGGAATTTTTCAATATATCTTACATTGGAGGTATAGGTGCTCCAGTTTAGTGAAGGGTAGTTAATGTCACCCACAATAAAATATTTTTTGCTATGAGACACATAATTTAAAATGCTGAAACATCGTACATGCTCATCAGGGGACAAAGAATGCTTCTGTAACAAGTTATTTGTTGATAATTAATCCTATCTAGACTGATCTGTAGTTCAATTAATTTAGTTTATGGGTCGCAATGGATCTGCCTGAAGTTAATATACTTGACAAATTTGGAAACTCTGTCACAGTTGCTTTGGATCTGAAGACATGAAAAGCACAAAACTTGATATAGCATGACTGCTGTCTTTACGTTAAACCAAGCATCATTAATTATGCAGACTTGGATGTTTTCCAAATGCAGGAGTGTCTCAAGATCAGGCAAGTGATTGTTTAGACCTCTAGCATTAAGGAGAGACACCTTAATGTGAGAGTTGATTTCAAGATTAATATATTAGTTATGCTGGAATATACATCACTTGGACTTTGCCTTAAAAATGCATTGAGGGCAGCAAAGAATTTAGCTAGTATGTGGAAACCCTGGAAGAAGAGGTGCAGGCAATCCTTAGCAAAGCAAGCTAGACTGTCAAGTATCTCATTCTATACTGATACATACTGGATTCCCCTGGAATGACTCCATATATTTAACCAATTATCAAAGTCAATTATCTTTTTCTTTGTATCTAGGTAGAATTCTGGGTGATGGAAGAAATCCATTCAGGACTATTTTCTTGCCTACATTTGTAATATGCACTGAACATTTTAACATCTCTCAGCATGTCCCTCAGAGTTTTACAACTGAAGTCATTCCCTCATGGGGGTTTATATTATACCATTGAAGTCTTACAACTTCGAATGTTATAATATCGAACCCAGTAAAGTGAACGCTGGAAATAGCGAAGCTGCAGAACACCGAATACTTTGCTAGGGAAAGTATTCGGTGGGCCATTTCTGCAGCTTCGCTATTTCCTCGATTGTGGAGCGAAGGTTACGGACTGGGTTAAAGTAAGTGTGCAGATGAAGGTGAGTGTGCGATTGGGCATGGGTTATGTGAGTTAGGGTTAGAGCATGGGTCGGGCAAGTGTGCGATTGTGTGGACATGAGGGTTAGGGTGGGGTAGGTGAGTTAGGGTTAGGGAGCGGGTAAGGTGAGTGTGCGATAGTGATGGACCTTAGGGTTAGGGTTGGGTTAAGGTAAGTGGATAGCTAATGGTGTATGTATGGTTTAGTGTAGGGTTTTGTGAAGTGTGTGCGTGTGGATTATTTATTTTGGTGTGCTTGTGTTGTGTGTATGTTTGTCGGAACAGCAAATTTTTTCCTGGGAAAAAAATTGCTATTCTGACTGTTCGGTTTTCTGGTGTTCCGCTCTACTGGGTTGTATATTATAACATTCGAAGTTGTAAGACTTTGATGTTATAATATAGACCCCCCTCATGCATGTATTACTACTATGTTGTACTCATATTAGTCAAGAGTTAAGGTCCTTATGTCCTTGTAATATCAGAGATCCTGGTGTCTGAAAGACAACTCACTGTAAACCTCTTCATATCAAGCCTTGTGAGTGATGAGTTAGTGTGTCTGATAACAAAGATACCTATCACGAACACATTTCTTTTTCTGCTGTGGTTGAAAGTGGTAGATATGTAGTATTTTTGCTCATGGTTTATATTTATGGGAGGTATGCATGAGGTGGATGACTGGACTGAGTTTTGCTGAGATTTAATACTCCTATTTCTAGGTGGCTTTTTGAGTGATTCCTGTACAGCCTCAGCACAGGAAATTTATGTGTGATTAATAAAAGACTTTAGTGAAGGTGTATAAAGCTCACAGGACAGGGTTTTAGGTTTCATTGATTCACAGATTGTTACTAGAATAATGACTCAGGGGGCCTTTCTAAGTCTAGCCAAGTTTTGCCAAAAGAACAATGATGTCCTGTATCCAAATAGGACATTGAGGACCAGGCATTTATTTATAAGTTAGCCCTGTCCATAAGGGACATGGGTGCCAGGCCAGGTGTAAATTTCCTATTTTCCACCCGCTGGTCTAGGTTGCACTGAAACTGGAAAACAGAAGAACTCAGCTTCACTGGGATGGGAAGCCTGTTTCATAGGAGGGGCAGTCTCTGGAACACACATCTGTCTCTCCAGCATGTTCTGTTTAACTCACAGATGAAATTCAGATCCCTAGACTTTGTATTTCTGGTACTTTTTGACTTAAAAATATGCATGAGATTCATAAGCATGGGGTTTACAGATGCCTTCTAAGCCAGACATAGATCACTCCTCAGCAATCCATATGAGACTGAGTAGAGGGAAAAGGCTTTAAGGCACTCTGTATAAGGCAGGTTTGTTATGCTTGTATTCTTTATGTAAAGAACCTGTGAGGTTGCTGCATATGTCTAGTCAGGTATATAACAAAGGGACCACTGTACTCTATGATTGGTCTGATAGGGACCAAGTGTAGTGGGATATGTCATGCCCTTACTTATAAGTTGTGCAACATAGAAGGATTACCTCACCACTGTAGCCAGGTGGTGGTCGAAGCCAAGGCTGCTGTCTATATGTGTACCCAGATTCCTGACCACTGGGCTGACTCTTAGAGGTGTATTATCAACAGGATAATTAGCAGGAATGCTTGACTTGCCAAACAGCACAATTATACATTTCTCAGCATTGAGTTTAAGCCCATGGCTTTGTCACCATTTGTTAGTTAGAGTTTGGCCTTCTTGAAGAATGCTAGTGTTTGCAGGGGAGTGGATGATAACCCCTGCCTTGCAATCATCTGCAAACTTAGTCAGCCATAAACCTTCAGCATTGCTTCCACTTCAGTGAAATAGATTCCAAAAAGGAGCAGGCTCAGTACCCAGCCCTGGGAGAACTTGCTAGTGACTGGCCTCTTGGTGGAGGTGGATTCACCCATTCTGACCTCCTGGATCCTATCAATGAGCCAGCTGGCTATCCAGCAGATGATAAAAGAGTATATACCTAAATTAGTGAGCTTGTCTATAATGCTTGAGTGGGGTACTGTATCAAAAACCTTGGCCAGGTCGAGTTAAGCTGAGTACACAGTCTTGCCTTCATTCAATACTTTGATGACCCACTCAGAAAGTCCACCAGATTTAATAGGCATAACCTTCCTTTAACAAAGCCGAACTGTAATGTGTCTAGCATTTGCAGGTTACCTATGTCCTCATTTATCATGTCCATGATGATTCTTTCCATGGCCTTACATATGAGGCAGGTCAGACTTATGGGCTTGTAGTTAACTGGATTAGTGGATGACCTCCTTTGTGCAGGGGAATGACTGTAGCCATCTTCCATTTCTTGGGCACAAAAACTTGACAGTCGGCTCTAGCTGAAAAGTGATTCATGCTATTTGTTAAGCATGCTAGGATGTTATTGGGGCCCATCAATGCAGTATTTTGGCCTTGGAAAGTGCACTGATGACCTATTCCCTACTAATGATTGTGAGCAGGGACTGTGGTATTCAGTATTTCCTTTGGATTATCAGGGGGGAAGTGGGGGGTTTGAACTGATCGTGTCAGCCAAAAGGTTACCAATGGACTCCATTTCAGTGTGAGTAATTCTTTTTACAATAAGGTCTGTGCATTGTTGCGTAATTCCCCTGAAGGTATAGACATAGCTGTAGAAAGCTTTGTGGTTGTCCTTTACCTGAGAAGCTATTTTTTCTTCAAATTTAGCCTTTGAATTGTAATTAACCCTCTTAGCTGCCTGCTTAGATTGGTCAGGGGCTTTTAGTATATATGGCTTTGTTCTTCCTATACTTAGCCAAGACTTTTTTTTTCTTTTGTTGTATAATTGACTGAAATTGTGATTCCACGAAGGTGGCTTGTCTTTTGAGATTGTCTTATTGTTAATACAACTGGGCACAGCTTGCTCTGTACAGCTATCAATATGGCTGTACAGAGCTTTTGTAAATAGCTCAGCATATGCTATGGTGTTTATGGAGTTTGTAGGTGCTTGGAATTTAGCCAAGGTGTCACTCAGTAGAGAGAGGTTAGCCTTGGAACAGTTCCTAAAGGTTTTTGGTTTTGATGGAGCCCAAGATTTAATTTTTATTTCCAACAATACTGCCTTATGGTCAGATCTGATGAGTGAAGATATTACATTGGGTAAGGAACATTGGCCCCCCATGTTCATGAGTACAAAGTCAAGGATGATTGTACCCCTAGTAGAAGAATGGGTTAACTATTCTAGGACGTTGGTATTAAGAAATTTTAGGAATCGTTGGGCTTGTACATTAGAAGTGGTGTAGGATTTCCATTCTATAGAGCAGTAGTTGAGATTCCCCCATGAATATTGTATTGGGTTGAACTGTGAGAGGCTCTAGTACATTGAAAAAGGTAGTATGGGTTTCCAGGGACATGAAGGGGATCTCTAGGTTGCAAAGATATGGTACGAGACTCTGTTTATGGTGAGTTACACATGTATGAGCTTCAGGTGGCAGGAAACCTCCAGATTAAATAGGTATTTACACCGCTCACAAATGGAATTATTAATGCTGGGTATAAGTTCATTATTTGTGAGCATAATGCAGTTTATACACTGTCACAGAAGATATATTGCTAAAAAGGTGGCAACAGAGGTGAACTAGAAGGCTGACCTTCCATCCTGTCTAGTATTTAGGTGTTTAGATTAGTAAAATAAATGCAACAGATGATTTATGTAATTATGGTAGAATACACACAATATGCAGACATTTTACCAGTGGGTAGCAGACTTGTCCCATATGTTGCAAAGTTTACAAATAATATATAAAACGGGTTAATACTAGGTTTTAAAATGTACCCTAAGAAGGGAGGAAACTGTGAAGGAGTGGGTATCTCAAACTTCAGCAGTCGAAGGGGAGGCACTTTTCAGCTTGATCTTCTAGTGCTCTCTAGTATGAGCATATTAGATAAGACCAGGAGGAGCTTTGAAAGACAAATTTATAGCAAAGACAGACAACTCAAGAAGCCACCAAGTTTAAAACAGCAACACAAACTGGTTTAGTTGACACTCAGTATTCTGGATCTATGGAATACAATGGGAGGGAAATTATTTAAAAAACTTTGGGGGCCTGACTTCACAAAATGATGCTTTTTTGTTTACTGACAACAGCCAATTTTAGAGAAGGGAGAGGGATAGCAAGAAATATACAGAGTTTAAGAATATAACAAGAACAGGGTGGGGACATTCTTCAGACACTTGGCTCTGTTGTTGAATGGTCTGAAACTATTCCAAAGCAATCACAACTCCGGAACTAGCCTGGCTGTTACTCCTTTCACCTTAAATGGCAATAGGCAATTCAACTATTTACTGGAATTACTGACTACAGGCTGAAACAGCTTAGCTAAAACAAATAACAGACAGGTAAAATGAACTTAAAAAAATAACAAAGAAATGAGAATTCTTCAGAGACCCAGCTTTTTTTTGAATGGTCTGGAACTATCTCAAATGAGCAGCAATTTGAAAAAATACAAGAACTGGATTGGAGGCTGGGAAAATTCTTCAGGCTCATAGCTCTGCTGCTGAGTGGCCTGGAACTGCCTTATAGCAATCACAACTCCTGAACCAGACTGGTTCTCATTCCCCTCACACTTAAATGGCCAAATGCAGTGTGGCAATTTACTGGAATTACTGACTACATGTTTAAATAGCTTAGCTAAACAGATATATACTGTTAAAATTAAATAAAAACAGATATAGAAATGAAAATTATTTAGACACTTAGCCTTGTTGAATGGAGTCAAACTATCTCAAATCACCATACTTGCTATAGGAGTCTTCCAGAAAAAATCAGGGGACATACTTGCTACATCACAAGCATTGCCCTATAGAATACTCAGCATTTCTTGAGACACAGCTCCCATATGTGGTTGAGCATATCTGTTTCCCCAGTACACCATGGGACAGGACTGCCACTGCCTTTGGATTCTATGGCAGAAGTGAGAAAGTCACCACCACGTATGGCTTCTATGACATTGCCCGTCTCCCAGAAGTACTAAGTGTTAAAGACTGCACACATGTTGCAATAAAAATTCCACCTGGTGTCCAATAGACATTTAATATCAATAGGAAGGGCTACCACTCCATCAGCTTCGAGGTAGTATGTGACACACATGGGGTTGATAAAGTAGAGTTGTGTAACCTGCCATAACAGTAGATACCTGAATAATCACTGCTGCAGTAACATTATCTATATGAGTTATATCCTGTGCAGGATATGAAAGCTGGCTGGCTTACAGAGTTTAAGAACACCTTCCACACACAGAGACTATTGATAGCTCAAGGAGAGCTGTAGAAACCAACAGTCAGGGTGCCAAGTCCTTCAAAGCTTTCAGGTCAACCGAAAGAAAGAGGCTAGAGCTCTGAAAAAAAAAACAATGCTAGGAAAGTAAATTCCAATGTCCACACCTTGGCAAAAAAAAAAATATATATATACAAAAAATAAGAGGGATGGAAGGAGAAAGTGGCTGCTGCAGCAGTGATCATTTGAACATCTACTGTTATGGTAAGTTTACTTTATCAACTCTATGTTCATCATTTGATCATTGTTGCAGGAGCCTTAGCTGTATGTGCAAAATACCATAGCTAATAAGGAATTGGGGGAGGAAGGATAAGGGTCCAAGAGCCCATAGACAATAGTCCTAACAAAGCCTGCTCTAGACCTGTGAAAGGAATCTAGTTTACACTGTTTTGTAAATATATGTACAGAGGACCAGATTAATGCCTCTAGAATACTTCTTGAGTTCACCCCTTTCCAAAATGCCACTGATTAAGCCAAGGTCATAGTAGACTGTGCCTTGACCTTGCCTGGAAGAGACTAGTTATGGTGGGAATAACTAAAGGAGACAGTAAAGGACAAACATTTGGAAATAGTCTACTTAGACAGATGTTGTTCTTTTTTCTTAACTTCACAAGGAACTAATAACTGATCAGAATTTTTAAAGGTTTTAGTCCTGTCAAGATAATATATAAGTTGTTTGTGGACATCCAGAGTATGAGTGCTCCTTTTTATTTCATTTTTAGATTCTGGAAAGAAGACAGAGAGATGGACAGCTTAGTTTAATTTAACACAGATAATACTTTAGGCATAAATAAAAGGTTAGAAACCCGATCTTTGTGAAAAATGACATAAGGTTGATCCATCATTAGAGCTTGCAGCTCAGACTATCCTTGCAGAAGTCAGAGCAATCAGTAGCACTGTTTGCCATGTTAAGAATCTCAAATCAACCTGATGAGCTAGTTCAGTTGGAGGAAGTATTAGTTTTTCCAAAACAAAATTAAGAGCCCAAGGTGGAACCACATGTTTTCTAGGTGGCTGGGTATGCAAAACCCCTTTCACAAACATCTTAACACAGGAATTCATTAACAGAGGGGAATTCGTAGCCAGACATGTTAAAATGGCAGACAAATGAACCCTGATAGACAGGTAAGAAAGGCCAGGCGATAATAAGTCACCAGTCTTAAAAGGGTCATGGTTTTTACTTTGGTATCAACTAGAAAATCTTTTCCATTTACTAATATATGTTTTCCTACTAGAAGATACCTTTGCCTCCATTAATGCCCACGCATATCCTTGGAAAATGGGTACCTAAAAGGTATTAAAAGTCTATCATCCAGGCAGCTAGTTAAAGGTGTTTCAAGTTGGGGTGTATCAGACAACCTCTATCTGGTGTGAGTATTCCAGTCTTCAAAGACGTTTATGGTAATTACTCTTGGCCATCTTCAAAAGACAGGAGAACCACTGTTGCCTGGGCCAGAAGGGAGTCATGAAAATGATCTTTGGAGAGTTCTTCTAAATCTTCCAACTGACCCTGGATATCAGTGGAAGGGGTGGAAAAGCATACAGGAACATTATTGTTAATGAGAATGCATCTGTTTCCAGGCCTGCTTTCAAGAAGTCCAGAAGCAGAATTTTGCCAGTAGTTTGTTGTGAATGAAGGTGAAGCAATCTATCTGAGGTTTTCTTTACAGCTGGATCAAATCCTGGAGGACCCTTTGATTCAGCTTCCATTTATGAGGGTCTGTACTGGTCTTGGTCAGCTTGTCTGCTACAATGTTTTGCCTTGATGGAATTTTCCTAAGCAAAGTCTGAGGTATCTGTGGTTACTGACAGTGCTGAAGCTGAAAAAGAAAAGGGGAGACCTGCATTCTGATATAACTGGTCTCTCCACCAAGACAGTTCCTTTTTTGACAAATTTCAAAACTAGAATTTGAAAAATCAGGGGGTGTTGATGTTGGGACCAAACCAGTTTTAGGTACCACTGAATCCTTCTCATGTGGAGTCTGGTGAGAGGGATCATGAGACTCCTGGAAGACATGAATCCTAATATCCTGATAAAAGTCCTTGCTGAAGTCTTGGATTGAGTGAAAAAGCTCAAGAAAAGATCTATATACAATTAAAAGCTCCTAGGTTCATAGCTATATACTAGGCTAATTACCACCTGGGCCTTTATAGGTCTAGCCACACATCCCACCCCAACCTAACTGTATCCCCAGGTAACATGGGCATCTATTTGGAGGGTTATGCTAGCTAGGAAGTTGCTAAAGGTTTAATGGGGGATATGTTTGGAAATATTAATATTTTCTGTCAGCCTCTATCTATCAGAGACATTGGGGCCAGACTGGGGATGAATTTTCAATCTTCAATCCAATGGTCAAGGTAACGTTTGAATAGGGTTACAGATGGACACATGGATGGGGAGCCTATTCTAGAGCCTGATGATCCTTTGAGACACATCTATCTCAAAAGCATGTTCTATGTATGTTGCAAGCAAAGTTTAAATACTTGGCTCTAGTGTTTCTGGTGCTATTCATTTTATGGATGTGTAAAAGGTCCATCAGGGCTGGATCTGAGGATGCCTTATATGCCAGGCATAGATCAGCTGTCAGTAACCTGTAGGACACTGAGAAAAGAGATAGGGTTTTACAGTGTTCTGTACAAGACAATGTGTTAATATCTTGGATTCTGTTGGTGAGGAACTTCTGTGGGTGTTCCAACTGTTGCATATGCCTGGTCAAGTACATGTTGATGGGGGCACTGTACTCAATGATGGATCTGATAAGGACTGAGTAAAGTGGTACTATAACTTCTTTGGACCTGAATGTCATACCCTTACTTATAATTTGGGCAGCATAGAATAATTTTCTTACTACCTTGGCTATGAGTTGGTTAAAGGCCAAGTTACTGTCTACATATGTTCCCAAATCCCTAACTACTGAGTCAACTCTTAGGGGTGTCTTGTTGATGGAGTAATTAACCTGGGTATATGTTTTCCTCAAAAGGCACTATAATGCACTTCTTGATACTGAGTTTTAATTCTTAGTTTGGCACCACTCATATGTTTGTGCTATACTCTGTTGCAGAATGTTAGTTTCATGGGGGATTCTATGATAGCTCCCAATTTGCCATTATCTGCAACTTTGGAGAGTCAGAAGCCCTTGATATTAGTCTTGACCTCTGAGAAGTGGATGCTAAACAGAAGCGGGTTCATCTTTGAGCCCTGAGGCACTCTGCTGGTGACTGATGTTTTAGGAGAGGTGGTCTCACCAATCCTGACTTCTTGGGTCCCATCTGTAAGCCAGCTGGCAATCCAGGAAGTTATGTAGGGAGTATGCCTAGTTTGATGAGTTTGTCAACAATACCTGAGTAGGGTACTGTATCAAATGCATTGGCTAAGTCTAAGTAGGCAGTATGCAACATTTCCCCTTATCCATTGCCTTGGTGACGCCCTCAAAGAAATCTATCAGGTTAAGTTGGCATGACCTTCCTTTGACAGAACCAAACTGGGATGGATCAGTGTCTGTAGAGTGTCAATGTCTTTGCTGATAATTTACATAATAATTCATTCCATGGCTTCTAGTCAGACTAATGGGTCTTTAGTTTCCAGGGTCAATTGATGGTTCACCCTTAGGAAGAGGGATAACCATTGTAGTCTTCAATTCATTTGGTATGTAGCCTGTTTTGAGGCTGTAGTTGAAAGTTGAATCAAGTGGTCCTGATAGGTCATGTTTCATGTTATTTAGAAGGCAATCCAAGATATTGTCTTGGTCCATTGAGGCTATACTTTTGGCATTGGTGAATGCTGCCATGACCTCCTTCCTGCTAATAGTCAGGGGGTGGGGGTTATGCTAGAAGGGATTTCATGGAGGGGAGGTAGGGGGAGAATGGGGTGGTGGTGAAGTTAAAGCTGAATTTGTCAGTCAGCAGATTTGCTATGTCACTCTGATCAGTGAAGGTGGTACCGTTTACCATCAGTTCAGCACATTTCTATGGAGAAATTCCAGGAATAAAATCTTGAGGGAAGGAATTAAACAAAGCCTTTGAATGTGCTTCTGGAAATCCGGTCTGCAAAGGAAATTTCTAACCCAAGTGAAAGCTTCCTGACCCTTTGAAAAAGACTCTACAAAGATAAGCAAATCATCTAAATAATGGAAAATGCGAATACTTTGCAGTTTGCAGTAGGCTATAACTATAGCTAGACACTTTGTGAACACCCTTGGAATAGTGATTAACACAAAGGGTAAAGCAGAGAAGTGATACTGCCATCCAGACACAGAAAAACATACAAAATATTCGAAATCTGAGGATATAAGAGTATTATGATAAGCATATTTTAAATCTAGAGTTACCAAAAAATTAAACTCAGAAATGAGATGCAACAAGTTGTTTAGGGATAGCATTTTGAACTTTGGGACTTTTATGAATAGATTTAGAGAGGAAATATTTAGGACTAGTTTATATAAGGCTTCTTTCCTTAGCATCAGAAACACTCTTGAATAAAAACCTTTCCCTATCAAAGAAAGAGGAACAGGTTCCATGACTCTATTGAGTAAGCAAATCTTGAATGGCCAGGGGTAAAAAAAGAATTTTGGTCTGGTGGATGAGGTGTAATCTCCAGAAAATGAGGAAGTGACTTCCACTGCCATCTGTACCCATGAAGAATCACTCTCAGGACCCACTTATCTGAGATTATCAGCTGCCAAAGAGAAATGGAGAGTTAGATTTTGGGGAACACTTAAAGGTTTGCCAGGTGGGAAGTGAGGGGAGATTACAATTTGGTTCATAGGTAATTACTAGGCTGTTGGTCTGCAGATTATTATAAATTTAGTCAGTAACCAGAATTCAGAATGAAATCCTGTACCTTGTATATGTGAGGTAAAGACCTTAACTATTATATCAACACCCTCGTCATTCAGACTGCACTGTTTGATTTCTGGGAAGCTCCCTTCTTTTCAAAGCCTCATTTCCATTGTTTTTTGAACATCTGTGGATTATTATAAGCTTCACAAGTAACCCGAATTCACTACCAAATCTACTGTTGGCAGTGATTCCCTTGTATTTGGACCTAGGACAGAGAAACTGTGATCTGTGCTGTGTAGTTTGGTACTAGATGTCTGTAAATCTGTCATGCAGGAAGGGAGGAAGGGACCTAAGCTGGTAGGTGGATGGTTAGCAAATAAAGACAAGGATTCTGGATTACTTAGTTTGAAAAACAGGGAACCAAGTAGAAGATTATATGGGAGACTTGAATGCACTGTATTTTTGAGAGAACCTGAACAGTGGAGTTTTGTCTTAGGTGCTAGAGTGATGAATCTTCAAATGTTTGTGGTGACTTGTAATAAAGAAAGATTTTTCTTGTAGTCTGGCTCCACAAGGGCTGGGGGAGCCTGTATACATGTTATGAGAAAAGAAAAACTTTGCAAATCACATTTACCCCTTCTGGGGAGATAAAATAGGACATTTCTCTAGGCCATCACTATGTTTTTCAAGACACTGCAAAGGCTCACCGTGCAGCTGCCAACACCCTTTGCAGATGCACTCAACCAGCAAGCTCCTGTTAACAGGCCACCAGAACAGGATATGGAGATTGTCACCTGCCACCCTAACCTATCTGATCAATCTTCTGATTCAAACTGATAGGATCCTGGACTGGACTGTGGCCAGCACATGACCCATAGTTCACCCTATTTCCAGCCAAGTGTACCACTGCTCTGCTGTGCCACTGCCCACACCATGTTTTTCACTCATCGACAACACTATTTATCTACCTTCTGTTTGCCTCTGTTCAGCCCATGCCCCCCCCCAAGGAGTGCACATCCATCTGTGTCTGTCTGTATGGTTTTGTGTTTGTTTGTGTGCCCCACAGACTACGCATTCTGATAATTCCTTCCCCATTTCCTTGACACCCCTCCCAGCATCCCTACTCACACACACACACACACACACACACACACACACACACACACACACGCATTTATATATATATATATATATATATATATATATATATATATATATATATATATACATATATATATATATATGGCTCTCTACCTGAGTCGCCGACAACTGAGAAGATCGACAAAGTAATCGCGGCGCCAGAAGATCGACAATGCAGAAGACCGATGCGACGGATGAAAACACAGGCCGAGGATGCAGACATGGGAAAAGGCTGTGGACGTTAGTAAGTGTGGATATTGATGGTCTGTGGGGATAGGGGTGGGTTAAGTGAGTTAGGGACAGTCTGTGGGTTAGGTAAATGTCTGGTAGTGAAAGTCTTTGGGTTAGGGTGGGTTAAGTGAGTTAGGGTTAGGGTCTGGTTAGGTATAGGTGTGTGCGTGAAAGTCTTTGGAGGCGAGGGGTTAAGTGAGTTAGGGTTAGCGGAGTGTGTGATAGTGACGGACCTTAGGGTTAGGGTTTGGGTTAGGGTTGTAGATAGTTGTGTAAGTGAGGTTCAGTGTGGGTTTGTAAGGATTTTGGTGTGCTTGTGTTGTGTGTGTGGTTTTGGACAGGATGTGTTTTGTTTGTTGATTGTTGTTATTGTGGTGTGTGCAGTGTATGAGGTTTCGTGTTTGTGTACCGTCGGTTATTTCGTTGTCGGGCATGTGAGGTTTCGTGTTTATGCACTGTCGATTATGTGGTGTCGGTGATTATGTTGTCGGTGTTCTGCAGTTTCGATTATGTCAGGTAGAACCATATATATATATATATATATATATATATATATATATATATATATATATATATATGGATCTACTTCACAATGCCGAAATTTCAGAATGCCGACAACTATATGGCCGACACCATATGACCGACATCCAAAATCTCATCATTGTAAGTAGACCACAGAAAAGGAAAATAAAATTTCCTTTCAACTGCTAGCAGGGGGGCTCTGCCCCCCCCCCCCCATAACTTTAATATACCAACTCCGAGATCACACTACAGTGCAGGAATGGAAATCTTTCCATTCTGCACTATAGTGAGATGCCAGTTCCGCATTGTCAGCATTCCGAATGTCGATCATATGGTGTCGGCCAAATGGTTGTCGGCATTCTGGAGTGTCAGCAAGACACACACACACACACACACACACAGATATATATATATATATATATATATATATATATATATATACACACATGCATGCACACACACACACACACACACACACACACACACACACACACACACACACACACACACACACACATCTTTTTATGCTTCCCTTCTGTGCATACTTCCCAGTTTTCTATATTCTCCCTTTCCTACTGTTCTGAACTTCTATTTTTTTCCTTTCCATGGAACCCAAAAGAGTCCAGGTGACTGGGCACCTCATATGAGGTGTTTGCAGTGTGCAGTAAGTCAATATTAGGTTGTTCTTGGTGAAAGCTTGCTATCCTTTGCTGATTTACCTACTTGCTGTCTGCAAGTCTCATGAGATCCAAACTAGAAAATCATGGTAGTACCCTTATTCCACAATGTACAGCTTTCTGTGCTGTAATTTGGTTGGCTTGTAGCTTTTAAGCCTTGCTCTGATTTCAGCATCACAACACAGCCAGCTACTCAGTCTTTTGGTTATTCAAGTATAATTTATACTGCACTATAGTGCTGCTGTGTGGCACAAGCTTTGCTCACGTATGAAGCTCATATTTATGTGTGTGTGTATGTGTGTGTGTGTGTGTGTGTGTGTGTGTGTGTGTGTGTGTGTATGCTCGTGTGCATGTGTGTGCATGCATATGTATGTGTGTGTGTACATTTGTGTGTATATGTGTCAGAGGGGGGAGTGATAATGTATATGCTTGTATGTGTTTTCCTGAGATAGAGAGACAGAGAGATAATGTTTTCCATCTCGGTGGGGATTTGTTGAGTACTCTTACTATAGAAAGTGTAGCAGTGCTTTCAAACCAAGCTATACTTAATGAGATTGCAGTGCATACTTCTCAACCATCCATATTTTTGCAGAATGTTCAGATTTTTGCCTCCTATTTTTGGTCTGTCCCTCATAACATTTGTGGTTTTCTGGAAAATCACTGGGATGATCTGTGGACTGAAATGACCTAATAATGACATACATTTGAGTTTCAGAGTTCAAATCCCTCAGAAAAAAATATGTTACATAAACCCTGTTACCTTTGCAACTGTCTAAGTTTGTAAGAGCAATATTTAAACTTTGTCCTTATTTTTGGGCCCTTTGTCCCTCAAGTTTGTCAGGCCTTTTCCAGATGTCATTCACTAAGAGGTTGAGCGGTATGCTGCAGTGTAAGTCAAAGAAATGATCCCAGTAACATGGGGCTTATATGAACCACATGATTCTGTAATGTCAAAAACAGAAAGCAAGAACAAGTAGTACATTAAGTTACCAGAATTACATATTTTAACTACAGTGGGTTATCCTTTATTTTGTTTTTCTTGATAAAATATAGGCATCCTATTTTAACTACAGTGGGTTAACCCTGATTTTGTTTCTCTTTATAAAATAAAGACATTCATTCTGAACTGCCTTTTCTTCATATAAACTTTCATTTCAGAAACTGACAAGAAAATATTTATTTGCTGAGTTACAGATCTTTCTCAAGAACTTGCATTCTCTAAATAAACAAAGAATGTTTTGCACGGTTCTAAAATGAAAATACTTTCACTGAAGAGAATCTGGAGTTGTGCAGTTCACATGGAATGCACTAAAGGGTGCTCAGTAAGTAATGATTTATGACCTCATAATCTTGCAAACACGTTTAGATAATGCTGTTTTGTTACTATGCCATCTTATCTTTAAAATAATGACTACATTGTAAAACACTACTTGAAAACAGCCATGGCCTGTCTTCTACTTTGCACCATAAATCATGATTCTTTTTTATTAAACAGCTTATAAACTACTAAGAATCCATACATATTATGTATGAACTGAAACATTAACCATGAAGAACATTTTTTATTAGGTAGGTTATAAAGTTCTAAGAATATATACATGTGGGGGAATCCTAAGTGAAAGACTTGCTCTGGTAACATTTTTAGTTAAATCTAGAACAGAAGCTTCTGTTAAAAATGGGATAATTAGTAGGGTGTATAAAATATTGCATGATAACTCTAGGACTCAATCAGAGGAGGTTAGAGAAAATTGGGAAGAGAGATTGGATAAGCAATTTAAAAGGAAACAATGAGAGAACATATGTATAGCTATCAAATAGGCAACAGAGTCTAGAAGATTTAGGATTTTTGCTTGGAAGTGTTTGCATAGGTATTTTTATACCCCAAGCAGACTCCAAAGAATTTTTCCTCCAGCAGACGGCAAATATTGGAGGTGTGATGGGGAAGAAAGGGGTAATTGGGAACATATGTTTTGTGAGTATAATGAACTGGCAGACTTTAAAAACTCCCTACAGACTACACTGTCAGAAATAATGTGTAACCAAAATGGGTGTAAGTAAGCAGAGCCGGTGCTAGCATTTCGGGGGCCCCCTGGGCATTTCCAGCCTAAGTATCACCCTGTCATGGCTACCCCTCTTAAGCAATCTCTTGGTTCATGCTGCAAAGTTTGAGTAGTAGTATTCACATACAGAGCTGTTGCTACAATACTCTTACATTTCGTTAGGCCTTGTGAAGATAGGTGAAGGCTGCCAGCCTAGCCAGATCATTTGTAAATATTAATATAAGACACAGGCTTGTTCTCTTAAACAGAAGAAAATGCTGTTAAATGTTGAACTTCAAAAATGTAACAACAGTGCACTCTGCTGTAGGAAAGCTGATAAGTCAAGCATTGTGCAATTGTTTGATGTCAAAACTCGGAGCCAAGATGTCTAGATAAAGGCATTCTGCCTATTGTTTTGAGGCTAGAGTTAATGGCTAGAATTTACATGTATAATTTCTTTTATTGCTCTGGCTTCCTGACCAGCTGCAAGATCAAAGGGGCTATTAGCATTTGTCTTGAGAACATCCAACTCACCAGCACTGCCTATGCTGTATATGTAAGTTTATTTTAGAACTGTGTTTTCTCTTAGATATAGCTAGGGAAGATTAGATTAGCTTTTTTCTGTATTGATGTCAGAACTTTTCTACTGTATTATTTTAAGCATTTCTTTGTGATCTCTGAACTCTTGACTAGCACTGTGTAGTAAGAAGTATAGTCTTGTGCTTTTATTATTTATTATTAAATATTTTTAAACCTTTCAACTGTGGCTGTTTTGTGTAGAGATTATTTAAGCTCTAGAGTACATTGCATGTATATAGTGATACTGTCCAAGTCACTCCAGTAAGCTTTGCTGTTCAGTCACACTTACCATTTGGATAATAATATTGCACAGTAATAATTGGACACCCTTTGTTAAGGGTCTTTTTAGTAGCTGATATTAGTGGGTGGTGACAGCTGCTACTAACTTTTAGACTGGGCAGAAAGGGGCAGAGCTGAAGAATCTGTACCAGCCTTCCCCAGGAGTGTCTGTGTGGTTGTATATAACTCTTATCTCAAAGTGTGTGTGTGTGTGTCAGCTACCTGGGCAGGGACACAAAGCAGTGGTTGGACAGAGAGGGTGCTAGAGGTTTTAGCTTGCCCACTAGGCTGAGATCTGGACCCTATAGCTGTGCCAGTGGGGAATCTTATTGGGGATCTGGAGAGAAAGGGAGAAACTAGCCCCAGACTGACTGATCTTTGTGTGCTCTTAAGGGAAATTGTACTTGACTGTGTGTATTTTTTATCCTCCCCTATGTGGACGTGCCTCACTGTTATTAGTGATGAGGATTGAAGCTCCCTGATTGCTGGGCCAGTGCATGGGCATCACAGGACTGTCTACCACACTATATTGTCCCATCTCACAAAGGGACATTAACAGTTACTGGCATTTAGTTGCAACAGTAACACATTAGAACAACTTTATGTACAGGGCTGGACATCGGTGAAATGGCACCCTAGGCACTGACTACTGTTTCTTGGCCTCCCACCACCACTACACACAAAATCCATTTACACAGTCTGGGGTATGGGGGCCACCAGACTCCTAGAAGATCAAAGTGCCTGAATGTTTTGTGATATATTTTATGCCTTATTTCTAAAATAAAATTACTTGTCAGCATTTTTTACTGCTACTCAGAAGAGGGAGTAGGGTTGGCAAAAAGGTTAACGTATTTTCCTAACTGATACAAAGTACAGGGTTTGATTCTGATCTCTTGTTATTGGCTAGGCTTGTATTTGTCTAGAAATTGATAGCATAGCATACCTATCAGTGATATTATTTACACACACACACACACACACACACACACACACACACACACACACACACACACACACACACACACACACACACACAAACACACACACACACACACACACACACTGCACATTCACCTTCAGGAAAAAGGGAGGCAGCCAGTGCAAAGCACTCTGAGATGGCAGTGCTACCTACTTTGCCACAATTACAAAGAACAGTTGCTTTCTCACACCCTCTTCCTGCCAAACCACCAAAGATAGCCATCTATCTTTGTAGTGGTAAGTATAACAAAATATGGCCAGCTTGTTACTTTTAAATAGACTACATCTAGCCTCACCCACACAAGCATAATGGTAGTGCTGATGATGTCTGTATTAGAAAGTAAAATACATTATAGCTAGCTTATTATTTTTACACTGCAACACACACACACACACACACACACACACACACACACACACACACACACACACACACACACACACACACACACACACATCACAGCAATACTAGTTTCACTTTCCTCAGAATCACACAACAAGCATGTATACAATAAGTGTCCACCATCATCAAGCAAACTATTACTAGAAGTCACCAACAGCAATAATAGCTTTGGAGACTCTCTACATAGTAGTACAGTGGCTAAAAAATGGAATACCTTCCCCATTAGCATACAAAACACATCTTCTAAAGCCTCATTTAAAAACCTCATCAGGCAACATCTGAAGCAAAGCTGGCAGTGCTCTGATTGCTCCCCAGGCTAGAGCTATCACACAAGACACATACTATGCCCATCTTACTTTACTAAATTCTCACTCTCACTCACACATACATGACCCCATCAAGTTAAACAATTACTACTCTTAAACCAAGACATTAACTAGTACTACCTCTGTTCTAATTACAGATGTTTACCTTGAAACTATGTAATGATTTATATTATTAATGAAAGTCTACTGTCCTCTATTGGGTTGCATTCATATTTCTGCAAAAATAATCCAATGTACTATGTTAGTATTGCATTGTGCTTCAAACCACAATGTGATACCATGATTTTTTTTAATTATTCTTATTATTAATGAATGTAAAGAATGTCTATTGTAAATCTGTATGTGTTCTGATGCTATTTAAGCACCTAAATGTATCTGTAACTGTCTACAGTCTTTTCTTTTGGTGTGTCAGTGGATAAACATGAGCAAAGTAAGCACTAGAGATCAGTAGCCCAGAGTGACTGATCTCAGTGCATGCCTTGGATTTTAAGAGGAGCTGATGCTTGTGATCTTCAAGGATGTTTTTCTCTTTCAGTAATTGGGAGCATTACAGACAGTTAATAAACCCAGACGTCAAATACTTCTGTTTGCCCAGAAATGCATGTTGATTCAAAATGTGTTATTCTATTAATGTCTTAAGTGAATTAGAGTAATATTTAAAATGTGTTCATGAGCTTTTAAACATTTATTCTATTATTTTTGACTTTGTTCAGAATTTCTGAGCAAAAAAAAAAAAAAAAGATGAGCATTATCTAGCAAGTATTTATAAAACTCACTGAAAGAGAAAAACATCCTTGAAGATCACAAGCATCAGCTCCTCTTAAAATCCAAGGCATGCACTGAGATCAGTCACTCTGGGCTACTGATCTCTAGTGCTTACTTTGCTCATGTTTATCCACTGATTATCAGCTTTATCCTAACAGGACTGCATCACTACACTGTTTTGGTTAAAGACCATAATCAGAAAATGAATACATTTCTTTCTCCTAGATTTTCATAACCAGCAGCAGCAGTCAAGGATGATTAAAGAGACCAACACAGAGCCAAGAATGATTAAACACCCCCCCCCCAGCCACAAGTATTGCAGGTGCCTGAAGATGGCTATGATGCTAGTTTTAATGGAGAGAATGTCCACCAGCAGGCTTTAATTAAGCTAAGGGCACCATGTCAATGATAAAATATTTAATGAAATTGTGAAGCCTATTTGAGAAAACACTGTTGTTATAACCAGAGGTATCTTTCAAAAGGTATTATTATCCACCTGGTTTAATAAGTACATAAAATGTATGTACCAGCTTTTGTTGGTTTCACTGACATGTTACACAACATCAGAAAAGATAACTTGCTGTGGAGGGGTCTCTAGCAACCATGCTGATGCTTAAAGCTGGCTATGTAAGTAGTGAAATAATTTTTTGAGCAGGGATATGGGATCCGGTTGCTTAGACATAATAATGCCTTGTTAAGTTTAATTATGGTGGCTATTAAAAAAGCAATTACTAGAAAATGGAAATCAAAGTTTAAACCAACTGTACCTGAATATTCTAACAGCGATTAAAGAACTGGAAGGGAGATCTTTTGAAAAGGGTAAGAACAAACTGCATAGAAAAAAATGGAAATTGTGGGAACAATACATGCAGAATAATGTTTTGGAGGAGAAGTGAGGTTTAACGCAAGGCAGATATTGATCAATTTATGTAATGTTTGATGATGATGGCTTTATATGATATATAATGTTTGTAACTGTGAACATGCTAACAAGGTTTGTTTTATTTTATATAAATGCATGTTTGCTTATGTGTAAGTGATAATTCAATAAAGGTAATAAAAAACTCTACCAAAAAATTAAAAAAATATACATGTCATGTATGAACTGTTACATTTGGGTTTGTTATGCTTGCTAATCTATTTGTACTGTTCCATAGGTGCTGTCTACATCCTCTAAGATATGTCATATACTTCTTGCTCAGTACTTTAACCTTCTTACAGTATAGACATCTACAGTGGAGAAGCTGAAAGAATCATATCTGATACATGCAGGCAGTATTTCAAGACTGCCCTAAGCTGAAGCATTCATTAATATACTGCACACTGTTCTGCTGCCTTGGACTGAAGAACTACTGCTGACTGTACATTCCTTAGTCATCTTTCAAGGTACCATTGCTATTTATTCACATCTACTGTTATGGTATGTTTGTTTACACCACTGTACTACATTCATCGTTATGATTACTACTGCAGCAGCCTTAGGTATATGGGTAGGCTATCATAGCTTAGACTGACTGAAAGGAAGAATGATTAGGGTCCAGGAGCCTTTGGAGAATGGTCCTAGCAATGCCCGTCCTAGACATGGAGAAGGAATCTAGTTTATCGTGCTCTGTAAGGATATATACAGAGGATGATGTTGCTTCTTCCAAAATACTTCTAGACTACAAGCCTTTCCAAAAAGCCACAGATGAAGCCTACATCCTCATAGAATAATTCTTGAGCCTACCTGGAATTGTTTTGTTGTGGTGGATATAACAAAAATTAATATCATGAGACAACCATTTGGAGCTAGTCAGCTTTGACACAGGTTGTCCTCTTCCACTCACATTCACAAGAAAGAAACTACTGATCAGAGGCCCTAAAAGATTTTGTTTAGACAAGATAGCACCTAGGCTGTCTGTGGATATCCAAAGTATGGTGTATCCTTTCTTCTTCATTTTTAGGATCTGGAAAGAGGACGGGGAGATGGTATAGCTTTGCTCAGTGTAAACTCAGATATCACGTTATGCAAAAAAGAAGGATTAGTTCTCAAGGAAACCCTGTCTTTGTGTAAAATGAGAAAACAATGACCCACCATAACAGCTTGCAGCTCAAAGACTCTTTTCACAAAAATCAATGCAATTAGTAACACCATTTTTCATGACAAGAATCTCAAGTCAGCCTAATGAGCTGGTTCAAATGAAGCATAATTTAGTTTTTCTAATACAAAATTAAGATCCCGTGGAGGACCCATCTGTTTTCTAAGATGCTTGGTATGCAACACCCTTTTCAAAAACATTTTACATGAGATTGCATTGAAAGAGGTGGATCCATGGGCAGACATGCTGAAATGGTTGACAAATGAACCCTAATGGAGGAGTATGACAGGCCAGAGGATATTAACTCACACAAATAATGTAGAACCATAGAACCACAGAAACATTAGCCCTGAAGGACAACAACTAGAAATGTTTTTCCATTTACTAATGTATGATTTTCTAGTACCAGGTTTTCTTGTTTCCTTTAATACCTGCTACATGTTCTCAGAAAAAAGGCGCCTAAAGGGTCCTAGGATTCTATCATCCAGGCAGTTAACTGCAGTTGTTTCAGAGCAAGATGTATGAAACATCCCTTGTCTTGTGTAAATCCAGACTGTTAGGAAGTTTTATAATATTTCCCCGGCCATTTTCGAAAGAAGAGAGAAAGTACAGTTTTGTACCTACCATAAATGTAGATGTCCGATAGATATGCAACTGCAGTCATAACATATGGGTTGTCCTGCCTCAGGCAGCCCTCGTTTGGCCAGATTCCAAAGTCTGGGTCCGGTGTTGGCTGGTGTTGCCTCTTCTCCGACGTCAGAACGGCTGGAGTATAAAGGCATCGGCCGACGCCATCTTCTTCAGTGTTTCTTGCCCCAGATGCCAGGTGCCCTCCTAGGAAGGTTAAATTTGGTGAATGGATAAAGAATTCCAGACATGCACAACAGTAATAAACAGATACACCATAGACATACCCCCAGCTAATAGGAATAGGGGTAGTGGACCCATAAAGAAGGTTGCAGAGGGGTAGGAGGGTGGGAGAATCCGACTGCAGTTGCATATCTATCGGACATCTACATTTATGGTAGGTACAAAACTGTACTATGTCCTTCAAGAATGCAACTGCAGTCATAACATATGGGTTGAATACCATAGCCAAGCTGGGGGTGGTTGGAACTAAGAAAGTGATGGTGTAGCTAAAATGCCCTGCAGGACTGCCGAAGCAAAGCCTGCTCGGGATCTGGAGTATAAAGGCAGGTTGTAGTGCTTGGTAAATGTATGCACGATGCTCCATGTAGCAGCCTCTAGAATGTCCTTTGTAGCCACTCCTCTTAGGAAAGCTGTGGATGTGGCTATAGCTCTGGTGGAGTGTGGCCTAATATTGGCTGGCACACCTTTTCCATGAAAGGAATAGCAGAATCTGATGCAGTGTCCAATCCATTTGGAAATTGTTTGTTTGGAGATTGCTTTTCCTTGTACTCCAGCAGCATAGGCTACAAGCAGTTGGTCAGACTTTCTGGTGGCCTTAGTTCTGTCAAGTAGTAGCGTAGTTGCCTGTGTATGTCCAAAGTATGCAGCAGTGCTTCCCCCCTATTTTGAGGATTGGGAAGAAAGTAGGCAGGTGAATGGCTTGATTTAGAGACAACCTGGAAATTACTTTTGGCATGAATGAAGGATTGGTTCTTAGAGAGACTCTGTCCTGATGAAAAATGAGAAAAGGAGGTACTGCCATGAGTGCCTGTATCTCCGAGACTCTTCTTGCTGATGTGATTGCCAATAGGAAAACCATTTTCCATGAGAGAAATTGCATTTCTGAAGTTGCTGCTGGTTCAAAGGGAGGAAGAGTTAATTTTTCCAAGATGAAGTTGAGGTCCCATGCAGGTACTGGTGGTTTCCTGGGAGGTTTGATATTCTTTATCCCCCTTAGAAACTGTCTTAGCAAAGGATGTGAAAACCCAGGTGGATCACAATTGTATTTTGCTGAGATTGCTGAGGCATGAATCTTTATGGAAGAATATGAGAGACCAGTATGAAACATTTCTGCCAAGTATTCCAATATCTGAGGTATACTCAATACTGTTGTATCCTGACCCCTGTTAGCATTCCAGATGATGAATCTCTTCCACTTGGCTGAATAGGTTTTTCTGTTGGAAAGTCTGCGTGCTTCCAGTAAGATCTCTTGAACTTTTTTGGAAAGAGAGATATCGGAAGGAGTTATGGTAACCTCCAGGCTGTCAGATGCAATGTTTTCAGGTTTTGATGAACTGTCCTGTAATTGTGTTGTGTTAGAAGCAGAGGCCATAGGAGCAGAGGCCACGGTTTGGTCCGAGTTATGCTCAACAGCAATGGGTACCAGTGCTGCCTTGGCCAGTCTGGAGCTATCAAAATGCCTGTTGGTTGTTCTGCTTTGATCTTCAGTATCACCTTGGTCAGCAGTGGTAGAGGAGGGAATGCATAAAGTGTTAGGGACTTCCAGCTGAAGGAGAGAGCATCCGTTTTCCAGGCTAGAGGATGGTGGGTCCTTGTACAGAACTTTTCCAGGTGATGATTCATGTGAGAAGCAAAGAGATCTATGTCCGGTCTTCCCCATGTCCTTGTTATTTGTGAAAATGTGAGGATGCAGCATCCATTCGTGTGGATCCAAGAAATTTCTGCTCAGCTTGTCCGCCAGTACATTGTCCTTGCCTGGCACAAACTGGGATTGCAAATGTATCTTCAGACTTAGGGATTTTTCCCAGAGAATCATTGTTAGTCTGCAGAGGGGATAAGAATGAGTGCCTCGCTTGTTTATATACCACATAACAGTGGTGTTGTCTGTCCTTATTAGCAAATGTCCTTGTTGAAGTGATTTTTCAAGTCTCGATTGCATGTATCACTGCCAACATCTCTTTTGGTTTATGTGCAGATGCCTTTCCCTTGGTGTCCATTGACCTTGAATGCATCTGCCCTCCATGCGCCCCCATCCATGGTCTGAGGTGTCTGTTGTAATCATTTGACCTGCTTGAGGTTTGTTGAAAGACATGCCTTTGTTTAACTGACTTGCTTGAGCCCACCACAAAAATTCTCTTTGTAGACATGGAATGAGTGGGATTACGTCCTCTAGACTTTGGCTGTGTTGGGACCATAAGCTTTTTAAGTACCATTGCAGCTTTCTCATATGAAGTCTTGCCAAAGGTATCAGAAGAATGCAAGATGCCATGAACCCCAGGGCCTGCAGGATTTTCCTTGCAGTCAACTGGGAGAGCTTTGCTAGGCCTTTGAAGTACTCTGGTAACTGCTGTTGTTTTTCCTCTGTGAGATAAGCCATCTGTGTTTCTGTGTCCAGTTTGGCTCCTAGGAAAATAATCTGTTGGGATGGCAGAAGTCTTGATTTCTGAATGTTGACTGTGTATCCCAAGGCCTGTAGTAATTGAATGACATAGTCCAAGTTTGCTATCAAGGTTTGCTTGTTGTCTGCTTGTATGAGGCAGTCGTCCAGGTAGGGGTATATTTGAATCCCCTGGAGTCTGCAGTGTGCCACTACTGATGCCAGGCATTTAGTGAACACTCTGGGCGCAGTAGATAAGCCAAACGGCAATGCTGAGAATTGATAATGCTCTGTCCCTGCAAGAAATCTGAGGTATCTTCTGCAGCTTTGTCTGATTGGGACATACAGGTATGCCTCCTTGAGGTCCAGAGTGACCAGCCAAGACCCCTTGCCCAGCATGGGAAGGAGTTGCTGCAACATCAGCATTTTGAACTTTGGCACAATGAGATAAGTATTTAGAGTAGACAAGTCCAGTATAGGTCTCCATTTGTTTTCTTTCTTGGAACAAGGAACAGTCTTGAATAAAATCCCTGGCCTTGTTCCTGTGGAGGGACCTTTTCTATTGCTTTTATATTTAACAGCTTTGAAACTTGAATGAGTGCCTCTGCCCTTTGATGAAGTGGCAGGTTTGGCATGCCTTGTCTTATTGGTAAAGTATGGAAGTGGAATCTGTAACCTTTGTCTATTGAATCCAGAATCCAGTTGTCCTTGGTTAAGATATGCCAGTTTTTTGAGAATAAGGATAATTTTCTGCCCAAAGGTGCTTCTCTTTGAGCCTTTGTAGATGGTATGAAAGTCAAGTCATTGTGGTTGTCCTTGTGGTGCAGCTGGACTGCCTCGCCACTTCTTTGATTTGGTGGTTGCCATTGGCCCCTGTAGGAGCCTCCTCGGTATTGCCCTCTACCTCGGGCACGCCTGCTTTTTCCCCTTTGAAACTTGTCAGTGTCTGGAAAGGACCAATTCTTTGAAGGCCAATTCCTGCTGAATCTGGGTGGCTGAACCTGGAGGAAATCTTTGACTGTCTGTACTGATTTAGCTTTTTCCTCAATGGACTTCAGCACATCTTGTGCATTAGCACCAAAAAGCTTCTGTTTTTCCAGAGGTGCATCAAGTAACTTTACTTTAACATGGTCTGGCAGTGGCTGTTCTTTTAACCAAGCATGTCTCGTATAACAGCCCCAGTCATAGCTGCCCTACATGAAGCCTCCAATGCATCATAACCACACTGAAGAAAATGATTGCTAACCTGCTGAGTGTTATGTACTAGATCCTGCAATGCCTTTCTATCAATAGGCTCAGGAGAGGCTTTTTCTGTAAATCATCCAGTAAAAATCCTGGTACTGAAACATATGAAAAAGGCAGTTAAGTGACCTCATGGCCAGGGTGGTAGAGGTACAAACTTTTTTACCCCATCTCTCCAGGGACCTAGCTTCCCTATCCGCTGGCAGTGGATTCTTGGCTGTGGAAGTAGCCACTCCCTTGGGGCCCTGTGAAATAGTTTCTAGATCCACAGAATGGGCCTTAAAGAGATGTTTGTGGGTGTCAGGGACCCTATAATATCTGTCTGGCTTGACAGGAGCAGGAGGGAGAGAATCAGGGTTAGCACTGGAGTCGGAGAAAACATCATCCAGGACATCCATAACTGGAGGGATAGCTAAAGGTCTGTGCTGGGGTAGCTTGAGGAAGGTACGTAGCCTTTTCCTGGAATCAGAGAATCATTTAAAATGCTCCGTCATAGAGTGTAGGACTTCACCGAACGAAAAATCCTCTGGAGGAGAGGCAGAGGGAATTGATTCCTCAGCATCAGAGTCCTCATAGGCCTGGAAGGATTCTTCTTGGGTATCTGAATGCTCAGAATCCCCAGAGGCTTCATCTGAAGAGAGGTTGTCGGCCTGCTCAGTTCTGGGCCTTTTCTCTGCAGGCGGCTGAGAACCTCTGTCTGGATGAGGCTGAGACCCCCTAATAAGAGAAATAAAATCTGCAGCAAGAGACATGATCTGTTTATCAGAAGAAGGGGCCTGGGCAGTAGGTTTAGGATGGGTCTTGGCCTGGCTGGCGGCCTTAGCACGTGCAAAGGCCTTGATGGACATGGATACAGGAGGCCTAGCTGCCCCACGTGCAGGAGTAACCTTGTCCACAGGAATGGTGTCGGGTAGATCCAGAACTTCGATTTCTGGAAGGAAGTCAACAACCGGCACCGGTGTAGACTCCGAGACCGAAGGACGAGTTAACGCTGTGTCGTCGGCCTGGAGCGGTTGAATTACCACTTCCGAAGGGACCGAAGCACTCACAGAGGGTTTAGGAGGAGTATCGGTGGAGGACGCGGGCCGAGGATGTCGGTCCCGGTCCTTTCGTTTTTTGGAAGATTGAGTAGTCGGTTGTTCCGACGGCATGATATAAGCGAAAGATTCGCCAAAAAAGTCTTCGGAAAATTCTGCCCGGCGCCTGAGAGTGCGCTTATTAAAGCAAGCACAGGCAGCACAGGCCGAGACGTCGTGGTCTGGGCCCAGGCAAGGTAGGCAATAAGAATGGAAGTCCTTATGAGGTATTTGTTTACCACAAGACAAACAATTATTAACTTTCTCAATTTGTTCTGACATCAGCTGAGGCAAGAAAAAATGTTCCCCAATGGGGTACTTAGCTTTTAGATGACTTTGGTACTGAAAACACAGGAGCTGACTGACCGGTACTTGCGAACTGCTTCTGCTTCGGGCACCGCGCGGCAAGAAAGACTGAAGAAGATGGCGTCGGCCGATGCCTTTATACTCCAGCCATTCTGACGTCGGAGAGGAGGTGACACCAACCGACGCCGGACCCAAACTTTGGAATCCGGCCGACCGAGGGCTGCCTGAGGCAGGACAACCCATATGTTATGACTGCAGTTGCATTCTTGAAGGACATCCACTGTTGTCTGGGCCAGAATATACTCACCACAGTAATCTTTGGAGAGTCCTTTTAAATATTCAGAATGACCCTGGATATTATTGGAAAGGGTGCAAAAGCATACAGGACTATTCTGGTCCAAGGAAAAGAAAATGCATGCCTTCTAGGCCTTCTTGCTTGGAGTCCTGGAGCAGAATTTTGCCACCTGATTGTGGTAACTAGAGGTGAAAAGACCTGTTTGAAGTGTTCTTTACAACTGGATCAATTCCTAGAAGACCCCTGATTCAATTTCCACTTGTGACGGTCTGTCATAGTATTGCACAGCACATCTGCATCAAAATTATGCTCTAACAGTAAGAAACATGCCTGCAGACTGAGATTGTGCTGAAAAGCTATATCCTGGGCTACCATGGCCAGTATGTATAGAAGGTAAGATCTGGGTTCCCTTCTGTTTGATTATGTACTACATCACTGTTGTGTCATTAAACACTTTCAGTTTCCTGGCGACCATACCGGAGCGGCCTTAGGTCAACTGGTGCGCTAGGTAAAAGAGCTCCATGGTGCCCCCATCACACCACCCAGTGCCCCCATCCTGGTCTACCTACATTAAATAAATACTGGAAAAGTGCCCCTGCTAGAGCAGCGCCCTAGGCGACTGCCTAGCTGGCCTATGCCTAAGGCCGGCATAGATGATTGAGAGAGTTTAGAACATTTATAAGTGCCAATATCTGTTTTATGTTTGTGTTTTGGTCTGTTTTTTCTTTTGCAAAGACCCTGCACTTTTATCCCCATAGACTGTTCCCCAAGCAAAGTCTGAGGTGTCTCTTGTTACAGACTGTGCTGGGGTGGGAAGGATAAATGGGAGATATGAACTCTGATAAATTTGTCTTTTCCACCAGAAAATTTCCATTTTAGCAAACCACAAAACTAGAATCTGGAATGTCAGGAGGTGCAGCTGTTGGGACCACATAAATTTTAGGTATCACTGGATTATTTCATTGCTAGAGAAATCAAGAGAATCATAGAAGCCATCAGACCCACAATCCTGAGAAATGTCCTGGCTGAGACAGACGTCTGAGTGGTACAACTAAAGAATAAATATTGATACAGATCTATTTTTCATGCAGAAGGACAGCTCTTTGAAAAGAGATATCTAGGATGCACTCCAGGAAAATAATATTGTGAGGAAGAGTCAACCAAGACTTTTGTATGCTCTCCTGAAACCCCAGTCTGTGTAGAATATCCTTTACCTTTGATAAAAGACTGCAAAGATAAGCAAGTTGTCTAAATGAAGAAAAAAATCTGCCCTTCACAATCATTTTGTGATTCAAAAACTTGAACCTCTTCAGAAAATTAAGAATCTCTTTTTTTTACTGCCAGACAGGGCTAAATTGTAAAGGTCAACAGCCTGAATTAAACCCTGAGCTAAGTCAAGCAAAACACTCATGTCCAAAGTTTTTGCTTCTTTATAACAGGAAATGCTAAAGAAGCAGACTCACTTTTCCCTAAAGATAGGCATAGCAGTCTGGCTTGATGAGTGATTCTCTCTAGCCCACCAGGGGCACTCCAACAGTGGCAGAAGACATGTCTAACCCTGGTCCATGGTGACTGTAGGGACTACACCAGAGGGAGCTAAAGAAAAATATGAATGATCTGAGGAACCACTAATGGCCGCAGCAGTCATCCAGGTGTGGCCGAGGCACTGTAGCAGCCTGATATGGTGGCAAAGAATGCTTAGTAATTTTCTTCTTTTTGTAGCTGAAAGAAGGACGAACCAAGGAACCAGTAAGTTATTCTATGGTTAAGTGAAAAAGGTGTTTGATTCCTGGGGAAGCATTGGAGTAGTAGTCAGTAAAAGAGGTAAGTAATAAAAAAGTTACTTTTTCCACTGAAAAATACAGTAAAAAGCACTTTAAACACTTACATCAGCCCCCAAATTAAAATAATACAACTATTTACTCCAGAAACAGTAGTTTCAAAGTATTTTTTCCACAAAGTATTTTTTTTATTTATTTTATTTTACATTTGTTGACCGGGATAGTCCGACTGGATGCATGTCCATTTTCAGCGGAGGCCCGGGGAGAAAAGCTCCAAGGGTAAGCAGATACAGCATTACATAATACCAGCATTACATATTACAAACAGATTATTTACAGAGATTACATAAGTAAGCAAGTTAAACAAGTTCCACAGGTTAAAGTTAGTCCTGAGCACAAGTCAGGATTAAATTAAATTACACAGTAAACTGGTTAACAGATTTTTACACATTCGTGTTAGCCAGGCTTGATACATTGACATAGCCAGTTAAGTGACAAATGTTGTTCGAGTCTAGTTTTAAATTGACCTAAGGTGGAAAGTAAGGTAATATCAGCTGGAAGTGAGTTCCAGGATCTACTTACAGAGTTTGCAAAGAGAGAATCACCGGCTGTGTTATTAATTTTGCTAGTCTGAATTAGTAGTTTGTTAGAGGATTGAAGCGGTCTAGGATTGTTATAGGGGGTGATAATATTTTTAAGTGCAGGAGTATTGTCCGGATTATACAGGATTTTATAGGCCATAATCAGTTGGTTATACTGGATTAGGCTAGGTAGTTCAAGCCAACCGAGCTGATTTAGATTGATGCAATGATGTGTCCTAAAAGGCAGCCCAGTGGCAAACCTGGCAATGTGGTTGTAGCAAATTGAGAGTTTGTTAAGGACAGTCTTGTTCAAATTCGAGAGTAGAGGGGATGCATACAGAAGAGTTGAAAGAAGGTGAGAGCGAGCTATGGCAATTTTAGCTGGAGGGGTTAGGAAGGCTTTTATTCTGTAAAGTGACCCTAGTTTTTTATTGATGGTTTTGATAGTAAAAAGTAATGCTCCTGTTTAAAAGTTAGTAAGTCATGTGAATCAATAAAAATACTGTTTTCTAGCTTAAACTTTATATTTTCACAGAAAAAGTTCAGTTTCTTGTAATAAAAAAGTATATGTGGAAGATTTTTTTCTCCAAAGGGAACATATCTACCCAGCAATGGAAAGTGCTAGCTTGCTGTCAATCTTAAAAGAGTTCACAAGAGGGGTACTTCTTCAGTGTAAGAAAATCTTTGGAGGTCTTGTCATCCAAACCACTCTTTTTAGTCATCTCAGCTCGAGCTAATGATTTTTGCATACGGAAGATTCCCTTGAAGTTTTGGAAGCTGGCCAGCTGTTATATACTGTGCAGGAAACAACCCTTAACAGCTGAGGCTATGCAGTAGTGACAGTAATGATGAATGTGGTATGTTTCTTGTTTGTAACACTTTTTTCTCAACATTTTCCAACCTTGGTAAAACTGTAGGTTAATATTTATCTCTCTCTCTCTCTCTCTCTATATATATATATATATATATATATATATATATAGACAGATATGTATATGTATGTATGTGTGTATATATATATATATATATATATATATATATATATATATCTCTATATATATTTATATATATATAAATATATATATATATATATATATATATATATATATATATATATATATATATATATATATATATATATATATATACACATATATATATATACACACACACACACACACACACACACACACACACACACACACACACACACACACACACACACACACACACACACACAGGGACTGAGAGTCTGAGTACAAAGCCCCCCACACCCTACTGGCAGATGCAGGGGGTACCCCCTGCAAACATGATTGATTTTACTGTATGCCACTGTTTTGTGCAGTGATCTTTAGGTATATAACTTTCTGTTAAAGTTTACATGCTACAGTTGACGTTTTCACTCTCAACTTAGGGAGATATGATGTTTCATAGTAAACTTTTAATGAAGTTCATTTTGCTTTTATGCATTGTAGGAGCTTTTGAGATAATGACAACCATACTTTCATACCTAGACCATATGGCACTGTCTTTTTGGCTCATATATATTGACTGATATAATGACTAGGGCAAACACACGCATAAAGTTAGAAGGCTTGCACAGTGTGGAGAGAAATTCTAACTCAACTTTAATTGGTTCGTGTTACCATAAAGCAATAGTTAATAGCTGCCTATCTTTGCTTTTTATTTATCAGCTCTGTACACATATCTGCTTTTTGTAGTTGTGAATTATTAAGCATGCTAATGGTTAATAAATTACATTACCATGGTTGAGAACACCTTCTTCAAGTAGTACTTGCCACATGCCAACAGCCTGTATACGTGAATGAACACATGGACTCTGCTGAATCATCCAATCAACAAGTTCTGTTCCAACACAACACTGTCTGTAAAAAAGGAAGCAGAGTGGCTAAAACACACAATTTCAATGGCTGCCAAGTGCCAACAAAATCTAAATGAAACATGTGCAACAGATGCTAAAACTGTTCAAGTTATACAGTCTCTATACTGTTATATCTAGTGATATAATAAAATCATAGAACACCATGGCTATTAGTTATATATTCCAATGCATCCGTAGCTAATGATTAGTTTTGCATGTATGAAACATTCTAATATTTTTAAGATGGATCATGTGTCATTTATATCAGTACCAATTATAACTGCTTGAAAAAAATGCCGCTAGCGCATGCAGGTTTATCTTCCATATTAAACTGTTGCCCATACATACAGTTGTTATTGCTTCAGAGTCAGTTCTGTTGACTCTTCTTTGTTACATGTACTTGTGCTTATTCACCTTCAACTATTTAGTATCATATGCAACATTTCTTTTATTCATCTATAAATACAACTTACTTGATGTAATAGGTACTGGCCTTTGGTTTCAAAATGGTATTGTATCCTCATGGCAGCACCACAAGAAATAATATTAAAGACCCTGTTAGCCACTTACACTTTCCTTATTTATATAGTTAGCAGATAAATGTTCAAAGATCCTACAGCAATGCAGTAGATATCTAAATTAAGTATCAATAATGCAAGAGTTCACCAAAGAATGTTCAGTAATTAAAGGTTTGACAAAATGTTATATGACATGACAGAGTTTCCAATTCTTCTGCAAATTTACTATGGTGTTATCATAAAGGACATTCATGGAGTTTGTAGAACATTTCTTCATATGAACTATTACTTGTAGCTGGAGCTATTTAGAAGCAAATAAATAAATAATGTGCATATATATTTGGAGTTTACTCTCTCAAATGCTCATCTTGTTGGTAGAGTACTGCTATCAATTTGTATCAAACTGTCCCTTTGTTAACCTCAGAATATGTCAAACTTCATCTTGTCAAATGTTTTTCTAGTATGTGAGCTGTACTTGTGTGAAGATTTGGTGGGGTTTTGCAGTTCAGGGTTTTAGTAAAGGCCATGTAAGGGGATACAGTGAGTGATGTATGTGTGTGCGCGTGTGTGTGCGCGCGTGTATGTGTGTGTGTGTGTGTGTGTGTGTGTGTGTGTGTGTGTGTGTTTGCATGTGTGAATGTTTTTGAGAGTGTGGATAAGTGTTTCTTGGTTACAGTTAGTGTAAGAGCTGTATAAAGTGATATTTTTAGCATTTTGTAAGTGCGATTGTGCATGCGCAATGTGTGTGTGTGTGTGTGTGTGTGTGTGTGTGTGTGTGTGTGTGTGTGTGTGTGTCTGTCCTGTGTAGTCATACTTTAACAGAAAGGGTTTTTGATAAGGTATTCTGTGGGGTTGGATTTAGGAAAAAGGGTAGGATTAGGGTTAGGATTAGCATACATACAAAAAGGTGGTACAGTGGTTAAATTGGTAAGATATGCATATATGTGTAACTATATCCAGATATATACACACACACACAAACACACACACACACATACACATATATATATATATATATATATATATATATATATATATATATATATATATATCTTGTATGAATGAATTTGAATAATCAAAAGAGAACATTCATTTTACTCTTTATTTTGTGGTCAGAGATGTCAGTAAAATGACAATGGATTTGTTCCACCTGAATGACAGTATCTATAAAGTGCAGATATATTTCTACTACCCATTGCTGGAGGTTCACCTGCCCAGTATCTTTGTTGATGGGAATGCAGTGACCTCTACATAACCTTTATTTCAGTTTTGCAGCTGAAAAACATGTGGATGGAAAATCTTAAATATAAAGGTAAAGACAATTTCTCAAAACTTACTTAAATAGTAGTATTTATCCTCAACACTTCTTTCAGTAAATGCTGATCACTGAGCAAATTTGAAGAAAAAGGTACTTGCTGAAGAAAGAAGGCCAACAAGCCAAAAGCATTGTAGTGAAAGACAGCATCATCCGACTCTCATGCAGGTGACTTTTCTCTCTGCCTCCAGTATTTAATGTAACCAGCTGTAATGTCAATGTGTGCTGAGAGAAAATGATAAGCTTCAACCTGCCAGCACCAGCAGAGGTTTCAAACCGTGTCTCTTGCAGATGATTTTAACCAAGACACTAAATGAACAGTGATCTCCTGACCATATCTCCCAACCTCTTGCTGCAATAAATCTGGACAAAGCCTGACAAAATGGAGGGGGGGGGCAATGGCCAAAAATAGGGACACATTTTAAATATTGGTCTTATAAACTTAGAAAGCTGCTAGAATAACAGGATTTGTGTTACCATACATTTTCTGAAGGATATGAAGTCTGAAACTGAAATGATTGCCATTATTTATTGACTTTAATCCTTAAATCATCCCAGTGATTTGTCAAAAAACAAAGTTTTTATGAGGAACAGACCAAAAACATGAGGCAAAAATCTGGGTATTCTGTGAAAATCTGTACAGCTGAGAGGTATGACTCACTGAATGAATCCCATATTCCAACATAGCCTAAACATAAAGCCATAGCATTGACCCTAAAAAACATCTCTACATGTAACTTAAAAGCTAATGATTTCTTTGACATATTCATTACACAAATTATGGTAAACATTCACTTGTCAACATTACATGCATCTGGACAATGTACATAGCTGCTTCCTGGTAAGCACTAAATATTGCTTTTCTGAACCCCTCCTTAATATCCTTAACCTCAGTCTCTCCACCAGTTTTGTACCTGACACCTGGTAAACTGCTGCTGAGGTTCCACTACACAAGGTGGTGCCATCACAGATCCAGGTAACTACAGACATATAGGTCTCACCAGTATCATTTCTAAGATCATGGAATGTATCATAGCAGATCTTACCAATGATGATATTGGGAACCTTCATTCCAAACCAATTTGGTGTTGTTAAAGGTAGTGCCCAACTGTTGTCTAGAGGGACACAGGAGAATAAAGTGTCCAGACTGAAATTAATTATCGACAATTGTATTTTAATATTAAAATCCACAGATAGTCAACATATAGTTAACATCCAATAAGTTCTGCAGTCTTAAACACAGTAGGGACAGACATGCAGTACATTATTAATTAGTGAACTTCTTTTGTTCTGTACATGCGCCTTTGTGTCTGGTTCTTTGTTAAAGATAAGTCTTATGTACCCAGTCTAATCAATTGGTATGATTAGTTCACTGAAGCCATAGACATGGGCCATGCTATCCACGTCTTATATGGCCCTAGCTATGGCCTTTGATATAATTTTCCTTACAAGTATTATCAACAGCTTTACAGAGCATAGCATTAATTCTTAGGTCATCCAATAGATATTCAACAGGCTCACTGACAGGGTTTATGAAGTAAGAGTTAGGGTACCTCTTCTGCATACAAATTTCACACTTTATACCATAATAAAGACACCCTCCTTAAAATCAACTCAGTCATCAGGAATTTGTGTACTTTTAACAAGAACTATTTATTTTTTACTATCATGTCTCAGTCATAGACAGGCATCCCTTCTACCTAGCCCAGTTAATTTCCAAGGGCATATCTCCTAGGAGTAAGGAAGTCAAAATACCTCTTTATACCTCCCTCATCTGACCCATCATTGAATATAATGCCTCCTTTGGCATGTAGTTCTGTAAAAGTCTTGTCCAACTTGAAAGACTTCAAAGATTTCTGACCAAGAAAATTAGTGGTTTAAACACTGCTAGCTATGCTGATGCATTAAAAGAACTCTCACTCTATTCAATCTTATATAGGCTACTTGTTAGAGACTTGTGTATGACCTTCTGAACCATGAAGGACCCAACCCTCCTTGAACTTCTATACCTATGCAAAACAAATACTACCATGACTACCCACAACAAAGACTTTAACTTTTACTGACAAATAAAAATAACATGCTAGCGAGATAAGTTCCTAACCCAACAAATCCCCATTTTCGTTTAATAAGTTTCCTCTACACATGAAGTAATGCAACATATTGACTGCATTCAAAACTACTCTGGATGACTGTGTGGAAAATCATACTTTCACTCCTGAAGTATGCAGCATTACAGTCCTTGAATGGGGATCCTAACTCATGCAACTATTCATTGGGTTAGCTTGCCAGGCTTTTTTGTGGTCTTCCCAGCTACTGGTCTAGTATATACATATGAAACAACTCTCTATCCAAGGAAAAATTCAAAATTTCAACTCTGGCATATTCTGACAATTTCTGAGAATGTAACCAAGCAAATCTCCTCATACTAATTCCAGTGGCATCAGCCATGGAAATGGCAGCAGCAGAATTATAATCCCATTTCAATCTGTGGGTAGCCACTTTGGACAAAGCAGCAATTAAGTTAGACAAATAAGTTTTTTTCCTTAGAACAGGAAACAGATGCCATAATATTCTACATGTCCTCAAAAAAGGCAAGTATAAACTTCAATGAGCTTGTCAGTTGAGAATTCTAAAAGTAAGTCTTGCAGAGGAATACACTTTTTCCCAACTCTATCAAATCTTTCCCATTTTTATCAGAAGGAGAGGGACTGGTTTTAACCAAATGTTTAGCAGCAAATGGGTTCACTAGAACAATAGCCTCTGGGTCTGATCTGAGATGAGTGTATAAAAACTTATAAGACTGAATCACTTTATACAATCTATTTCCTTTTTTGTGGGCAGAAGGCTGAATGTCAGGCAGTTTTCAGGATGTGACAAAAACATCCTCCAATACTGAAAGAACATAAGGAATTAGGTGTAGGTTATGAAAAATCCAGTTGAATTAAATGATAATAGTTCTTCAAGGACAGTAGAATATAAGTATGTTCCCAATGAAACAATTGGTTCATTTTGGAAATAGTTTCAAAGAGAAAGAATCCTTCAAAGTGACTGACAGAAGCCACACTCTCTTCCAAATCTGAACCAGAAACCTGATAAGACAAAATAGAATTTGTCTCTTTACAATCATTTTGTGGTTTAAAAAATCTTGAGCCTGTTAGGAAAATGAAGAATATATTTTTCTTTTAGCAAAAACAGCTAAACTGGAAGGTCAAGAGCCTGAACTAAACCCCGAGCTAAGCCCAAAAAATCACTTCTTAGTGACCTAAAAGATCCTAGGATATCATGACATACTGAAAGCCTTATCTCTATGCTCTATTTTCTTCAGGCTCATAGCAGAGAAGACAACACAAATAAAGATAATGTGTGTGTGTGTGTGTGTGTGTGTGTGTGTGTGTGTGTGTGTGTGTGTGTGTGTGTGTGTGTGTGTGTGTGTGCGTGCGCGTGTGCACGTGCTCGCGTGTTTTTATATATATATATATATATATATATATATATATACACACATATATATTTATACATACACACATCACACACATTTATAAATATAGATACATAGAAAGATAGATATAAATTGCTCCGTTCTTTCCAATACTACAATCACCGAGTTTAACAATGAAATAGTTATTGCTGTTTTTCTAGTTGTCTCTGAAACACCCACTGACTAAAGTCATTTGACAGCTACCTTCATAGCTAGCTAGTAAAATAGGCAGACTCAAATCTGTCAGGTGCACAGCCTCCACCAGAGGTGCATATAGGCCCTATATGTTTTACATTATTTGTCAATAACATACAGCACTACTGCAACCAGTTCAGGCTGATTCATTTGCTCAGCAGACTTTTAGAGAAGCACTTTCAACTGCAATTAACTGGACCCCTACTTACTGCAAGCGATACAAAGTGCAAGTTATTTCCTTGTTCAAGATGTAGACACAGATGAATTACATTTAAAATCACAGCTTTCAATGAAATTGTCACAGAAAATGTAAAACCAACCAAATACATGGATGTTCTTTGTGGTGATAATCTAAATTTTGAAGAATATACTCTGACTTTAATCACTTCAAACAGGACAAAATCCTAACCTCACTAATAAAGATTAGCTACTGTTTGAATGACTTGCATCTCAAACTTATCAAGGCACTGTTTTTGCCAAAATATCTATATGGTGTCCTATTACATACAAACCTGTCAGCTGCATCATTTTAATACAGGCTGCCTGTCACAGACCTGCAGCATTTATCACCAATCTACTACCCACAGAGCCACATTGCATATGACTTGAGAAACATCGAAAAGACAAGAACTTAACATCAAGTTTAAATGTTCTCATCTGAGTTTTGATCATAAACTGCTTAACACTACTAAGGCTCACTCACTGTCCAGCAAACCTATGTGGTATGAAACACACAGATTAAAAAATTCACTGGGGATAGTAATGCATTTGATCAAGGCATGTTTCCATTTGTTTGCCAGTCATATGGAATTCGGACAATATAAGACAAGAAGGCAAACAGCGTATTTGTATCCAGCATAAACCCATGGTTCCGAAAGCAGAGAGCTTGCATATTACTTCATGATAGTATTTCATGCCTATTTGGCATCCAATAATATGAATCCAGTATAAGTGAATACTATGTTCTTAAAAGTGCCATTTCATTGCTGTTTTTTAATGTGTTGTCAGTCTTCAAGTGTGGTGTGTCATGCTGATCTTTTGAATTTCAAATAATTGAAAACAGTAGTGGCAGACTTTACAACCTAATGCCAATCTTAATTCTTTTCATTACAAAATTATTTCTGTATAAACCTCTGTATACCTTTTTTTTTTGCGGAGAGTGACAGGCCGCAGTGGTGCAGCGGTTAGCATTGTCACCTCACAGTAAGAGGTTCTCCAGCTTGATTCTCGGCTGGAGCACCTTCTCTGTGGAGTCTGCATGTCCTCCCCGTGGTTCGGTGATGTTTAAAGACATGACAGTAGGTGCATGTGTGAATGGGTGTGCCTTCGTTGAAGGTTGGGTGTCAGGTTGGTACCCTGGCACCGTAAAAATCTACTGCCAATCATAAGCGGACTGGCATTCCACTGTGGCAACCCCTAAATAGGAAAAGCCGAAAGAATCAAACAAGTACTGCTTTAGCTGCATTATGAATGCAAGAATTAATACCCAACAGTGCTCTGAATTAATCCAAAATGGTATCCCATTTATGAATGTAAGAATTAATACCCAACAGTGGTCTGAATTAATCCAAAATGGTGTCCCCTTTATGAATTTAAGAATTAATACACAACAGTGGTCTAAAATAATCCAAAATGGTATCCCTTTCTCTGACCCAAAGGACTTAACTAATATACTGGCAGAAACATTTTATGCAAGGGTCATCTCAGAGACAGCCTTCAAACCTCCACAAATTCCTGAATCCTTAACACCACCTAAGATCTTAAGGGAGCATGTCTTAACTGTGTTGTCGCAAAATCCAAAAATATCAGTTCAGTGAAACAAGAAACCCTACCTGGCTGTATAATAAACAGGGCCAAACATGGCCTTGCAAACTTAAGTTTAGCTATTGTGTATGTTCCTGAAGTATGAATGATAGCAGCTGTAATGCCCCTCTATAAGGGAGGAACCACCACTTTGTTTATCGGAAACAGTACAGAAATCAGTCAGACTAGCTTAATCTGCAAGGCTATGAAGCACATTATATCTGACTTCATTAAGTGCAACATGAAAATATTTTATACATCTTGACCCATAGCAGTTTGGTTTTGTAAATAAAAGATCATGTCTGCTCATAAATAGTGATTTTTTCAAGACAGTCATGCAAGCAATACATTTGAGTACTGATAAACAAAAATAGATCAAAATGTTGTCTCATGCATGGTAAAATGGACAGGGAACTGGCTAAAAGATAGAACCCACATAGTCAAAATAGCAGGCATTACCTTAGAAAGCAAAAAAAGTAACAAATGTGCACCTCATGGATCAATGTTGGGCTACTCCATATTGGGATATACATCTCTGATCTCCAAACTTCTAACCCTGACCTATGGCTAATGAAATTTGCTGGTGATTGCTAGCTGGGCATGACAGTCAAATCACCCCTTGATATGTCGACTTTGTAAGAAGAACTAAACTGCACAATCTAATGGTGCACTGAAAAGGGCTAAAACCAAATATAAAAAATGTAGGATTTTTGATTTTGGCAAAAAAATCCACACTTAACCTATAACTGAGCCAGCACCCCATACCAAACTGATACAACAATATGATGTCTTGACACCTTGTTTGACAGCTCACTCTCTTTTGACCACTCTGTATCATTAGTAATCAGATAACCCTTCTATTCAACCAAACACCCTAATATTGGGCGATTTTAACTAACCCACCATTAACTGGGAAAACTACTCATGTACCAACTCCTTCGCTCAGCGCTTTCTGGAATTCATAAATTCCAATGCCCTGGATCAACTTATCCACACCCCACCAGGGGCAACAATATCCTAGACCTAGTCATTACCAACATGAGTGACCAGTGTTCCACACCTGAAGTCAACTCCTCATTGGTCAGATCCGACCATAAGCTAATCACCCTAGATATCCACATCCCACCCCCCATTAAGGAAACCACGGTAAAAAATTTCTCCAAAGTCAACTTCATGCTTCTTAAGACAGAAGTGGTGAACTTCATAACACCCATGCAGATGGACAATACAGTTATAACTGCTGAATCCTACACAAATGCACTCTATAGGCACTTACACAAGTGCATGGATCGTGCTATCCCAAACAGAACCAAGACGCTATCCTCCAAAAAAAGGAAGCCAATTTGGTGGTCCCCTGCCATAAACAAACTCTACAACAGAAGGAAGAAATTGTTGCAAAAGAGAGTAAAATCTCATGAGTGGAGGAGCTCCCTGGTCAGTCTCAGCAAGAAGCTGAGATCCCTTATAAGATCCTCCAAAGCTAGCTATGAAAACAAGACTGCCACTGATTCTAAGGACAACCACAAAGCATTCTATAGCTATGTCAAGAATCTCAATGGCAACAACCAGATCTGCTCTGAGTTGCAGCACAATGGCACAAAAATTACAGAACCAACCGATATTGCCAAAATCCTGGCAAATAGGTTCAGTGCTAACTTTATCTCCCTCTCACCCCCTAAAGGGCCCATATCTATACAGGAAGAATGCAGAGTCCCTGTAATCACAACTTTACAGGTAAAAGCAGCACTCTCTAAATAGAAAAACACAGCATCCATGGGACTGGGCAACATCCCAGGCTGTGTTTTACACAAACTTCAGAACAAACTGGCTCCCCACCTAAGCACCATGTTCAATCATAGCCTCACATCAGGCTTTGTGCCCACTGAATGGCACACAGCAACAGTTATCCCAATCAACAAAGGGGGAGCCACCACTGATCCTGGGAACTATCGCCCTATTAGCCTGACGAGCCTGGTCTGCAAGGCCATGGAACACATCATCATCATGGAATTCATAAGCAAAGACATTGGTAGCCTCCAAACTGTGGACCCTACCCAGTTCAGGTTTGTGAAATGCATATCATGCCTCCTTAACCTGGTTGACTTCTTTGAGGCAGTCACCAGAGCCGTAGATGAGGGTAAGGTGGTTCACACAGCCTATCTTGACCTCACCAAAGCTTTCGACACCATCCCCCATTCTGGAATTATAGCTAAACTCACTAAACTAGGTATAAATCCCTATGTCACAAGATGGGTTGCCAACTGGCTCACTGACAGAACCCACACTGTAAAAGTTGCAGACTCCAAATCTGACTTCAAACCAGTGACAAGTGGAGTACCACAGGGTTCAGTCCTGGGACTTCTCCTGTTTGGTATCTACTTCTCTGAAGTACAGGGTAACACAGAAGGCCCCTGGCTAATGAAGTTCACAGATGACTGCAAACTAGGAGCTATAGTCAAGACCCCAAATTATGTGGGAATCCTACAGAAGGGCCTCAATGAGACAGATGCCTGGTGTCAGAGCCATGGCCTCAAGCTCAATGCCAAAAAGTGCATTGTTATCCTCTTTGGTAAAAACTCTGTACCCATGAACTACCACACAGGCGGCAGTCTTCTTAACACCAAATGTGTGATAAGAGACCTTGGAACCCAGGTGGACAGTAGTCTCTCCTTTGATAATCACATTGTCACAGTAGTCAGGAAATCCTTCTACATGGCACACCTCATCACAAAGGGGTTCTCATCCAGGAAAAAAGAGGTCATTGTTCCCTTCTATTCGACACTCATTAGACCCATTATAGAGTACAACGTCCCTTTTGCAATGTACCACACAAGACATCTGCAGCAGCTGGAAAGGCCACAGAAGTACCTCACAAAGAGGATTACTGGCCTCAAACTGATGCCCTACACTGATCGTCTCAAAAAACTCCAGCTTTACTTTGTAGCATATCACCTACTCCGAGGTGATCTCTGCCTAACATATAAAGCTATGTCAAACCCAAAGCTGTTGGACATGCTACACTTAAAGAAATCCCAATCCCTCTGAGCTACACGCTCTAGGGACCTAAACCTTGTCACCACAATAAACAGGACTTGCTGGAGGGATAGATTCCTGTCACAGAGACTTCCCATTCTCTGGAACAAGCTACCCATCTATGTCAAGCAAGGTTCCTCATTAACACTCTTCAGGAAAAATCTTGATGAATGCATGGGAAATAGGAAATAAACCCCGGGGATCACTTCCGTGGCTCTGCTCGACAGGGGCACAGGAAATTAACTTTCTTGGGTTAGCGTAAGCCAGGGAACTTTGTTGGCTAGGCTTACTTAGGCCCTTGGGCCGATAGCCTAGTACCTACCTATGAACCTACCTATGAACCTACCTATGAACCTATTTAGTAGAACTGCTAACTAAATAATTCTCATGAAAGATGTTATCATCTCTCTGTCCTCAGCATTAATTAGACCAGATTTGGAGAACACTGTGTCTACTTTGGTATCTACCTGCCCGGTCACATAAGCCAGATAAAAAGGTCCCAGTGACTCCTAACTAAAGGGATTTCTGCATAAAGACCCTAGGATACCATGACAGTCTTAAAGCCATATCTCTATGCCCTGTCTTCTATAGGTTCTTATGAAATCTGTGTCTTGTATTCACCTCTTTAAGGGCCCAACCCTCATGGACCTCTTGTATGTCCATAAGACCATTAGCTTTTCAAACACTAGATCTGAAAATATAAACTTCCACCAACATATAAACAAAACAAGATGGAGGAACATATTCATTATTCAATATTTACCTCTTCTCTGCATGTTTAACAGAGGGATGCTCTTTGCCCTGCAGGAAACAGGAGGCACACTATGATGGTGGGTGATGGCAAGGTATACATGGTCTCATCATTTAATTACCTTGTAATTTCTATGATATTATGACCATAAGTAAAGCGCTCAAGAGAAACAAAAAATCCAATGAGCAGCAATTAACTCTAAAGCAATGTGCTATAACAAAACTGGTAGTTCCAGCAGACTGCCAGTGTTTCATATACGTTACACAATAATTAAACAAAATATTGTACATTGCATTGTTCAATATCTCAGTATAGTGAACAGTATGTCAATATGTATAGGCAACCTAGAGCTAAGATTGCAGGCTAATATTATAGTCTTTAAAGCCAAGTTACAGACATAGTCCATAGATCAAAACAGAAAATACAGCATCTAGGCTTCAAAAAAACGACAATTCTGTTCTAATAGCATAATGTCCATGGCCATATGCAGTTGATTTTTTCTTCAGGAACTGCATCATAGTCTCCTGTGAGAGATCCTTGGGATTTCTATAGCATTGTCTGAAGTGTATATATATATATATATATATATATATATATATATATATATATATATCTATATATATATATATATATATATATATATATATATATATATATATATATATAGTTCCACTTGAAACCATTGAATGTTCAGAACATTGAAGTTCCGATCATCGAGACCAGAACATCAATGTTCAGAACATCGAAGGTTCATAATGAACCACAGAAAAACAAATAAACAGTCAAAAAATATTTTATGCAGGGGGGGCTTTGCCCCCCTGCACCCCCCATGTGGGGGTCTGTGCCCCCGACCCCCCCACTTTAATATTCCAACTCCAAGATCGCACTACAGTGGGGTAAGGGAAATCTCCCGTTTACCGCTATATGCGGTAGTGCTAAACGGGAGATTTCCTGTACCCTACCTGCAATGCCAACACTCAGATGGCACACACACACAAAATGCAGGGCACCTTGCTGCCCTACATATACACCCAAAACTTACCAGTTTTACTTACCTGACACTTCCACTTTCAACCTTCGATGTTCTGAACATCGATGTTCTGGTCTCGATGATTAGAACTTCGATGTTCTGAACATTCGATGGTTTCAAGTGGAACCATATATATATATATATATATATATATATATATATATATATATATATATATATATATATATATATATGGCATAACTGCCAGAGGTAAGAGACACAGTTTCACTACTGGCTCAGTAGTTACAGTGTGGCACAAAATTGTGAATCAAATACTAGATGAAGTGGTACATCTGATGTCTACCACTTGGATCAACAGATTAGTCAAAGTCAACCATAAAGCCAAGACATTACTACATGACCAGCATTTTGCAGTAGGCTCAGCTTTCCCTTCCAGACACCTCAGACCTACTGTCCTCTGCACAGACCTCACATCTCTACCATCTTGTGAAGTCTAATATCAAACAGTCCTTACAATTGGTAAACTTACTGAATGTCACCAAAAAGTTAAATAGCATATTTATGGTCCCTCATAAAACCCTCTAGAAAGTCTGTTTAATCTTGTTTCAGTTACTTCCACATCTTATTTTATCCAGAATACTATATATATATATATATATATATATATATATATATATATATATATATATATATATATATATATATATATATATATATAATACATTAACCCACCATTCCCAACTAATCTCTAGGAACTCCTGTTCTGCAAACGTCATAAGCAGTAATGGGGTCTTATTCTTTAATGGGGAGTTACCTACTGTATGCTGCAGATGTAAATATATCTGGTGATCTCTGCAGTGAAGATTAAAGTATTGTTGCTTGGAATTAAAGGAGCCATAAACTATTACCTTCAATAATATTTAAAAAGTTGTTCAGTTGTCATATTCTTTTCCTATTCCACAAGGGCAAGTCAAATTGATTACCTTCTTATCAACTTTGAATATCAAGTGGTTCCATATTGGATGGTCTACTCTGTTTACCCATCTTCCCAGTTGCTGTTTCAACCACCTGAATACCTTCTGTGTGCAAGCAAAAGTGTGCCAATGTGACAAGGGTCTGCCAGAGATTTTAGGTACCAGGATACCATCCATGGTGTGTGATCATCCAGGAGATTCGCTTGTAACCTTACCCATAAGGAAGGTATTTGCCTAGCATAACATTAACACTCAATATCTCATTAACGCTGAATCATATCTCAACACATCTAGAAGGCCCATTCTTCCTGGCCTTGATGATGGTATATATATATATATATATATATATATATATGTTTTCCTCCTGAGCTTGCACCTTTTCTCTTCCCAAACAGTAAAAAGTCAATTTTGTGATCTTTCAGAATCAGGGATTAAAACAAGGTGTGGGCATGGGGCACATTATATAAAAAGTTAGAAGTGACAAGATTATTTTTATAGTCACAATCATACCCAAGAAAGAAATATAGGGTTTCCTCCATACATATATTTAAACAAAAAGTTTGCTCCATATCAGTTTATGGTTCATCACTTGCATCTTCAGGACATACCTATGCAGGTAAATGGCCATGTACTTTGGATTAGTTACTTCACCAAAATGTAGACTGCCCCCTCACCTTTTAGGTAGTCTGTTGAAGCATTCATTGAGAAAAGCTTTTCTCCTCATTAACTTTTAGCCCTATCATCCTACAAATTCTAATAAGGTGGGATGCTTAATCATGTGTTCTATAATAGTGGTCTGAGACAAAACTAAACAGTCATCTGCAAATAACAATACATTTACATTGTGTGCAACTGATTCATTAGTGATCTCCTAAATGTTCAATAGCTGATAAAAACAAAAAGAGAAAAGGAACCGCCCTGGTGGGTTCTTATGAAGAGACAATATGGCAGAAAGATATCTGTCATTGTTAGGGCAGCTATCATAGGCATATTGTAGAGGGCATTGACATCAGTCAGAAACCCAAAATGAATGCCAAACCTCTTCAGAGCCTCCCAAAGGTAATCCCACTTGATGAAATCAAATGCTTTCTCAAAGCTATGAGAATTGCCAGTGAAGAGTCTAATAATGGATGAGTTGCTTGTGTAAGTGTCAACAGGGACTTTAGATGATGAAAATTACTTTCATAATCAGGGATGGGAGAAGTGACCAAAACATACTCAAAGAACCTTTGCATTGACCTTGAAATCAGATTTTGTGAGTAAAACGGGTTTGTAATTATTTACTTGTGCTGCTTTTTATTAGGCTTAGGTATGATATTTGCGTAAGGTAGCTTACATGAATCATTATTATCAATCTCTCCGTGAATACTCTTGAACAGACAAGTCAATTGCGAAGATAATGTGGGATGTTGGCATAATGGTTAAGCTGTTTACTTTCCATTCACAAGGTGCACGGTTTGCTTCTCATGTGGGATAATTGGCTAGGGTTAAAATGGCCACAACGGCAGTTAGCCTAGTACTAATCTATGAACCTATGAACCTATAAAGTGGAGGTATGGCTCTGTATATTAACCATCTGGTCCTAGGCATTTGCCTCTGGATGTCTCCCTAATGGATTTCAGAACTTCATCTTCTGCAAAGAGCATCTCTAAAGAGTCTACTTGTTTGTCATTAAGGGTTGGGATGCCTACACTGCTAACAGAGGTCTCAAGTGCTGTTTTTTATTGCCCAGTAAGTTCAGCTGTATCAGTATACAGAACTTTCTAATGGTCCCGAAAGCATTATTAATACATTAATACTTTCTTTTTCATTGGAAGGGGGTGATCTGCTAATCACCAAACTGTACTGTATCACCTTGACAGCTTGTTGGGTACTTCTCTTACAGGCTAAACATTTACTACTACTGTCCAAGGCCCATGATCACATAACATTTCTCTCAAAGTACATTGGGCTCCTTTCAATAGGAACAAGATATCTTTATGCAGCTTCTTATATTTTTTAATATTTTGTGCATGTCTCTAAATCTACTACTGACACACCCTGCCCAAAAGAAGTTTGAGTACTCTCATCTTTTTTTCATTTGTGGTTGGTATATAACCAACTGGATTTAGGATAAGGTAGTCCTGTAATCCCTAATTTAATGATTACCATTAATTCAGGGACCTTAAGAAATGAAGTTTCCATTCTCTATGTAAAGCCATTTGCAGAGTAATGTACTGTACCGTCCTCATTGGATACTGACCAAATGCCAAGCTCTAAGTGTAATGTACATGTAACCTGGTTTGGAACATGCCCTTCTAGAAAACCACAAAGTGGGGAAAAGTTTGCCTGTGAGGAAGACCTGAGACAAATATCTGACTTGCATATTTGTTGATTAACTACTTAATTTATTTATTTTCATCTGTTAATCAGGTACAATGGACTGGTCTGAGGGCTCTATTTTCAGCCATGACACAGGCCAGCTGTCATTAACAATGTAACACATTGAATACAATTAATTTCTATTAGGTAATAACATATTTATAATCATGAGTCAAAAAATAAGAGGTATTAATAGCATATACATTTCATATGATTTATAATATGACAGATGCATAAATGTGAGGAGGTGGCAGTAAGTAATACAGTCATGGAACATTTGTATAATAATAAGTAAACAAATAAAAATCTAGAATTAAGCTTGTACATTCAAGTTCACAACAGTGAGATATGAGTACACTTAAGTAATGACAATGAAAATCTAGGAAGCATACACCTCTGAAGGTCTCAGCATGGTGGTCTTTGGTTAGTAATCTGAATATTGGGTATTCCCTGGAATATCTAACTTCTTGTGGTAGGGAGTTCCACAAGGTTGTTGTAATTTTAGAAAACATCACTTAGCAGCAATGAGTTTAAAAGCAGTTATTTATAGTAAAGTGCATCCTCTTTGTTGTTTGTATGGAGTGGATAAGAAGGATCTCTTATTTTTAGTCTACTTACCAGTGGGGTCAGATGTTGGTGGATAATGGCTTGAATATTAAAGCAAATGGTGATGGAAGCAAGTTAGCCTTTATGGTAGCAGGAAGTCAGTTTACCTTATATAACAGAGAGACACCAGTGTTCATGTGCAATACAAACTAAGGGAAATGGGACAAAATATGTTTGTAGCTGCCTAGAGGATGGAAATGTTATGACAGGAACTGAGCACTACAATGGGTAGGGAGTATTTAAGCCTAGAAAACAGCATATTAAGTTCAATAGATTTTCTAGCTTCTAAAGTTAGCATTATGTGTAATTTATAAATATATTTTACCTATGTTAGGATTTTAATTACAGTGTTTTTAGTGTGGAAGTAGAATGATAGGCTCTGATCTAACCAAATGTCTGAATCATTTTGTCAGAAACCTTGGGTAGTGAGATTCTAAATGTGTCTAAAACTGTAAAGTGTTCTTGCTAAGGTACTGGGGTATCTTGCAAATTATCACTGTGGAATTTGAACAGTTAATAACTAAATTGTGTGACTGAAGCCATTTTCATGGAAGGGTAAAGTCTTTTTTCTATAAGACATAGCTTTATCTGCACTGTAAATTTAATGCCATCAGCATACAGCAAATAGTTGTGATTAGGCAATCCAATAGGCAGGCTAAGCTGTTAATAAATACTGGGAAAATAAATTTTATTTATTTATTTTTATTTATATTTTGTTTACTGGTCCAAGTACTGAGCTTTGGGGTATGTGTCAAAAAAGCCAAACAGTTGCAGAATAAAACTTAGTTCATAAAGCCAATGCTGGATAAAATATAAAATAAACCAAGCAACGCTAATGCTAAACAAGTGTTTAATAAAACAGAGCTTTCAGGTCAAACAAACCCTTCATCAGTGTATGAAATACTAACACATACTAACCATATTTATACAATCAAAAAAATCACACAGCCATTAATTATTCAATTAAATAGTTAACATCCTGGTTAAGAACAATAATGAGAATTTTTAAAAAGCATAGGTCTCTATTTCAAACACATGTGTTTATGTCTTAGTACAGGTTTTAAAGAAAGAGTTTGATTTAAACCCGGTAATACAGCTGCACTAAGGCATATTATCCATTGATATTCCTTCATCTCAAGTTTATTATTTAAGTCTCCACCACGTACATCTTTATATACTCTATCGCTCTGAAAGAAAATTTATGTGCATTGCCATATTCATTAATATGTTTAGCCAGGGAGTTGGTATCAGTCTTTCTCCTTATTTCTGAATGGTGCCCAGTTATTCTTTCCTTCAGTTTTCTAGTTGATTTCCCAACATAAAATGCCTGACATCTATTACAGGTATCCAAATATATTATATTTGTTGTAACACATGTTGCTGAACTTAAAAATACATAGTTGTTTTTGTTATTGGATGTTGAAAAATATTATTTTTATTAATAACATCACAGCAACTACAGTTGTAATAAGGGAGGGTGCCTGGTTTAACTATTGTTACCCCACTATTCTTAACACACATGTCCTTATAACATAGCTTCTGTTTTAAATTCTGGCAATTTCTATATGAGAAGCTGGGTATCATACCAACTATAGGACATACTTCTGGTAAAGATGTTAATATACACCAGTTACTATTAATAATTCTTCTTACCTCAGCTGTAGCTCTATTATATGTTGTCACAAAACATAGTTTACCTCTATATGGGTTTGTGTTAGTAATTTCAGAGGATGCCTCCATTGTGTTCATTGAAAAGTAGGGTTTGTACTTTCTTCCCTATAGCCCAGAACATACTCAATTTCCATATCTAAGGACTCATTATTATAGCCCCCCTCTGTAAATTCATCCTTCAGTTTCTTCATTTGTTTCTTACATTCTTCTATAGGAGTATTGAGTCTACTAATCCTATTAAACTGGGCTTTAGTAACACTCATGGGGGGCATGCATACTGCTCCGATGAAGGAATTTATTCCAATGTGTGGGTTTTTTATAAACAGTAGTTTGAATTTCAGTCCCATCAAATAAAATTCCCACATCCAAAAAGTTAATACTAATTTCTGAACATGTCATAGAGAAACATAAGAAGTCAGTACTGTTATTCATATAGTTTAAAAATATATCTAATTCATCCCTACTACCATGCCAAACAAAAAACAAATCATCGACATGTCTTTTACAACAACTAATATTCTGAAAGTACTGCTGTGGGCCATGATATACAAACTCAGTCTCCCATGTACTAAACTAACATATGTATTAGCAACGGGAGCACCCATTTCTATACCAGATATTTGGTGAAAGATTTTTTCATTAAATACAAAATAATTATCTAATACTAACTGAAGTAGTTCACATATAGTTTCACTAACTCTATCAGAATATTTCCCATTTTTTACTAAAGTTCCCTTACAGCATCTATACCATAATTGTTAGGTATAACAGTAAAAAGTGACTGAATATCAAGAGTCACCATCAAGAACCTGCTTGTAGTACCAAGGGATTTATATGTCATAAACCAACTAGAAAGGTTTTTCAAAAAATCAGCAGTATCCCGTCTATAACTTTTTACATATAATAGTTGTTTAGATAATACATTTTGTAGGTATACTGAAATGGGCTCTGTCAGTTTATTACGATTAGTAGACTCAATACTTTTATAGAAGAATGTAAGAAACAAATGAAGGAACTGAAGGATGAATTTACAGAGGAGGGCTATAATAATGAGTCCTTAGATATGGAAATTGAGTATGTTCTGGGCTATAGGGAAGAAAGTACAAACCCTACTTTTCAATGAAAACAATGGAAGCATCCTCTGAAATTACTAACACAAACCCATATAGCGGTAAACTACATTTTGTGACAACATATAATAGAGCTACTTCTGAGGTAAGAAGAATTATTAATAATAATTGGTGTATATTAACATCTTTACCAGAACTTTGTCCTATAGTTGGTATGATACCCAGCTTTTCATATATAAATGGCCAGAATTTAAAACAGAAGCTATGTTATAAGGACATGTGTTAAGAATGGTGGGGTAACAATAGTTAAACTAGGCACCCTCCCTTATTACAACTGGAGTTGCTGTGATGTTATTGATAAAAATAATATTTTTCAACATCAAATAACAAAAAAGAACTATGCATTTTCAAGTTCAGCAACATGTGCTACAATGAATATAATATATTTGGCTACCTGTAATAGAGGTCAGGCATTTTATGTTGGGAAATCAACTAATAAACTGAAGGAAAGAATAATTGAGCATCACTCAGAAATAAGGAGAAAGACTGATACCAACTCCTTGGCTAAACATATTAATGAATATGGTAATGCACATAAATTTTCTTTCAGAGCAATAGATAGAGAATATAAAGATGTACATGGTGGAGACTTAAATAATAAACTTGAGATGAAGGAATATCAGTGGATAATACAGCTTTGTGCAGATGTATTACCGGGTTGAAATCAAACTCTTCCTTTAAAACCTGTACTAAGACATAAACACATGTGTTTGAAATAGAGACCTATGCTTTTTAAAAATTCTCATTATTGTTCTTAACCAGGATGTTAACTATTTAATTGAATAATTAATGGCTGTGTGATTTTTGATAGTATAAATTTGGTTAGTATGTGTTAGCATTTTATACACTGATGAAGGGTTTGTTTGACCTGAAAGGTCTGTTTTATTAAAAAGTTGTTTAGTATTAGCGTTGCTTTGTTTGCTTTGGGGTATATGTCACAGGAAAAGGTATTAGAATTTCATTCATCACTTGATAAAACTTGGAAAGCTCTATTAGACAAGTAATTAGTAGAGGTGATGTTGAAGAAAAAGAAAAATGTCACAAATTGTGCTCTAGCATGACTCAATATATCTGCACATGAGCAGACAGTGATCTTCCTGGAAGATACAATACTATGATAGGAAAGGAAAAGTAGTCAAGGATAATAACAAAACAGCAAGCAAGGCTGGTGCATCTCAAAAACATAAAACTACCAGTAAGTAGCTACATAACCTATAATTGTAAAGAAGTATATGGACTCACAAAGTGCAATTGTTCTATATGGTAGTGGAAACCTGGTAGCCCACTAAGGTAGCATACATATCCATTCATTATCCCTATAAGGACTATAACTTAAATGTATAGCACTGCTGGCTCAATAGGAAGTCAGCTACTCAAAATAACATGCATTTTGCTTGCACAAGGAAACACTTGTAGAAAGGTAAATATTACAGAGAGCACTCCTGTGATCTTAGTGTGTGTGTGTGTATGTGTGTGTGTGTGTGTGTGTGTGTGTGTGTGTGTGTGTGTGTGTGTGTGTGTGTGTGTGTATGTGTTGTGTGTGTGTGTAAAGGTCTATCTAGATACATGGCTTCCTAGGAAAATTAAGGAAAACAATGTGTGTTTACAGGAAAAGCAGTATCGTGACATGAAACATAAATGCAAATAAAATGTTGCTGAAAAAACAAAGCATAATGCAATAATGTAAAACAAAAGAATGCAAGTAATATGCACATAACCTACAGAAAAAGCTTAACTAAAAATGGGCCAAACTGAAACGCAGTCATCAACTTATTGTAAACTGTGCTAACTATACAATGTCTTTTAAGTTCGAACACAACTGTATATTATAGTCAGATTTAACAGTTATTAAGGAAAATGTAGCATTGCTAATAACTACTAGAAGTAACAATGCAGCCTTTCACCTAAGCAATATTCTTGCATGCATGCTTGTTGAAGTAATTATAGTCCCTTCCAAGTGGAACCAGGTGTGTACTGTTCTTAAACTGAAGCAGTACTGAAAATAAATTGCAAAAGAAACCCAGGCTCTCACTATTAGGCCCATATATCAAGTCTACAGTAGCCTGATCTGTACTTATTTGAAACTTAAAAACACTCCAGTAGAAAATGATCGAAAACAGTAAGGATTTTATTTATTTTATTTATTTTACATTTGTTGACCAGGCTAGTCTAACTGGATATATGTCCATTTTCAGTAGAGGCCTGGGGAGAAAAGCTCCAAGCATTAGCAGTGACAAAGATTACAATATACAGTAATAGTCAAAATAAATTACAAGACATTGTTACATTGAGGTTGAGATATGTTACACAGAGTCCCTAGTAGGTTAAAACTAAGATCAAATACTGAGAGCAATCATTTGAGAGAGAGCAATCAAAAAAGAAAAAAATATTGAATTGTAAAAAAAATGTTTTTTTTTTTTTTTACGGGTATGTGACATAGAACAGTGGAGTATAGAAGTATAAGGAGAGCAACAAAGGGGAAAGAGATAACAGTCAGGATAATCTGTCATTTGGAGAAGACTATAGAAACTTTCTCATCAATTCCTTTCAAACTTTACTGAATTCTGTCCCAGGACAAAGTGACTGCAGCAACAGAACCTCCACTCACACTTTTTACCCTCTAGCCAGCTACAGCCTCACCTTCTACTTCAAAGACATAACAACCAAAGAAACCAAAGATCTTCTGCCTAAATTGGATGCAAATGATGACACTAAATTCATCACCTTTCACCCTACCTTCTACAAATGACAGCAAATCTAATTGCCTAACCATTATAACTCATATCCTTAATCTGTCTCTCACTACCACTGTTTCCTCCATCCCATTACCAAAAATCCCCATGCCAAAGACACATAAAAAATTCATACCCATTTCTAATCTAAACTCGCTAGTCAAAAAGTTTGAAAAATTTCTCTACAAACTATTCTTTGCTCACATAAATAGCTTTTGACTGCTGTGAGACCAACAACATGAGTTCTATAATGCATTCCTCACAATGACTGTACTTTACACAGTTACAAATAGGATCTCCTGCAATATGAATGGTAGATTTCTTATAGATGGTGTATTTGTCGACAAGACTAGGACCTTCAAGACTATCAATCACCCCCTGCTCCTATACAAACGTATCAGGCTTAATTGCTGAAGCAGTACAGTGCGATGGTTCAAAAGCTACCTTGAGGCTAAAAGTTTCCAAAGCTACTGCAATAAAAACATCTTTAATGCAGGTTCCACAAGGTTTTTTGTTAAGTTCTCCCACCATTTTCTCTCTTCCTAAATGATCTCATTATGGAACTTCCCAAAACAAACTTAGTTATGTATATGGATGATCTGTAGATCCTCAAGTGCGATCAGTCTTTTTCCCCAACCTCAACAAAATATACAAGACCAATCACTTTCCCTCTGTACTTGGACAAATAACAGAAAGCTAATAATAAATTCCAGTAAATCAGGCATAATGCTCTTTGGTACCCCACAAAAATTTCTGTCCTCCCCTACTGGAAATAATGGATAGCTACAAAACTGCAATACTCCCAGGAACACAACAGAAGTACCAAGTGATATTACTTGACCCCTCACTATTCCTTTCAGCCCACACTGAGCAAACTGCAAATGAAGTACTAGGATAGCTAAAAATCTGTACAGAATATCTTGTCTTCTGACCCCAAAAGCTTGACAATCTCTTGCCATAATGTGTTAATTTCTAACTTATGCATTATCACTGCTAGTCCTCCAGTCTAGTAAAATCACCAAAAAAACTCAAATTAGCAGAGAATGCAATATGTCACATTGCCCTTCTGGCTACCTAAATTACACATCACTGTGAGTTTCTTAAATATTTCTATTGGCTCCCAGTACAAAACAGGGCAATGCTGATGCTTAGTACTATAATTTTGAAAATTCTTCATTTTGGCCACTGTACAGTCCTAAAAACAGAAAGTATTGATTAGAAACAGATATTATGTGATCCACAACTGAGATGATGAGAGCCTACTTTCAGGAACACTACATTTTGTCTTAACAATAGGGGAAAGAACTTTCATAAAAATTGCCCCAGCCACCATGAATCACTTTCTAGCTGAAATAATGTCACAAAATACTTTTCAGGATTTCAGGTCAAAGCTGAAAGAGTATATGATCAATGAAACATCCTGCACCTATTTCAGACATACAGGACAACAAAAATCTCCTGTTCTGGCATCTGGATATTTCCCTCTTCTGGTGTTCAACAACGGTAGTAGAATAGCTCATTTGATGCTATCATTGTTTATATTATCTTACTGTAAAAGATATGCATATCATCATACAGTAACTCATGTATTTCTATAATTTTTTATACATTTTTTTATTGCCATAATTTGTAAATGTTAAAATATAATATGTTGTTGCATTCTGTTTTGTGCAACTTTTGTATGATTGTCATCATATGTTATCTTGCTGTATACTTTATTTTCTGCCCCTTTAAGCATATTGCAAAACTTTGAAGAAATATGGTTGAAAAAGGTCCTTGGACCAGCCTGCCAATCTGGTTATCAAATCCCAATAAATAAAATAAATAAATCCATCTCTTGCCACCATCATGCTTGCTGGATATCTATTTCTACCCTAATCTATAATTAATTAGAATAAACACCAGTTTCTTAGACATTCTCCTTAAACAGCTAACAGGAGTCACTCTCAACAGCTTATTTAAATCACACTGTTTTGATTTCCTGGATAACAATAACATCAGCTTTTAGGTCATATCTTTCAACCTCTTACAGAAAGAAGTATGGACAAAGCAATAAATAATTAGGGAACAAAGACCCTAAAATAGGGAAAAATTTTAAATATTGCTCTTGAAAACTTAAAAAGTTGATATAATAACAGGTTTTTCATTATCATGAATTTTTCTGAAGGGTATAAAGTCTGAATCTGAAATGTCTGTCATTATTTTCTGACTTCAGTCCTCAATGATTTGCCAATCATTTGCCAGAAAACCATAATTTTATGAGAAACAGGCCAAAAATATGAAGCAAAAATCTGGGCATTCTGTGAAAATCTGTACAGTTGAGGGGTATGTTTTAGGTCTAGCAATTAAAAAAATGCAAGGTATGTCTTTATTATGGGGTATTAAAACTCATAATCTGTAGTGAAATAAAATATTGCACCACTTAGAATAAAATCAAGGAGTGCAACAACTACCAAATGAAAACAACTTGCTACTAAGCCAGTAAATACAACCAGTACCAAAAGATGAGTGGTGTGTCAGAGAGTACAGTGGCTCTTTTAATTAAAAAAGACTCACCCTACTTCGGGTTATGCCATTAAAGAACATGTTTACAGTCCTAAAATCAAGGTAGTATATCCTGCTTCAAATTCCTGTCTGCTACAGAATTTCTGGCATCAATAAATGAGAAGTTATGTACCTACCATAACGTTCCATGTTAGTTGACTTCTCTCACCTTCTTTCTTGCTGGATGGGTTCGGAGTCGAACCTCGGCTCCGACTCGGCCTATACTAAAGCTCGAGAGCTAATTTTACCGGCTTGAGGAAACCCTATATCCCATGATGCTAGGCGGTAACTACCCAGATCTCATTTGGTAGCTGAGAAACAATAGCCAATTCAGTCTTCCCTCTGAGGTGGAGGAGGAGAAAGGAGAACTCCCCAAATATCATTACCTGAAGCTGTATCTACCCCAGGACCAACTGCCTGGGCTTGGACTAGTGCAAGATAAGGCCCCTTGGAAGAAGGGGAAAACCTTTTGGTCTGTCCAGGCTAGGGGGATGGTGGGTGGGAAGCAAGAAAGAAGGCGAGAGAAGACAACTAACATGGAACGTTATGGTAGGTACATAACTTCTCAATGTTAAGTTGTCAATCTCACCTTCATTCTTACTGGATGGGACTGCGTCCCTAGCACCTTCATCCTGGGTGGCTCATTGGAACATACTCTTGAGAACGGTGGAACCAAAATTTGCCCTGTTTCTGGAGGCCATGTCCAATTTGTAATGTGTAACAAAGGTATGAGGTGAGGCCCAAGTGGCTGCTGCACAGATAGTGTCTATTGGCACTCTAGCTTGAAAGGCTGCTGATGTAGCTAACGCTCTGGTTGAATGGGCTCTTGGCCTAGTAGTCAATTCTTTACCTCTGAGTTGATAAATATAGGTAATCACAGAAGACAGCCACCTAGACAGGGTCACCTTGGATACCGAAAGGCCCTTTCTACTTTCTGCATAAGATAAGAATAGTTGATCAGATTTCCTGATTTGTTTAGTTCTGTCCAGATAGTAGCGGAGTTGATGTTGAACGTCCAGACAATGTAGTTTTTGCTCGACCTTGTTTGAATAATTAGGGAAGAAAACTGGAAGATCAATAGATTGATTTAAATTTGTCTGAGAAGCCACCTTGGGTAAAAAAGATGGGTTAGTTCTTAGAGAAACTCTGTCTTTATGGAACACTAAATAAGGAGGACGAATGCAGAGGGCATGAAGTTCAGATACTCTCCTAGCAGATGTAATGGTGACTTGGAAGAGTGTCTTCCAGGAAAGTAACTTCAATGAACAGGAGTCCGCAGGTTCAAAGGGAGGGAGAATCAAGGATGCTAAAACTAAGTTTAAATCCCACTATGGTGGGGGGGTCTTTGATCGGGGGCCTGAGTAAAAAGATACCGCTGAGGAATGCCTTGCAAAGCTTATGGGACATGATACTGGAGTCCAACAAGCCTATGTGAAAACTTGAAATGGCTGCTAGCTGAACTTTTACTGTGGAGGAAGAAGATCCTGAATGAAAGATTTCAGCTAGGAAATCCAAGACCGAGTGTATTGGAGCAGTTAAGGGATCTATGTTCCAAGCCTTTGCCCAAAAGGAAAAATGTTGCCATTTACTAGCATAGATCCTTCTGGTGGAAGACTTAAGGGAAGCTATAATAATATCCCGGACAGAATTTGAAATCATTGGAAGCCTGGCTAGGGACGGAAGTGGAGCAACCAAGCTGTGAGGTTGAGAGATTGGAGGGATTGGTGCAGCTGCCCTGATTGATGGACCAAAAGATCTGGCACTGGATCCAGATGCCAAGGCTGCTCCAAAAGATAGTGATGCAGGAAAGGGAACCATATCTGTTGAGGCCAATAAGGGGCAATGAGGATCATCTTGGCTCTCAAGGTGGTAGCTTTCTGAATTATCTGTGTGATTAATGGAAATGGGTGAAAGGCGTATAGAAGTCCCTGAGGCCAATCATGGACTAGAGTGTCTGGGGAGATGGCCTGGAAGGGGGAAGAGAGTGAAGAAGTCGAGGCACTTGCTGTTTTGTGGTGTTGCAAAAAGATCGCAGCAAGGAAACCCCCAATTCCAAAATATTTTGTCCGTCACCGATTGCTTGAGAGACCACTCATGGGGAATGAGAATAGCTCTTCTCAGCCTGTCCGCTATGACGTTGGACTTCCCAGGGATGTGCATTGCTATCAGAAACCGCTGAGAAGAGATCACCCATTGCCAGAGTCTGAGTGCTTCTCGACACAGGGGATAAGACTTGGTTCCACCCTGCTTGTTGATATACCATACTACGGACATATTGTTTATCTGAATTGCAATAGTCCCCAGTGGAAGAGAGTCTTGGAGGGCCTGCAATGTCAAAAGCACTGCTCTCATCTCCAGGACGTTTATGTGCAAGTGGCATTCGAAGAGTTGCCATGTGCCATGGACTGTCCTGCCCTGAAAATGCCCCCCCCCCAATCAGGGGTAAATGGTCTGCCTTGATGGACTTGAGGAGAGACCATCCACCAAGATAGATGTTTTCTGCAAGATAGAGTTATTAAGATCTTGTGTGTCATAGGGAGCTGTTGGAAGGACCACTGGGAGAAAAGCATCCATTGAAGAAGCCTCATGTAAAAGCGGGCAAGGGGAAGAAGTGTGATGGCTGCCGCTATGAGACCTAATACTTTCAGAACATACCTGGCCTGAATTTTGTTGCTCTGAAGGAGGACATGAACATGATTTTGAATATCTAAGACCCTCTGCTCTGTTAACTTTGCTGAGAGCTGAACAGTGTCCAAGGTGGCGCCTATGAAGGTAATAGACTGACAAGTTGACAAGGCAGACTTTTCTAAATTTAGAGAGATACCTAGCTATTTGCAAATGTGAATGGTGTAATCTCTGGCTAGAAGAAGTTGACGCCTGGTGGTGGCAGTGAGGAGCCAGTCGTCTAGATATGGAAACACCTGGAATCCTTGATGTCTTAGGTGAGCCGTAACCGCTGCCATACATTTGGTGAACACTCAGGGGGCTCTAGTGAGACCAAAGGGCAGGGCTCTGAACTGGTAGTGACTGGCTCCCAGCCAGAAGTGGAGAAACCTTCTGGAGTGCCTGTGCATTTTGATGTGATAGTACGCATCCTGAAGGTCCACTGAGCACATCCAATTGTCCTTGCCCAGAAGGGGTAAAATGGACTGTAGAGTGACCATCCAGAACCTCGTTCTTTTTACAAACTTGTTTAGTTTGCTGAGATCCAATATTGGCCTCCAGTCCCCTGTTTTTTTTTGGTATCAAAAAGAACTTTGAGTAGACTCCGGATCCTAGTTGGTCTGCTGGGACTGGCTGGATGGCTCTCTTTTTTAGCAGCTTTGATATTTCTAGTGCTGCTTGTTCCCTTAGACTGGGTGGAACATCTGGAAGAGACCCCATTTGAATCGTTGGGGTTTGGATAAAGGGGATTTTGTAACCCTCGGATATGATCGACTGCACCCATTTGTCTTGAGTGAAGGGAGAGCCAGGCTTGTGGGTACAGAGATAATCTTCCCCCGACTGCCTCTGAAGGTGGACAGTCGGGCAGTGCCACAGGGATGCTGGAAGGGTTTGTCAGAGAGGGTTTCTCTGCTACCCTGATTCTGCGGACCCCCTCTGCCTCTTGGACGGCATCTGTTATTGTTGTTCCCCCCTCTGCCTCTAGGGGTGAACTGACCTCTTGTGTCAGGCGTGACTCCTTGTGATTTGCGGAACCACATTTTTCCACCCTTTTGACCCTTAGGATATGGTCTAGATGGGGTTGAAAAATGGACTCCTACGGCAGAAAGAGTCTTGCCATCTTGTTCGTCAAAGTATCTTTCACTTGAGGTCCAAACAACGCTGAACCATCAAAGGGGGAGTTAGTGAAAGACACCTTGAAGGGGTCTGTGATCCAGGTGTGACGCCTCAAAGCCACACCTGTGCCATCGGCTGCATATGAAATAAGCCACATGGAGGAGTTGACAATGGAATTCAGGGTTCCTAGCTGTGATTTAATTTTGTCCTGAGACCCAGCAGCTGATGGATCCAGTAGGACCTCACCCAGTTCTTTAAGAATGTCTCTTTGAAGACAGGTGAAGTGGCATAAGTAATAGAGCGACCGCATGGCAAAGGTCGCTGATGAGAACATCCGCTTGCTGTACCTATCCATTGTCCTAGAATCCTTATTAGGCAGATGGATAGGCACTGAAGGATCAGCCAGTTCCTTCTTGGTGGCTGCTGCCACCACCATGGCATCAACTGGGACACCTTTACATAAAAATTGCTTATCAGAAGGGGCTGTTATAAATTTGGAAGGCCTCCATGGGGTGGGTTCCATCGAATCAGGGGCCATCCACGCCTTCCGCGCCACCAATTCCATAAGGGAGTTGAAGGGCGGAGACACCCAGGAGGTGGAGGGTCGAGAACCAAAAGCCTCCAGGTAAACCGACTCATCCTCGGAAGGATTAAGGGAAGACCAGTTCCCCCCTCTGTTTAAGGATTTCAAGGATGTCAGAGAAGGAGACATCCTCAGTGGGGGACCTTGGGGATCCTTCCGACTCATCCAAGTCGGTGTCAAATGTGACGGACTCAGGGGAGTCCACATACTTCCTCTTACATGTCCTCTTATGCGGGGGTTCACCTGATGGATCAGGAGAAACCTCAGAAGAGGAGGATATTCCCAAAGGGGAAACCTGAGGCGTTGGATCTCTGTGGCCGGGGGCGAGAGAGTGGGAAGAGACCTCAGCAGGCACTACAACGGGAGGAGCTGATGGAGTTGACCATAGAGCAGGCACTGGGGCCAGTACACAGGCAGGCTAGAGAGCTCCCACTCCTAAGAGCTAGGAACCCCAGCCAGCACTGACGGGGACAGCTCTGAAGGAGGAAGAACTAAAGTCCAAGCTCGGATCCCTCCAAGGATGGCACCATGGACAGATGATGGAGCCGAAGGGGAGGTATCGAGCTCTGGCTCCGAACACTGGGGCAGAGTCGAAGGAGGAATAGTAGATTGTATGGACATAGCCGCTGTCTGATGAGACGGGCTGTGAAGCATTTGGGCCAGTGCCTGAGACTTTAATAGTCTGCTTAAGGTCATGGTTGGAAAGCCTGGAAGACCAAGAGGAATGGCTCCGATGGCTCCGCTCCGAGAGTAAAGGTGACCTCGGAGCTGAATGGATAGATTCCAGAGATGGAGATCTGGACCTCTTGTGTGTGGAGGGCATCAAGGTTGATGGAGCCGATGGAGCGTTCCAGCCGATAGAGTGAGCCGATGCAGGCAGCTGTGATACAGAGGTATTGGCTCCGGCCAAAGCCGATAGTGTCACAGAAGGTGAGCCACCATCTGAAGGCTTAGAGCATTGAGCCAACGGTTTAGGTGGCTTCGAAGGCTTCCCCAGCACGGACTTAGCCCTCAGGATCAACCAGGACTCTTGGGCTGAATGCATGGCATACCGAGCAAGAGTCCAGTGTGACCGTCTGTCAGAGACATCTTCTGACAGCACGAGTCACACTTCTTGAAGCCTGAGACCTTTGTCTCCTTCGACATATTGCTGTTGAAAGGAAAACAACAATTGTAAAGATAGAAAAAACACACACACACTCCCTCAAACAGACAGGGATACAGGGATACTAAAGGTACACTCACACAGCTAAGAATCCCCGTGAGGGAACTAAGAATAAAACAGAAGGGTCTAAGGCCTAACCTAGGGTAGGGAGTATGACTGGGATAAGGGATAAAAATAGGAACTAAAAATTTTAAATAACTGAAAAACTAGCCTATTTAGAAAAAATATATTACTATTCCAGGGGAAAACTAAGTAGAAAACTAAGATTTTTCTGAAAATTATTCACTAACCTGTGAGCCGGTAAAAGGAGCACCTCACTAGCGAAAGCAGCAAACGCATCATGGGATATAGGGTTGCCTCAAGCTGGTAAAATTATCTGAGGTTCGGCTCTGAACCCATCTAGCAAGAATGAAGGCGAGATTGACAACTTAACATCTTCTGAATATGTTTGCAATGAAAAAATGTAGGTAGTGGTGGTGCTGGGTGTGACACCATTTCATTGGTCAGTACAACTCTCTTCATCCTCTTCTACCTTGTCTTGTGCTTGGGGCCCACATTTCTTCTGGCAAGGAGCATTTTAAGTAAAATGTTGTTCAGTCAAAGTCTTCCTAGGGAGGCTTAGAAAATCCTTGGTTGAATCCTTGAGGCAGATACCACTACTGAGGCTGCACGTATGGAAAACATCTTTGACAGAGGAATGGTGATAGATTTTCTTGATCTAGTGATCTGCTTCAACCTTTCAATGTTTGCAGAAAAGCTAGTTTTAGAAATGATAGCAGGAGATTTTTCATCCGGCTGTTCATCAAGAAAGCTCCTTCATACCAGGGAAAAAAGCAGAAGAGCACCACGGCGCCATTATACAAGGACATTTTTTAAGAAAATTAAGTTAATTTTTTTCTTAAATAATTCCATTGTATAATAGCAAGAACCCATAGCTGAGTGCGGGTAATGCTGATTTACCCAGGGTTGGCAACCGTAGGTGAATCCAGCAGTTACCCACACCCAGCCATGGGTTATTGCTATAGTACACAAATAATGGAAATACCATGCTAATTAAGACAAATATATTAAACATGATACTAAACAACTTCTATAAGTGCTGAGAACATTTATAAATGATAAAGGGTAATACACCTAAATAACATCACATAAGCTCAGATCATGAATAGTGAGCTCTGCCACACAAATAATTTAATACTGTGTTTTTATTTTATTTTTTTTTATTTAGTTGTATTAAGTGGAGCTTTTCTCCCTAAGCCATAGCTGGAAATGGGCAATGCCCAGCCGATTAACCTAGTTAAAAATAAAAAATAATAGTAACCATATGTGTTTAAAAATCAGCTTCCCTACAAACCTCATAATGATTTTATAACTAGAAACTGTGGCAAAGTTGCCTCATGACATCTTACAAAACTGACTGACTTCATATGATATGCATGCAGGATTACCAGAAGTCTGCTGCAGTTGCAACTGATATTAGCTTACACAAATACTGTCAGGGATCCTCCTGATAACAGAAATTTAAATTATTTTAGATTAATTCCTTTAAGCATATTGCAAAACTTTGAAGACATAAAGTCTGCATTGCCTTATTTTTGACTAAATTAAACAAACTGCATGTTTTAAAACAACTTGGGTCTATTTTCCTGACATATTCCAAACCCTTCATATTATTGAAACCTAACTGTGATTTTATTTCTATTAGTTTGTTAAAAAAATATTCTCATTAGGAATAAATGCTTCTTTTATAGCATCAACCCTGTTATTTACCATATATCAAAGTGTGTTATCTTTTAATTGCATCATTACAAAAATAGCCCTACCTCTGGTAGCCTAACACCCTTGTGTTAGGGCAAGGGCACTCATACAAATGTTGGTATTTCAGTCTCAGATTATTTTATTTTTGTTTATTTGTTTTTAAACTTATCATAACGTCTATAAATATAAAATTGGGGAGTCGTGAATGTCGTAATCTGAAGGTATTAAGGTAATTGTATGTTCTAATAATAATTATTATTATTATTATATTATTATTATTATTATTATCATCATCATTTCAACACTGGGCCTATAGATCCATGGGGAGTCTGTCCATGTCTAGTTAATTTATCAGTTATAGCTCATGCTAGCCATGGTCATATGTAAACAATTGTCTAGTAGGTTCAGCTACCCAAATGAAGAATATCTTAGCTGGTACTTCAATTCTGGCTAGGTGTGGGTGAAAATCAGCCCAAGCTGACACAACTGATCATGCATTGTCACCCATTTGATTTTTTTTTATGCTTTCTGTTAGCCCTCAAATGAACATGTGTAAATGGTTCATTTGCTGGCCTATACATTCCAGTGCATACCATCTGTCTTTTCAGGAAAGATCTGTCATATGGAAGAGTGTAAATGTGTCACAATCTTCTAGCCTGCTGTGATTAAAAACTCAATATGCCTTCTCCAAGTATAGACAGTATACCATCAGCCATTCAACTCCTCATTATCAGGCTGACTATCCAGTATTCATTCTACTAGTTTAACCCTTCCATGTGTTTGCCTAGGTAGATCTCTAACCCCACCCTCTATGTCAACATAATAGCTCATTAGCTCATTCATTAATTGTTTTGTGCAGCAGGAGAAAACAATGCTGAGTCAAGAATTACAATGAACATAGCTTCAGAGGTGAGACACATTGCATTACATGCCTGAAAAATTAGAATGATAGTCTTAGGAAAACTATGTTGTCCTTTACTGGCATCTTTATTGTGAAATGGGTTTGAGGGGTTTCTGCATTGTTTAGTTGTCCAAAATGCAAGCTATACACTAAGTATAGTATATGGGAATTTAATTTTAAAATATGCTGTCATTCAGAAAAAAAAATCTGAACACACAAATATGGGAAAATATGCTCTTGTGGTTTCAATATTATGTATAATATATTCCTTCAGGGCTAAAAGCGAGACATGGGCAAGCAATTTCCTGTGAGTGATCAATGTGCATGTTCATAGAGTGTTATTTATCCCTTCCAGGTGTCCTGATGTTATATTTCCTCAGTAGTGCTGCTATTCTTCTACTGATATTGCAAGATCACAATGCATGATGCTGCTATATTTACTCTTGAAGAATATTTCTCTATAGATGTGCAGCTATGGATTTAGTATATTTAGGTAACTGAGTATTGTTGTCAGGGAGATTGCAGTGATAAAGCCTGCCACTTACAAAATATTACATTTCTGTTGTGGATTGTAGGGTTTCAGATATCTGGATTTTCAATCCTTTGTAATCGACCAGTTAAATATCTCCAAATGATACTTAGAAGTTTAGGACCAACAGAATGTTTTTTAAAGAGGAAAATATTTTTAAAGAAAAAGTATTTCTGAGTTATGGATACAAATACCATTCTGAAAGAATAAAGAAGGAACAAAACTGCTGACTGAAAATGAGCATGTATATTACTGGATCTTACATTGCACAAATATACTTTCAGATATGAATTTGGTGTTATTTACATTTATTCCTCAGGTCTTGAGAAGAGAACAGTAACATTTTTACAGGCTGGATGCAGAAGCTCCAGTCTTAAGTATAATGTACCATATATGGCAATCCCTGGATTTATACAGTCAGAGGGAGGTTCCCTAAAACATTCAAGGCAGAGTAGGAGGATTATGTGTATTCAAAGCAAGTATATTAAGACAGAGACAGAATGTTTCATGCAGCATTTATGCTGGAGGAAAAATTGAACATTAAGTTTCAAACATGACAAAACAGCATGCATTCTTTAACTTTATTCTGCCTGCTAATACAATGATTGTTGTTATTGAAAACAGACCAAACTTCTGTTCTGTATCCGGAATCAAAGTAACTAATATGATGTCTAATCTTTATTAGTTGTCATGTAGGGCTAGTCATGTAGGTGAAAAAAAAATCAAATGGGTATGGAAGAAAAAAAATGTCTTAAGTATTCTTCCTTATATATCCATTTGCTGGCAGCATATGCAAAATATTTTAAGACACAGAATAAGTGGCAAGATACAAAAAACAAACTTAGAAAAATGTATCCACACTCAACTTCTTCACCATCTCCTCTCAGAACAGCTCTTAACCAGACTTAGAAAAAACAGAAAGCTAAAACTGTCCAGGAGGAGAATGGTATACAATCAGATTAGAAGTGCAGAACTGCCTCTTCCATGAATGTGATGAGATGATGTAAGGACCAGCTAGTGGCCTAGGCTCTGAAGCATCCAACTAGGGAGGATGAGACAGAGCTGATGAAGCTGGTTTACCCATCTTTTTATCTCACTACAGAACTAGCACCTACTGTAGCAGAAGTGCAGAACATACAGTATATGAGCAGGAGATGTGCAGCTGGCTCTATCAAGCCATCATTCATGCAGCAGCCTTCATGCATCATATATAAGAATGTGCACTTTGACAGGGGTACTACATAACAGGTCTTTGCTTGAAAGTCTGACATGCAAAGTCAACATGGCTGCCTGGATGATGCCCATGGCCACAACTAGTTCTCAGCCTACTGATAGGGAAGAAATAGGCATGGTTATGAAGGAGCTAGATGTCTGGTAGGGATGGGGCAAGAAAAAAGAATAAAAAATGTAGTAAAATAGAACAAATCAACTGTTATCACATCTGATGTAAATGCACAATGGAGGACATTAATAACAGACTGATGATAATATTTTGCAAGAATAGAAGTTTTTTTAGTTTTGGTTTTCAAAACATTTCCTCAATGCACAATGAAAACAGAATGACATTGTACTGTGTGACATTTAATGCAATGATAGGGACTAAAGAATGAAATTCTAGACATCTGTGCATATAGCAAATGGTTAACCCTGTATTAGACAGTGTCCCCAAACTACAGAAAAAGGGTCCCCTTCTAAAGACCGAACCACCAATCCCCCGACGCAGAAATCACCGACGCCAGATAACCGACAGCGACAGGGTGTAATGTGTGATCGCGACCAAGGAGTGGTCAGATAAGTGAGTTAGGGGTGCAGGTAGGTTAGTGTGCAGGTAGGTGAAGTTGGGCTAGGGGTGGGTTAGGGTGCAGGTAGGTGTGAGCTAGGGGTGGGTAAGGGTTAGGGTGCAGGTAGGTGTAGTGTCGGACCTTAGGGAGTGTTGTTATGGTGTTCGGTCGGTGATTTAGTAGACCCCAGAAAAAACATATTTTCAGAAAGCAAAATATAGGATTATAAAGCAAAACAAAAGCTTTTTTGTCAAAGACATCTAACAACATCTGCTGAAATATTCTGATCAAGACTACAAATATGAGTAACTACTAACTGTGGATGCAGTCTCATTATACACGGCCATCCCATATGATAAAGAGATTTTTATTTAAAAGGCTTCTGGCAGATGATCTATGTAATGGAAGGAAAGAAACTTTTACATTATCTGAATGTAAGGAACAAATAGACTTTATTTATATTTAACTGCAGTGTTTATAATCAAGTCCAATGTGCAACTGTAGAGATAGTGGTATTTCACACTATAGCATAGTCTTCATGGCTGAAGAGAAGCAGACTTGATCTTTTAAAAATAAACGATTTAGGATAAATATAGTTATTTACATACATGTAAAAAATGATGGACCATTAGAATAAAAAAGCTAAAGTTAATGCTGTAGAATAGGCTGGGGAGTGAGCCTTATGAACAAAGTACAAGGGGAACTTGTATGAACAGCACTACAATTGGTGCTCAGAAGAGTATACCAAAGTGGGCACCCAATTGAATACTAAGGTGGTGTGACTTTTGAAATAAAATAAAATAAAAAAACAACATAATGAGATCCATTAGCATTGTCAAAGCATGTTGCAAGTTTCCAGCAAGGTCATGAAACCAGGGGTCAGGGTTAGGTTTCAAATCAAGTCACTGATATTTTAGGTAGACAATTTGGGGATGGGGGTTGGGGCAAATTAGTCATTATTTAGTTTGGAAGGGAAGGTCAATTATTGTCTGATAGTGAAACAGTATTTGTGGAATCACTTTACCTACAAGCAAGGTTCCTCATTAGCACTCTTCAAGAAAAATTTTGATGAGTGGATGGGAAATAGGAAATCCACCCCGGGGATCACTTCTGTGGCTCAGCTCGACAGTGGCACAGGAAAATAACTTTCTTGGGTGGCATAGGCTAGGGGACCTTGTTGGCTAGGCTTACTTAGGCCCTTGGGCGATAGCCTAGTACCTACCTACCTATGAACACTAGTGAGGGAAGGAAGCCATAAGTGGGCAGGATAGCTAGGTTTTGCTGGAGGTAACAATCACAACTAAGATAGGAGAAGTGGAAGAGAAAAAGCTGCTCATTCACTCACTCACAAATTGAGTATGGGATTGTTGTTATTACTCAGCCACTGACAAGTTAGAGGTAGGTTAAGGACTATTTTGATTACTAATAGATTGTATATACCCAGACTGGGAAGAAAAATCACTGACTCAAGCAAAGGACAGACAGAGGAATCTGATCACTGAAAGAAGGAGTTTAATAAAAAAGATCCAAAAGAATCTGGTCCTCTATTCACACACTACTCAATCTTGGCTAGAAAAATCCATGTCCCTCTCAAACCTGCTGTCTCCTTGAAATAGCAAATACATTTAAAAATACTTTATAAAGAGCATTGCTGCTCTCACCAACAGCATATTACCCTCCTCTGCATAAATAGCATATTACCAACTGCTCACTCCACTATCACATTAACCTCTGACAAATATGAATCCAAACAATACTTAGCCACAAATTCTAACAACTTTACCTTAAAACCTGTAACAATATCTGCAATAAAAAATGTGACTTAAACTTAAACCTTGCTCTACAGCTGCTGACAGCCTCCCACCTGAATACCTCAAGATGGCAGCAGAAGCCATATCTTACCCAGTAACTATTTTAATCAATGGATCCATACAGGAATCCTATGTCCTAGCTATTTGGAAAAGATCAGATGTCATCCCACTGCACAAGGGAGGAAACTCTACAAAATTCTCTTACTTTCATCCCATTGCAGTTCTTTCCCCTCTATCCAAAATCCTAGAAAAAATGTATCCACGCTCAACTTCTTCTCTCAGAACAGTTCTTAACCAGTACTCAACATGGATTCTGCCCTGTGCATAGTACAACTACTGCACTATTATCCTTTTTAGATACTATAAACAATAAAAGGGACTCTAGCAAACTTATCTCTTCCATATTTCTGGGTCTGTCCAAAGCCTTTGATACCATCTCACATAGCAAACTCCTTCAACAACTGTTCCATCTCGGCCTATCCAGTCCTTCACTTCAGTGGTTTAAAAGCTACCTATCTGAAAGATAGCAAACTGTTAAATGCAACGTACTTTTTCTCCTTAGCTCCACATTACCACTGGTGTACCCCAAAGCTGAATTCTTGGTCCACTTCTCTATAATATTTTCATTAATGACCTCTATACCACTTCTAGGCAAGCATCAGTATGCTGATGATTTGAAACTAATATGCTCATCTGACACTCTGGCGCATCTTCTTGAAATTACACAAGAAGCCTTTACCTCTTTTGAAAACTGGCTTCACAATGCCCAATTATTACTCAACCCCCCAAAAATAAACCTACTCCTATTCCTCCCCAAAGCATATCTGAAGGACCAGTCTAGCTTCAATATCTTCTCACATAAGAATACAGAGGTAAAAACTGTATCCCATACAAAACTGCTTTGTGTGACAATGGAGGACAACCTTCAATTTGAACTCTTCATTCAAAATAATATAAAAAATACACACCGGAAACTTGGCATGCTTTATAGACATAAAAAATATCTGATAGATACATGGCAACATACCTTTTCTCCTTCCTCTTCATTACCATTGGTGTACCCCAAAGCTCAATTCTTGGTCCACTTCTCGGTCCACTTCTCTTTAACATTTTCATTAATGACCTCTATACCTCTTCTAGGCAAGCATCACTTATACAGTATGCTGATGATTTGAAACTAATACGCTCATCTGACACTCTGGCACATCTTCTTGAAATTACACAAGAAGCCTTTACCTCTGCTGAAAACTAGCTTCACAATGCCCAATTATTACTCAACCCCCCCAAAAATAAAACTACTCCTATTCCTCCCCAAAGCATATCTGCAGGACCAATCCAGCTTCAAAATCTACTCAGATAAGAATACAGAGATAAAAACTGTATCTAATTCAAAACTGCCTGGTGTGACAATGGAGGAAAACATTCAATCTGAGCTCTTCATTCAAAATAATATAAAAAAAATACTCACCAAAAACTTGGCATGCTTGACAGACATAAAAACTTTCTTAATAACTCTGCTAAAACCACCCTAGCAACCAATTACCTTCTTCCTTCACTCGTATATGGTGCCCCTATCTATATCAAACTTGCAAGTATCTGTTTAAAACACATTACAAGAAAGTTGCTAAATTTTTTGTCAATAAACAATACTATACACATCACTGCAAGGCCCTTTAAAGTTTGAACTGCCTTGAACTGCCCTACTACCTGGATTTTTTACATCTCGCTGGTGCCCACAACATCATTTACAAACCCTATGCCTGTCCTGCACTAAGCTCTATTCTTCCTTCCTATCTCCCAAACAGACCCCTTTGTTCTAATGACAAACAACTTTTCACATTCTATAAACCTCAAAAAGCAATTGGAAATAACCTTTACTGCTATTCTGTTGCTGGAAATGAAATTCTATTCCACAGGCTATTAAAACTATAACTTACCATCCTTCCTTCAAGCATATTCTGAAGGGCTGCCTATTAAACTCATGGCACTACTCATGCTATACCCCTGGTTGGAAATCGATTTTGTCTACTTTTCTGCACCCCTGTCTGCACAGATTCTCTACCCATCACCGCTTCCTCATCTTCACCTGGCTATCCTAGCCTGTCTACCACTTTACATAACCTCTTATCACTTCCTCCTCATTTAAACTAATCTATTTTAATCTATCTCCTCCTAACTAGTTACAATTAAACTAAGCATATGGCTTTTAATTATTACTATTGTGAATTACCAAAAGGGTGTTTTCCAGACCTGTACATAGTGTTATACTTTACTTTTTCTCACTCTTCTCTTTTAACATGTTTTTGTTATAGCTCTGTGACTTACAATATTGTTGACTAATGCCTTGTTGATTACTTTTGAAATGTATAATTGTCAACTGTTTTTATATAATGTTTTTGAAAATGTTTTTTTCTCTGTTAAATGGAGCTTTTCTTCCCAGGCTTCCACTGAAAATGGACTCTTGTGACATAGTTGGACTTTCCCAGTAAACAAATAAGAATAAATAAATGAATAAAATAAAATAATAAGTGAGCTTGAGTACCTTTAGTATTCAGTAAGGGTGTGGAGTGGCAGCTCCTCTGGCTGCCAGGTTGCCATGTGTTTATAATACAGTGGATATAAAAAGTTTACACATCCCTGTTAAAATGCCAGGTTTTGTGATATAAAAAATGAGACCACAATAAATCATTTGAAAACTTTTCCCACCTTTAATGTGACCTATAACCTGTACAATACAATTGAAAAACAAACAAATCTGCTAGGGGGAAAAATATATATAAAAAAAAAAAAAAAAACGTACAATAAGCTGGTTGCATAAGTGTGCACACCTTTAAACTAATAGGTTCATAGGTTCATGGGTGGGTACTAGGCTGTCTGCCCGAGGGCATTTATAAGCCTAGGCAGAGTGTGTCAGCTTTCACTGCCCCATTGATTAATTAACTGATCCTCTGTCAAGCAGAGCCAATGAAGTGATCCCAGGGGTGTATTTTCTGTTACCCATCCACTCGTCAAGGTTTCTTTTGAAGAGTGTTAGTGAGGGGCTCTGCCTAATGTAATTTGGAATTTTGTTCGAAAGCATAGGGAGTCTCGGTGACAGGAATCTATCCCTCCAGCATGTTCTATTTATTGTTGTGGTGAGGTTTAGCTCACTAGAGCACGTGGCTTGCAGTGACTCGGATTTCTTTAGGTGGAGCATGTCCATCAATTCTGAGTTGGACATGGCTTTCTAAGTCAGGCAGAGATCACCTCTGAGTAAGTGATATGCCACTGAGTACAGCCAGAGTTTTTTCAGTCGGGCTGCATAGGAAATATGTTTGAGACCAGTAATCCTCTTGGTGAGGTAGTTTTGTGGTCTTTCCAGCTGTTGGAAGTGTCTTGTGAGGTACATCCCAAATGGGGCATTGTACTCTATGATGGGTCTAATGAGTGACGAGTAGAGGGGCACTATAACCTCTCTATTTCTAGATGCGAACCCTTTAGTAATTAGATGGGCCACATAGAAGGATTTCCGAACTACTTTGGCAATATGATTGTCAAAGAAGAGATTACTATCTACCTGGGTCCCAAGATCTCTTATTACCTCTTCTGTATTAAGAAGGCTGCCACCTATGTGGTAATTCGTGGGTGTTTTGTTTTTCCCAAATGGGATGACTATGCATTTTTTGGCATTTAGCTTGAGGCCATGACTTTGACACCAGGTGTCCGTTTCAGTAACGCCCTTTTAATACTTTGTTGAAGCACCTTTTGATTTAATTAAAGCATTCAGTCTTCTTAGGTAAGAATCTATCAGCATAGTGCAGCTTGACTTGGCAATATTTGCCCACACTTCTTTGCAAAAGCACTCCAAATCTGTCAGATTGCAAGGGCATCTCTTGTGCACTCTTCAGGTCACCCCACAGATTTTCTATTGGATTTAGGTCTGGGCTCTGGCTGGGCCATTCCAAAACTTTAATTTTCTTCTGGTAAAGCCATTCTTTTGTTGATTTGGTTGTATGCTTAGGGGCATTGTTGTGTTGAAAGGGGAAATTGGTCTTCATCTTCAGCTTTCTAGCAGATGCCTGAAAGTTTTGGACCAAAAGTGATTGGTATTTGGAACTGTTCATAATTCCCTCCATCTTGAGTAAAGTCCCAGTTCCAGCTGAAGAAAAGCAACCTCAAAGCATGATGCTGCCATCACCATGCTTCAACATGGGAATGGTGTTCTTTTGGTGATGCGAAGTGTTGTTTTTGTGCCAAACGTACCTTTTGGAATTGTGCCCAAAAAGATTAACCTTGGTCACATTAGACCATAACACATTTTCCCACATGCTTTTGGGAGACTTGCTTTATTGTTTTGCAAATTTTAGCCTAGTCTAGATTAAGAAAAAGCTTCCATCTTGCAACCCTACCCCATAGACCAGACATATGGAGAATACGGGAGATTGTTGCCACATGTAGTACACAACTAGTACTTGCCAGAAATTCCTGCAACTCCTTCAGTGTTGCAGTAGGTCTCTTGACAGCCTCCCTGACCAGTTTTCATCTTGTCTTTTCATCAATTTTGGAGGAATGTCCAGTTCTTTGCAACATCACTGTTGTCCCATATTTTCTCCACTTTTTGATGACTATCTCCATGGTATATCCAATGCTGTGGAAATTTGTACCCTTCTCCTGACTGATACCTTTCAATGTGGCAGGCAACTGAGTACGTCAGGAAAATCCTACTAGGACAGCTGAACTTTATTTGGGGTTAATCAGAGTCTCTTTAATTGATGGCAGGTGTGTACCCAAGAAGACTGAATGCTGTAATTAAATCAAAAGGTGCTTCAACACAGTATTAGTTTAAGAGTATGCACACTTATGCAACAGCTTATTGTACATTTTTTATTTTTTATACTTTTCCCCTAACAGATTTGTTTGTTTTTCAATCTAATTGTACAGGTTATAAGTCACAAGGTGGGAAATGTTTTGATTTAGTGTAGTCTCATTTTTTATATCACAAAAATCTGGCATTTTAGCAGGGGTGTGTAAACTTATTATATCTACTGTATGTGTTTTTGAAATTCTGATGCGATTTTCTTTTCATGAATGTCATCACAATCATTCAACACAGTTTTCATGAAAGAAAGAAACGTACTTCTCTTTTTAGTCTTCCACTTTGTATCTTCATATTGTTCTTCTGTTTTCAAATACCTGTTTTTTTTTTTTTTTTTTTGTTAAGGACCTTTTTGTTAAGGACCTGGACATTGTGGATTTCTTAGAGGTATCTAGGACTGGGACAGTGTGGATTTCCTGGAGATATCTAGGACTGGGACATTTTGGATTTCTTGGTGGTATCTAAGTATTTATCTTATACCCTCACCTCCTGTCTTCATGTTTGCAGTTGACAGGTTTGTACTCCTTAAGGTTTTATAGTCTTTTTCAAAATGTTTTTGGTGAAGGGTATACACTACTTTTTCTGCTCTTCTTTTTCATTCCTTTATCCTACCCTTGTCCATATAAAAAGAGGCTTCCATAACTACCTCTCAATTATCCAGATTTTCACAGACTCTCCAGATTTTCCTCATATTTTTGTTCTTTTGTTTTCTAGCAATTATTGAGGCTTGAAATCATTAAGTAATGACATACATTTGAGTTTCAGATGTAATATCCTTCAGAAAATGCATGCAAATGCAAAGCCTGTTACTCTAGCAATGTTCTAACTTTATAAGAGCAATATTTACAATCTGTTCCTTATTTCAGAATTTCATTTGCCATCATTTATGGCTTTGTTCAGATTTCTTGTGCTTAGAGGTTGACAGGTATGCTCTGTAATTTCTCATACATATCCATAATGGATCTTACCTTTTGTTGTATACATAGATAATGACATCTTGTTTCCACTGATGATGCCTTGCCTTATCCATGCCAGTACTCAATTGCCTCCTTTGCTAATTTGTCATTAGTGGGAGGAAAGGAGAGAAAGTATGCTGCCATCTGACAGTTTGCTGTCTATCAGATAGGTGGCCTTTAACATTAAAATTAGAATATCTGATATGAGTAACACACGTCCATTCCATTGCTTTTGTTGTGGCTACTGTTTCCCTTTTAGTTGTGTACTCCATTCTCAGGTGACTATTTGCCAGATCTGTTATTTAGCATTTTTGTTCCCCTTTGAATACCCTCCAGCAGAACATCAGCTATTCTATATTTGCTCCCCTTGTTCCTTTTTACCTCAGTGTTCCCGGTACAACTTCAGGGGGCTGGGATCATTCCTTCAGTGTGTTGGGAAGGAAAGCTGGATTGGGACAGAGCAGCTGATAATATCACATACTCTGTATTTCATCTCAGTTTTTTTTTTCTGTTTGCCCTAACTGGACAGGGTTACTTTTGTTGTGCTAATCAGATCATGCAATGTCAATTAGCCCCAGCTCCCCCTTCTATGGAGAATTTTTAATGGCAATCTGCAATTTGACCATGGCATTTTCAGGATGCAGACAGAAACCCCACCTTCCTTCCCAGAATGGGTGAGCTGACAAAAAGTTGTTCCTTCCCACCCTTCTGCCTAGATCCTCCAGTGCTGAGGCAATCTGATCAGGGACAAGACTCCATCCCTCTATGCCACTGAGACAAATATTTTGCATTTTTCCAATGAATTTGCAATGACCAATTTAGATCATTCTTTTAAGCTCATCAAGTCCCTTTCAATCATGCCAAGAACTTCTTGAATATCAAATATATTTTGTGTAATCAGCAAAAAGGCATACCTTTTCCATCCAGGCATTCAGCAATGCCACTTATTTAGACTACCGTACAAACTCTAATATTAACCCACTATTTTGACCAAAATGGACTCCATTTTGTATGACAGATGGCACCCTTTTATCTAGTAACAGGATTTTACTGATTTTATGACCCCATGATCCACTTCAAGGCTGTCTAATTTGTTTACATTATTTGTGAGTGTATGTTACAGAGTCATGTGTTGTGTGCTCTGATTTACTCATATTCTGCTACTGTGTGAAAGTCTGGCAGTCGAAATATAAAAGGTGGTACATGTGATAGGTAGACTGGATTTGCTGAGTTAAAGGAAAAACAGTAGTAACTCACAAGAGGGTGAATGAGCAATACAAATTGAACAGTTCAAGGTTCTGTCATTGGGGAAGGGTTATGGCAGCAACAGAAACAAAATATTTCAGGTAGATTATTGCAGTATAAGGACAAGGGCCATTGTGTTCACATGCATTGAGGATTTAGTCACTGAGGTGGTGGAGGGAGTGGTGGTTAAACTATTGAAAATTTTGTGCTTGTGTATTTGTGTTTGGAGGTTTTCCTTGTAATTTGAATCCTATAACTGCAGTTCATGGAGCTTCAACAGTTCAACAATGAATGTGGGATATAGACAGTGAGGTTCAGATACCCCAGATTATACCCATTACTATGAAGCACAGTGATCTCAGAGTTACTATATCTACTTTGCAAGGGAGGAGGCGGTATAGTTCCCTCCTATATCAGGGGACAATGGGACTTGTCTCTTGAAAAAAAATCTGAATAATGAAACAGAGAATTTCATAACTTGCTGCTGTTTAAATAAGATTCTATTTTTCTCATATTAATGGCTCAGAAAATTGTCTATCAATGTGATAGGGAGCCACGAGCTGTGAGATAAAGAATGGGGAAACTTGGTTTCATACAAGTCATTTGAAGAGTCAGTGAGGTAAATATGGTGAGCAACTGCAGAAACTGATGCCTGAGATAAGAGTAGCTAAAGATCCATAACTGAGCTGGAGTGGGTATTATGGGTAAAACTAGAAAGATGATAGTGTTATAGAGACCAGAGGATAATTCAACCAGTTACAAAAAATGCAATGTCTATAGACACACCAGCAGAAGATTCAGTAGTGTAGGATGGGGTAGATTAAACCACAAGATATTCATTGGCTGTGTAAAACAAGTGGTTGAGTCTATCAGAACAGTAGTATAGATGGGTGTGGTTAAAATCAGAAAGAAAATAGTGCCTTTATATAAACAAGGTGATGATTCACCAGAAAAGTTAGAGTTTCAGAGGTAACAAAAATTAGAAAGAAGAATGACCTTATACAGCTCATTTGAAGGTTTACATATGAGAGGTGGGTATTGTAAGTAAAATCAGAGCAAAGATAGCTATATATGAAGATTGATAACAAATATGATGGGTAAAACGAGGGAGACTATAGTTTTATTATACAATTCAACTGATGATTATATCAGTAAAGAGTACGAGTGGATAGTAAGGGAAAAAAAAACAACAGCGTTAATGTACAGATTGGTTTGAAGGTGGCAGAGTAAGACAGAAAAAATACAGCTTATGTACACCAAATGAGGATAGAGTCAGCGATGAAGAAGGGTTGGGGTTAAAACCACAAAGAGTTACTATCTATACTGGGACAGGTGGAAGATTCAACCAGTGAGATGTGATGATTGAGTGTGGTGTATTAAAACCAGAAAGAAAGCAGTGTCTATGTACATACACCAGTCAAAGATGCAGTTGTGTAAGAGAATGGAGTAGGGCAAGTATTTAATTTACTTTGGCTGACCATTTTATTCCCACTACACATAGCCTATCTTCAGTGGAAAACTGAGGAGGAAGTCATACTGACTAGCGCTAATTTTGCTAGATCAGTAGGAAAATTCACTTGCCATGGGATCTTTAATGATTTAGTGAGTTACTACCACCTCAAGCACATGGGACCTTCATTTATTATATAATCCAAAGGATGTCACCTTAGGAATGCAGCACTTCTCCTTATGTCTCAGTATAGTGCCAGTAATGGAACATGAATCTCAGCATCTGGTGTAGGGATAAAACCCCTGACCTTTTGATCTTTATAGCATCAAAGTCGAGTGTGCTAACTGATCAGCCACTTACACTGTTACATGAAAAGCCTAATGTAAAACAAAATACAGTGCCTAAAAACATTTCAGTTGCAGTCAATTAAAGAAGGGGAGAGGTTTATAAAACACTGTTTACATGCAAAACAATGAAAGAATCATTTGAGGTGACAGCAGATCTGGTTAGTAATATCTGAAGCAATGTCTCCGTATAGACATGATGAGGATTCAGTCATTAAGTATGAGGTGTCTAAAGTGGTTAAACCAGAAAGAAAAGTGTGTCTGTATAACAGTCTAAGAGGTGCAAAATTGTTTCAATGGCTGCAGATGAGATGAGATGCAATTTCAAAATGATAAGGCAGTGAAAACTTGGGAATGCAGATATAGGTTCATAGGTTCATAGGTTCATAGGTTCATAGGTTGGTACTAGGCTATCAGCCCTAGGGCCTATACAAGCCTAGCCATAACAATTCCCTGGCTATTTCTTCCCACATTATTTACTTTCCTGGACCCCTGTCTAGCAGGGCGACTGACGTGATCCCTGGGGTGAATTTCCTTTCTCCCATCCAATCGTCAAGGTTCCTCTTGAAGAGGTCCAAAGAGGCACTCTGTTTGACATGTATGGGCAATCTATTCTAGAGTCTGGGGAGTCTCTGGGTCAGGAACCTATCCCTCCAGCATGTTTTGTTTATTGTGATGACAAGGTTTAGATCCTTGGAGTGTGTAGCTCTGAGGGATTGGGATTTCTTTAAGTGTAGCATGTCCAACAGCTCTGGGTTTGACATGGCCTTGTATGTTAAGCAGAGATTGCCTCTGAGTAGACGATATGCGACAGAGTATAGCTGGAGTTTTTTAAGGCAGTCAGCGTAGGGCATCTGCTTTAGGCCTGTGATTCTTTTAGTGAGGTATTTCTGAGGCCTTTCCAGTTGTTGCAGATGTCTTGAGAGGTACATACCAAATGGGGCGTTGTATTCTATAATGGGTCTAATGAGGGATGAGTACAGTGGGACAATGACCTCCTTTTTTCTGGATGAAAAGCCCTTCGTGATGAGGTGTGCCACATAGAAGGATTTCCTGACTGTTGTGGCGATGTGGTTATCGAAGGTGAGACCACTGTCCACCTGTGTCCCTAAGTCTCTTATCACACTTTCTGTGTTTAGTGTACTGCCACCTATATGGTAATTCATGGATACATGTTTTTTCCCAAAGGGATAACAATACATTTCTTGGCATTGAGCTTGAGCCCATGGCTCTGGCACCAAGCATCTGTTTCTGTAAGGCCCTTTTGTAGAGTATCCACATCATTTGGGGATTCAATAATGGCTCCCAGTTTGCAGTCATCTGCAAACTTTGTTAGCCAGAGTCCCTTAGTGTTGACCTGTACTTCAGAGAAGTAGATGCCAAACAAGAGCGGCCCCAGGACTGAACCCTGAGGTACTCCACTTGTCACTTGTCTGGAGCTGGATTTGGAGTCGGCTACTTTTACAGTGTGGGTTCTATCAGTAAGCCATTTAGCAACCCATTGGGTGACATAGGGATTAATGCCCAACTTAGTAAGTTTATCTATGATTCCAGAGTGGGGGGATGGTGTCAAAGGCCTTGGCAAGGTCTAGATAGGCTGTGTGGACCACCTTACCCTTGTCCATGGCTCTGGAGACTGATTCAAAGAAGTCAATCAGGTTCAGGAGACAAGATCGGCCCTTCACAAACCCAAACTGGGTGGGGTCCAGTGTTTGAAGGTTGCCAATGTTTTTGTTTATAAGTTCCATGATAATACGCTCCATGGCCTTGCAGATAAGGCTTGTCAGACTGATGGGACGGTAGTTTCCGGGATCCAAGGTGGATCACCCCTTGTGGATTGGGATAACTGTAGCTCTGCACCACTCAGTGGGCACGAAACCTGAGGTGAGGCTATGATTAAACATGACACTTAGGTGAGGTGCCAGTTCATATTGTAGTTCATGTAGTACACAGCCCGGGATGTCATCTGGTCCCATGGATGCTGTATTCTTGGCTTTAGAGAGTGCGTTATTACTGGAATTTGGCAATCTTCCGGTATTGAGATGGGCCATTTAGGGGGTGAGAGGGGGGTGAAGTTGGCACTGAATCGATCTGCCAGGATATTGGCAATATCTTTCGGATCAGTATATTTAATGCCATTCTGTTTTAGCTCAGAGCAGATCTGAGCATTGCCATTTAGATTCTTGACATAGTTATAGAATGCTTTGTGGTTGTCTTTGGAATATTTGGCAATTTTATTTTCGTAACTAGCTTTGGAGGATTTTATGAGGCATCTCAGTTTCTTACTGAGGCTAGTAAGGGAGTTTTTTGCATCCTGGGATTTTCCTCTTTTCTGCAAAAGTTTCTTCCTTTTGTTGTAAAGTTTGTTTATGGCAGGGGACCACCAGATTGGCTTCCTTTTTTGGATGAGAGCATTTTGGTTCTATTTGGGATGGCACGATTCATGCATGAGTGGATGTGCTCGTACAGTGCCTTAGTGTAGGATTCAGCAGTTGAACTTTCAGTTCCCGTCTGCATGGGTGTCATGAAGTTTGTCACTTCTGACTTGAGTAGCATGAAGTTGGCTTTGGAGAAGTTTTTTATGGTGGTTTCTTTACTGGGGGGTGAGGGTGGGATGTGGATGTTAAGGGTGATTAGCTTATGGTCAGACCTGACTAACGAGGGGTGACCATAGGTATGGAGCATTGATTTCTCATGTTGGTAATGACCAGGTCTAGGATATTGGAGCCCCTGGTGGGACTATGGATTAGTTGATCCAGGGCGTTGGAATTTATGAATTCCAAGAACTGTTTAAAGGTGTTGGGACATGAGTAGTTTTCCCAGTTAATGGCAGGGTAGTTAAAATCACCCAGTATTAGGGTGTTTGGTTCTATCTTAATATTTTCCAGTATGTTTAGAAAGGTGTAGTGAGAATCTTGGGGTATGGTGGGGGATCTGTAGCAAGCTACAGTTTGGATTGCAGTCTTACCTAGTGTTAGTTGCACTTGGAGAATTTCAGACACATTGTGTTGGCCAACTAGCCTGGTGGTGTGAATATCCTTGGTGAATATTGACACTCCTCCACCTTTAGTGTTTCGGTCCTGGTTTGGTGGCCAAAAAGTGTTGTAGCCTGGTATTGCAGGGGTGCTCTCTGGAGCCTTGAACCAGGTCTCAGTTACTGCACAGATATCGATGTTCTCCATTTTTAGGAGTGCCTCGAGAGAGTGCATTTTGAGGTTTAGACGTCTAGCATTGAGTAGCATTACCTTCAGATTTTGCATGCTTGTACCTGTTACGGTGGTGGTTTTGTCCTTTGAAGTTTGCCTAAAAAAGGCACTATAGGGGTGGCAAGAGCCTTAGCCAGTAACCTGAATCCCAGGGGCGACAGGTGCAGACCATCTCTGGCAAAGCATCGTGGTCTGTCAATCATGTCGTCTCAGGCAGACAGATACTGGATCCCATTTGCCAATTGTTGAAGTCAATCATTTTATCCTTATATTGTGGTATCATTCTGGGCGAAGGCAGGATGCTACTCAGGGCTAGGGTCATACCTGCCTGGGCCACATGATCCGAGAGCTCTTCCATGTCTCTTTTCATGTAGTCCAGGGAGGTACGTCTCAAGTCATTCACTCCAACATGGACAATGACACAGTCATATTTGTACTTGTTGTGGAGTGACTTGAGTGCATGCGCTATGTGACGGATCCTGGCACCCAACAGGCAGCTGACTGTAATTTTCTCCTTATTCAACCTGGTGAGAGGGACATCAGTGTACCGGACTATAGAGTCTGTTATTTTGGAGTGTAACTAATGAACTGTTATGGAATGAAACCGGTATACAATCTGAAGACGCTTCACTGATGCATGTGGCAATGATCCTCACTTTTGGACTGAAGTGGTGGTTATTGAATATCAAAGAGATGTACACCCTTGGAATATGATAGGAAAGCACAAGCTCAGAAATGTTAGGTAATAGACCTTTCTTGATCACTGCATTTTGGTACACTTATCAAACATAAGTGAGAACAATACAGAGATAGTTTTTATCAACACCAAGACTATTTTTTTTTTCTTTTTAACTCTGATCTGGCTCACAAATGTAAATAAAGTTGATGGTATCAAACATATAAGTGACAATGTCACAAAATTTGATGATGATTCTGAATGAAGTATCTAGTGCCTAGACCTTGCAAAAAGAAATACAATTATATATGGCAGGATTCCAGTTTCATTTCCAATAATGTACTGGCAATTATTGTCAAAATGGCTGAGTAAGCAACCACTCAAAATGAAAAAATTAGCAGTTAATGGCAAAACAACACTGTTCTGCTTAAGCAGATATCTGAGGGCACATCTATTAACAGTAAAGACAGAATTCCACCAAGACAGTTCACCCTCACAGAGGCTGCATTTCCACATGCAATGCAAACAGACTGGGATCAGCTAGACTCCTTACTACTAGCAGGGCTTTAGAAATTTGTCAACAAAAATATGGAAAACCATTTTGCAAAATTTTCAGAAAATATACGTTTCTTAATATCCAGCCACACTGCTTTATAATATCATTTTAAAGGAAATTAATTACAGAAGTTATTGATTCATAAGTTCATAGATTTGTACTAGGCTAACTGCCTCAAACCCTTCCACTTGTGTCTGTAAGGTAAACACCTTAACTTTTCTGCCAACCCCCCTGCTATAAGGCTTATGAGACAGATGTGGTACCATATGTAAATGTCTCCAGTTTGAGTTGTCTTAAATACAATACAAAGGGGGCTTAACATTGCAAATTATCAACTCCTCTAAGTATCAATGCCAATCACTCAAGAACTTAGGCTGTACCCTAAAGCCAAAGATAATTATAAATATGTATTTAGCTGTATTAAAAAAGTAAGAAACAATTTCCTACATTGCTCTGAACTTGTTCATGATGATATCTATTATACTGAACCAATAAACATTACCAATATTGTTGCAAACAAATTTAGTGCCAATTTCAAATCCAAGACTTTTATCCAAGGCCCTAAAATATCTCAATCCCTTCCTCTCCCAAGTTTTTTAAACATCAATTACTGAAAACCAAGACCAAAAATACTTCTTCAATGGGACCCAACAGCATACTTTTGCTGCTTAATTAATAGTGCTAAATATGCCCTTGTAGACATACTCTTTAATTTGATTTAAAAAGAAGTTATGTACTCACCATAACGTTCCATGTGTGTTATTCATCTCGCCTTCATTCTTAACTGGTGGGTTTGAAACGATCCTCGGTTCCGACTCGGCCGTTTTTAAAAACTTGAGGTCTTCCACTACCTCATAGCTATATCCCTATCCCATCATGCCCTAGGAAAGCTCCCCAGATCTTGTTTGCTGATAAACAATATGTAATAGTACAAATTATTCAAACCTAACAGTAGAGAAGAAGGTCGGAGAACATATTTTCCCAAACTTGACCACTCTGTCCTCCAGAAGCCAAAGGCTAGGGGAAGGAGGGTTGGATGTAAGAATGAAGGCAAGATGGACAACACCCATGGAACATTATAGTGAGTACATAACTTCTTTATATGATGTTGTCCTCTCTCACCTTCATTCTTAATTGGTGGGACAACGTCCCTAGCACCCACTTTCATGGGCGGCACATGGGAGAATATTCTCCAGAACAGTAGACCCAAAAGCAGCCCTGTTCCTGCAGGCCAAATCCACTTTGTAATGAGTGATAAAGGTATGAGGCCATGCCCATGTTGTAGCAGCACAAATGGTTTCAATTGGTAGTCTAGTCCGAAAGGCAGATGAGGCTGCTATGGCTCCTGTAGAATGACCTTTAATTTTAAAGGGTAGATCTTTGTTGTGAGATTTGTATTTAAAGGTAATGGAATCTTATAGCCATTTTGAAACCATGACCTTAGATACTGGAGCACCTTTTTTTAGATTTTGAAAAGGATACAAATATTTGGTCAGATATTCTGAAGTCCTTTGTCCTATGTAAGTAGAAGTGTAATTGTCTATGTACGTCCAGTTGATGTAGCGCATATTCTGCATTGTTGCCATAGTTAGGAAAAAATACTGGTAGTTCTACTGACTGATTTAAATTAGACTCTGAGCATACTTTTGGTAGGAAGGATGGGTTTGTTCGAAGGGAGACTCTGTCTTCATGGAAAAGCATGTAGGGGGCTGTATTGATAAAGCTTGCAGCTCTGAAAATCTTCTAGCAGAAGTGATGGCAATCAAGAGAATTGTTTTCCATGTCAAGAACTTTAGATCACAGGATAATGCAAGTTCAAAGGGTGGGAGAATCAAACAGGATAGAACAAAGTTTAGGTTCCATGGTGGTAAAGGGGTCTTAATGGATGGTCTTAATAAAAAAAGTGCCTCTTAGAAAAGTTTTGCATAGTCTGTGAGACATCAGACTTGGGCCCAAATCACTTACATGAAAAAAAGAAGTTATGTCTTACCATAACATTCCATCTGTGTTGTTGATGTTCGTTCATTCATTACTGATGGGTTATCGGTTCCATCCTCGGAACTGAGCCGGCCAATATCAAGCTCACATCAGCCAAAAACTCTCAAGTCAAGGTCCTACCCAGAATGTTTTCCTCCCTGTTACCTCAGATCGAGTTTGCAAGTTGATAGATAAAAGTAAAGGCTACCTCTGGTCATAACAGACCTACCAGAAAGGAGTACATGAGATCAACCAAGAACCTCTGGATGGGTGATGGAGGGTGGGAAGTAATGAATGAACGAAGATCAACAACACAGATGGAATGTTATGGTAAGACATAACTTCTTTATCTGATGTTAATCTTCGTTCATTCCTTACTGATGAGACAGAGTCCCCAGCTACCTGTATTCCTGGGTGGCCCTCATGGAAGGACATTCCTGAGCACCATGGAACCAAAAAAAGCTCTACCTCTGGAGGCCAAGTCCAATTTATAATGAAGAATAAATGTATGAGGTTTAGCCCAAGTTGCAGCTGAGCAAATATCATTGAGGGAAGCCTTAGCATGGAAAGCTGCTGAAGTTGCCATAGATCTTGTAGAATGAGCTTTGACTCTATGAGGCAAGGTGAGATTGGTTTTGTTGTAGATAAAGGTGATACAATTTCTCAACCATGAAGCCAATGTAACTTTTGATATAGGATGACCCCGTCTAGGACCAGAAAAAGCCAGAAACAGCTGGTCTGATTTACGGGTAGATTTTGTTCTGTTCACATAAAATCGTATTTGTCTATGAACATCCACTGAGTGTAAGCAACACTCTCCCTTGTTAGAATGGTTAGGAAAGAACACTGGGAGATCAGTAGATTGGTTGATAGATTGCTCTGACACCACATTGAGTAAAAAGGTAGAAATGGTTCTCATTGATACCATATCCTTATGGATGATAAGGTAGTTTGATGCATAAGGCCAGAAGTTCTGACAATCGTCTGGACGATGTGATTGCAATCAGAAAGAAAGTTTTTCAAGAGAGATATCTTACATCACTAGAGGATGCAGGTTCAAAGGGTGGAGCTGTTAAAGGTTGCAAAACCAAAGCCAAATCCTAAGGTTGTACAGGTTCTCTGAAGGGAGGTTTTAGGTGGATAACTCCTTTCAAGAAAGTCTTACAGCATCTGTGTGACATAAGTGAAGAATCTTGAAAACCAATATGAAAATTCGAGATGGCAGCTAAATGTACATGGATGGTAGATGCAGACACCCCAGAGTGGAAAAGATGTGATAAGTAATCTAATACCACCAAGACCGGTGCTGACAAGGGGTCTATTTGCTTTTCTGCTGCCCATAGAGAGAAACGCTTCCATTTGTTAAGATAGATTAGTCTGATGGACGATTTATGAGATGCAATAAGAATATTGCACACAGGGGATGAAATGTTTTCATGCCTGGCAATCATAGAAAGTGGAGAAACCAAGCTGTCAGTTTCAGGGTTGTTAGATTGGGGTGAATCAGACCCTGTGGATGGGAGATCAATGTTAGTGATGGATTGAGGATCCATGGTTGATCTAGCAAGTTAGGCCAGAGGAAGGGAAACCAGATGTGTCGAGGCCAATATGAAGCATTGAGGATCACTTTGCTCTTCAACTGTTGTGCTTTCTTTAGAAACTGGGAGATGAGGGGAAGAGGTGGAAAGGCATAAAGAAGACTAGAGGGCCAAGCGTGGACTAGAGTGTCCCTTGGTGACTGTCCCTGAGGGGGGAATCAGGGCAAAGTAGTTGCTGCGCTTGTAGTTGGTTGGGGAGGCAAATAGGTCACAGCAAGGCTGACCCCAGCGGTGAAAGATTTGTGCCAGAGGATTGAGGGACCACTTGTGAGGTTGTAGAATTCACCTGCTCAGTTTGTCTGCTATCACGTTGGGGCTCCCGGGAATGTGTTGCAATCAGAAAGCAGTTGTGAGCTATCACCCATTGCCATATTCTCAAGGCCTCTCAGCATAATGGGTAAGACCTGGTGCCCCCTTATTTGTTGATGTACCAGACCACTGACATGTTGTCTGATTGTATCGCAATAGTCCCTGACAGAAGGATAGAGTGAAATGCTTGCAACACTAGAAGCACCACCCTCAGTTCCAGGACATTGATATGTAAGAGGGCCTCTGTCTCCGACCAGGTGCCTTGGACCAAGTTTCCCTGACAAAGCCCACCCCCACCCCATCAGGGAGGCATCCGTGGTCACCATGGCTATTGGTAGATGGGGGGTGAAAGGGAGAGACCATTATTGGGGATTTTGAGACATCCACCAGAGTAAATCTTGTTTGCATCTCTGAGTCACACTTATTTGAATAGACAAAGGATGTTGTGGAGGGTACCACTGAGTGAGAAGTAGCCATTGAAGAAGTCTCATGTGGAATCTGGCTAGGGGAACAATGGTGATTGAACCTGCCATTGACCCCAATAGCTGAAGTACAGCTCGAGCTGAGGATTTGTGGTGACAGAGCAACGGTTGAACTTGTTGTCTTATTCTCTGAAATCTGTGTTCTGGAAGGGATGCTGTGCAGTTTCTTGTGTCCAACAGTAAGTACCCCTATGAATTCCAAAGACTGAGTTGGGGTTGTGTTGGATTTCTCCCAGTTTATAGTGATTCCCAGGCTTCAAGCTGTTAAGAGAGTATATTGCAAGGCTTCTTCCAGTAAATGCTTGGTGGGGGTGGTAAGGAACCAGCCATATAGATATGGAGATGCCTGGCATCCTTGAAGTTGCAAGTGAGCAATAACCACTGCCATGCATTTTGTGAACACTCTGGGGGCTGTAGAGAGACCGAAGGGCAGGGCTCAAAACTGGTATTGACTGGCTCCTATACGGAAGCGGAGGAATCTTTTTGAGCATTTGTCCATCTTTTTGTGGTAATACGCATCTTGAATGTCTACAGAGCACATCCAATCATCTTCTTCCAGAAGAGGAAGGATAGACTGAACCATGACCATCTGGAATTTCTCTCTTTTTACAAATTTGTTCAGTGTGCTGATATCCAGAATTGGCCTCCAGTTCCCTGTCTTTTTTGGCACTAAAAAGAACCTTAAGTAAAAAACGGATCCTATCTGGTCTGGGGGGACCATCTGGATGACTCCTTTTTATAGCAGCTTTTTGATTTCGTGTGCTGCTGTTTCCCTTCGACTGGGTGGAATGTCAGGTAACACTCTTGATGAGACTGGGCAAAGATGAAAGGGGATGTGATATCCTCTGGATATAATCCATTGTACCCAAGAGTCAGTTGTTATCTTTTGCCAGGCAGCAGGGTACAATGAGAAATGACCCCCGACCACTTCCAGAGGTGAGCAGTTGGGCAATGCTTCAGGAGCACTGACAGGGTTGGCCAAAGAAAGAATCTCTGGAACCCCAGATTCACAGACCTCCTCCGCCCCAAAAGGGGCATCTTCCATTGGAGTTTCCCCCCTCTGCCTCTAGGGGAAAACTCGGCACATGTATCCAGGAAAGAACCCTGTGATTTCTTGTGCCAGATCTTTCCACTCCTCTGATTTCTGGAATAGAATCACTGAGGAGTGGCGTGTCTGACACCAACAGCAGACAAGGTCTTGCCATTTTGTTCACACCATATCAGCATATCCTTGACTTTAGGGCCAAACAAAGAAGCGGCCTGTATGGGGGCATTCATGAAGGAGTCCACAAAGTCACAAAGGCACATCCAAGCATGTCGTCTGGCAACTATCCGTGTGTCTGCTGCTCTAGCCGCCCCTTCCGTTGCATGAGACTTGAGGAGACCTTTCAAAATTAACTTATTCTTCCTCTCATTGAGAGTCCTGGTAGAGAGGTTTTTACAGATCCCACATGGAGGATCTACAGTCAAGTGGGAGGCATTAAGACAGTAGACACATAAGGCACGGCCATCAGAAAGTGGTAACTTATGGCCGCAATCCTTGCACTGCTTGAAACCAACAGAAATTTTCTTATCCAACATAGCTGTTGTGGAGAAGAATCACAGTAGCAAAAGGAAGAATAATGGTTACCCAAGAAAAGGGCAAAAAGAGAAAAAGAAGGATTATCAATGATGGTAATGAAGAATTACCACAAGGTAAGAAAAGAGGGTAATAAAGGGAAAAGACTAAAGGGAGAGAGACTAAAGTGTGTTTTAGGGTAGGAAAATATTAGAATAAACTTTTGAGAAAATTTTAGAGTGATAACAATATACAAACTGTCAAAAAATTAGACACTTAGCTGAGAGAGTGGCTTGACATGGCTGTTCAGCAACGTGGCAAATGAGATCTGAGGTAACAGGGAGTAGAGCATTCTGGGTAGGACCTTGGCTCGAGAGTTTTTGGCTGACACGAGCTTGATATTGGCCGGCTCGGTTCCGTCCTCAGAACCGATAACCCATCAGTAAGGAATGAATGAAGATTAACAACATCAGATTTAGATATTGCTGTCAAATGAACTCAAATGGTAGCTGCAGTTGCACCTTTGTTAAACAGATCTGTCAAAAATTCTAGAATGGAACCTATGGGAGTGGAAAATGGATCCATGTGGTTACTTAATGCCCAAGAAGAAAATCTTTTCCATTTACTCATGCATAATCTCTTCATTGACGCCTTATGGGATGAGATCAAGATATGCTTTACAGATGAAGAAAGGTTAGGGAGTCTTGCTATATTTGGAATCGGAGCAGCCAAACTGTCAATTTGAGGGTTTGAAGAGAGGGATGAAGCATCCCTGACACATGAGTCAGAAGGTCCGGAACTGGGTCCAGAACCCATGGCTCCTCCTGGAGATGAGGTCAAAGGAAGGGGAACCAGATTTGACAAGGTCAGTATGGGGTGTCGAGAATTAAATTGCTTCTCAATTAACTGGCTTTCTGAAGAACCTTAGGTTTCAGGGGAAAGGGAGGGAAGGCACAGACGAGACCCGAGGGCCAATCGTGTAGAAGTGCATCCCTTAGTAACTCCCATGGAGGGGGGATTAGGGCAAAATAGCTGCTGCATTTGGCATTCATGGACATGGCAAAAAGGTCACAGCCAGGCTGGCCCCATTTGCGGAAAATCATTTCCGCTACTTCCAGTTTTAGTGACCACTTGTGAGGCATCAGAATTGGTCTGCTGAGTTTGTCTGCTATCACATTGAATTTGCCTAGGATGTGCATTGCTATCAGAAGTGTTGGGAGGAGGTTGCCCATTGCCATACTCTCAGGTCCTCCTGACAAAGGGAGTAGGACCTGGTTCTTCCTTGTTTGTTTATATATCAAACGAATTACATGTTGTCCTTCAGTATAGCAACAGTTCCCAGCAGAAGACTGTCCTGAAGTGCTTGCAATTCTAGAAGCACTGCTCTCATCTCTAGGACATTGATGTGCAAATGGGGCTCATGGTCCTGCCAAGTGGCTTGGACTGTCCTTCCCAGAAAATGCCCCCCCCCTATCTGGGATGCATCTGTGGTCACTGTGGCTAATGGCTGGGGGAGAAAAAAGGGTCAACCTAATGACACATGAGTGGAGTGAAGTCACCAATGAAGGTCTTTCTTGCAAGATTATGTTATCAAAATTTGGTGGGACATGGGTAGTTCTTGCATGGACCACTGAGCAAACAGTAGCCATTTTAGAATTCTCATGTGCAGAAGTACTAATGGAATCAGAGTTATTGCCGCTGCCATGGTTCCCAAGACTTTCAGAACTGTTCTTGCTTGAATCTTCCTCTTAGACAGTAGGATTTGGACCTGATGTAGGGCTTGAACTCTTTCTTGAGGAAATTTTGCCGTAATTTCTGTTGTATCTAGATATGTTCCTATAAAAATTATATGCTGAGATGGCAACAATGCAGCTTTTTCATAATTTATCATGATTCCTAGATGAGAGAAGAGTTGGAAAGTGGTGTCTCTTGCTTTTTTAAGTAGATCCTTGGTGGTGGAGGCTAGGAGCCAGTCATCCAGATACGGAAACACTTGGAATCCAAGACATCTCAAGTGAGCCGTGACCACTGTCATACACCTGGTGAACACTCTGGGGGTTGTAATGAGACCAAAGGGCAGAGCTTGAAACTGGTAGTGCCTGGCTCCCAGCCAGAAGTGCAGATGACTCCTTGATGGCCTGACCATTTTTATCTGGTAGTACGCATCTTGGTGGTCTATAAAGCATATCCAATCATCTTTTCCCAGAAAAGGGAATATTGACTACAGTGTTACCATCCGGAATTTTGTTTTCCTTACTGATTTGTTCAGTCTGCCGAGATTCAGTATGGGTATCCAGTCCCCTGTTTTTTTTTAACTAAAATGTTCCGGATCCTATTTGGTCTGCAGGGACTGTTTGGATGACTCTTTTGTCTAGTAAGTTTTGAATTTCTAGTTGCCTTTTTCCCTTTGACTGGGTGGGACATCCTGGATGTTCTTTATGTTTGGGATAGGGAAGGTAAAGGGTATAGAGTAGCCTATGGATATTATGATTTGTACCCACTTGTCTTTTGTTATTTCTAGCCAGGCTTCTGGGTACAAAGATAAGTGATCCCTGACTGCCTCCAGAGATGAACAGGCAGGTCTCCCTTCAGAGCTGTAAAGGCCTACCACAGAATTAATTCCTGTTGCCTTGATTTTAAGGACCTTCCTCTGCCATGTGGATGGCATCTCCCAATACTACTTCCCCCTCTGCCCCTGGGGGAAGAGTCACCACTTGTGTCCTGAAAAGCTCTCTGGGATTTTTGGAACCACATCTTTTCTCCCTTTTGACCTTTTGGGTAAGGTCTAGAAGGTAGTAAAAAATGGACTCCCACAGCAGAGAGAGTTTTTCCTTCTTGCTTGCACTTGGTGAGTGTATCCTTAATTCTTGGTCCGAACAGAGAAGAGCCATCGAAGGGGGCATTAACAAAAGTAGACTTAAAAGGCTCCACAAAGTCATGCAAGTTCATCCAGGAATGTCTCCTCAGGGAAATTCCTGAACCCACTGCCCTGCTCATTCCATCTGCTAAGTAGGAAATATGGCTCATGGAGGAGTTAACCACAGAGTTTAAGGGGAGAACTGAGAGGAAACCTTGTCTGAAATTTCTGCAGCTACTGAACCTTGTATAGTAGCTCCTAGCTCTTTCAGGAGGTCCCTCTGAAACCTAGTAAAATGAGTCAGTGATGATGCTCCTCTATAAAGGTGGTCTTACAACTTGCCTGGATAATAATAGATCTATCCGCCTTACTGACCTCATGTGCAAAGCCATGAAACTTCTAATAATTGGCCTAATAAACTAGGATTTAAAAATTCTTAGACTTAGCCCACAACAGTTTGGCTTTCAGAAGGATAGTATCTGGTAAACTTCTTTGAAAGGGTTATAGAGACAATGCAGTACCCACAGCATATTTTGATCTGGCCAAATCCTTTCTTACCATATTCCATGCTGGAATCATACAAAAGCTAAATGCTTTAAAAACTGACCAATATGTGGTAAGCTTGATAGCAAACTGGCTGAACGACAGAACACACAGTTTGAGTTGCATGTGTCACATTAGAAATTATGAAAGTGACCAGTGGTGTCCTCTGGCCTGGATACTGGAAACTTTTTTTCATTATTTACTTCTTAGGTCTTCAGGTAAAGAGCCAAGATCTCTGGCTAACAAAATCTGCAGATAATTGCAGATGACTGCAAATGGGGGGTATTGTTAAATTAACCTCTGATACCTAAACCCTCCAGAATAACTTCTCCCTATTAAATGTTTGGTGCATTAAAATGGGCTCAATCTAAATGCTAAAAAGTGTGGTATCATTATTTTTGGTAGGCATCCCCCTCTTCTCATCATAGTCTACAGACAACACACCACTATAAAACAAAAATGTAGTCGGGCCTAAGAACTTGAGTTGATAACACTCTCTCTTTTGACCATTATATGATAACAGCTGTCAGGAAATCCTTTTATTTAGAACAGATAATTAACAAGGAGTAGCATCAAAGTCCAAAGAGGTAATCACCCCCTTATATTCAGTATTAATCAGACTAATTATTGAGAACAATGTATCCTTCAGGATTTATCTCACTAAATATATCAAACAATTAGAAATATCCCAATAGTTCCTAACCAAAAAGATCACAAGCCTTAAGTCACCAAGCTACCAACAAAGATTGGAAGTGCTACTCCTTTGCTTAGTGCCTTTTAAACATTTAGAGGGGGATCACTATTTCATTTACCACGCCATTAGAAACCATTTTTTTCTGGACCGCCTGTATTCTAAATCCAATATCTCCACTAATACTAGAACCAGAAACCTAAATCATCATCAAATGATAAATTAAACATGGTGGAGGAATAGGTTTATAACCCAACATTTCCCAAATCTCTAGAATAAACTCTCCCTGCAAGTCAAGCAGTCCGACTCTATTTTTTCTTTAAACATAACTTTGATGACTGGAAGGGTAGCCACAAATTTACTCCAGGATTGAATGGTATGGTCCTCCTGGAGAAAGGAGGTGTGGCATGAAGCTGGGTACAGCTAAGATGTGACTCGAAATAAAACTTAGTAGCTGTGGAATATTTATGAAATCTATGAAATCAATGCAACATATACATTTATCATGTAGTCCTTCTTCATCAGATAACAGTGAAAACCATATCATTACCTTTACTTGTTTTATTTAAAATTAATTTATAAAACAATGCCATGTGACCATCCAGATATTACATTTAGCAATAGCATTTAATTCTAAAACCCTTAAAATTGAAAGTGTAAGGGACAAAAATAGCTATAAGCAATGAGTATGATGAAGTCTTCTTCAACGTTGTCACTAGTAAAGGGTTGATATGTATCTGTGCATGCTTTATGAGCAGGCACTTAGTCTATTAAAGATACATGGAACCACTGTCTCTGACTTCTTTGAATATACTGAGCATTTTCAATAGCTAAGGAAATATTCCCTTTCCCTGGGGTTGTGCAGTCTTGGAGTTAGTGTATATAACTAGCAGGGGGTGTGGGGGCACTTGCATTTGGTTTAGCCCGCTCCAGAGTTATTCCTGGGCATTATGCAGAACTTGCTGACATTGCATGTTTTGATGTAACGTCAATTTTTTGGTTGCTGATGTAGCTGGTCATTTGCCCAACTACATCCATCCATATATATTACAGAAAAATCCTGAAGCCATATAGAATAAAATTTTAGTGAATGCCTCACTAAGGTAAAGTGGGGTATTTTATTTTTCTCCACACTTATGTTTAATTGTCTGCTTTAACTGAGAATTCATGTAGTCATAGGTTCATAGGTTAGTACTAAGGTAGCTGCCCTTGTGGGCCATTTTAAACCTATCCAATTTCCCTTTTCGTACTTGAATTAAGCTATTCCATTTGTTTAGATATTGGCCTTACATAGTCCATGGTCGATAATTATATATTACTCATAATGAGAATAACTGGGATCATTCCACAGATAATTTGTGGGGACCCATGAATGGAATAAAGCATTTAGGAGCTGCCTTTGTCCACTAGTAGTTTATGTGGATGGGGAGTCTGTTCCAAAGCACTAGTATCCTCTGCAGGATATACCTGTCCCTCCAAACCATTCTGTTGATGTAGCAGAAAAGGTTTAAATCCCAAGACAGAGTATTTCTGATGCCATTTGACTTGAGTATTGAATTGACCATTCATCCAATGTGGTCCACAACTTTAATACATAACAATGATGATAACACTAAACACAGGATGAACCACATGAAAACCTACTTTCTACATATTTCCTTATATAGCAAAACATTTTGTTTAACTACTGCCATGCTTCCTTAGGTTTATTTGACTATGCAAATAATTTTTTGTCAAAAATGTAATTAATCTATAAATTCCCGTAATGCAGATTTTTGAGCAGAAAGTAATGAAAATTACAGAATTTGTGCAAAACTTCCTGATGCAACTTCCCATTGGCATTGGCCATGAAAGAGAGAAAAACATGAATGGCTTATCCCAACAGGAGTGGTGGTGCTGCGGTAGCGTTGTTGCCTCACAGTAAGACACTGTCCAGTTCGATTCTCAGCTAGAGCGTCTTCTGCGTGGAGACATGCGTGAATGGGCGTACCTTTGTTGAAGGTTGTGCATCAGGCCTGGCAAGCCGGTACGTAAAAATCAACTGCCAATAATTAGCGGACCGGAGTTCTGCTGTGGCGACCCATAACCGGGAAAAGCCGAAAGACACAAACAAACAAACTGAATCACCTCATGATGGAGGCTAATGGGATAGAACAGAACCACAAGCTGCATGCCGATGCAGGTAGATATTCTGTGCCTCATGTTTGAGACTACAGCACACATATATATCTATGTGTGTAAAGAAGCTTAAACACCAATGTCTATTAACACTAATGTTTCTTGTAGGGTGGACTGGGTGAAGTATATCAGGCAGCCTGGAACAAATAATTTAAGAAAAAAAGGATCATATCAGATATTGGGTTAAGTATATTTTTGAGAACATATTACTTAGTTTTGCTAGACAGGAATAAAAATTGTATTTATTTATTTAACATTTGTTTACCGGGAAAGTCCAACTGGGACAGCGCCCATTTTCAGCAGAGGCCTGGGGAGAAATGCTCCAGACACATGTCTTTGGACTGTGGGAGCAGGAGTGGCCTTAGATCAACTGGTGCCCTAGACAAAAGGGCTCCATGGCACCCCCACCACATCACCTGATGCCCCCATCCTGGTCTACCTACCCCAAATAAATACCAGAAAAGCACCCCTGCTAGAGCGGTGCCCTAGGCGACCGCCTAATTGGCCTATGCCTAAGGCCGGCTATGTGTGGGAAGAAACACATGCAAATGTAGGGAGGACATGCAGACTCCACACAGAAGGCACCCCAGCTGAGAACTAACCGCTGCACCACTGTGCCACCCATGTAACATGACAATAGTGTTTCTCTGAAAATATTTATTTTGCTAGTGACTACTTGTTATGGATTACATCATTCATGCAGAAGGAAATAATCATTTATTTCTGTGGTTACATTTATGCATTAATTGTATCTATCACCTTTAAAGGAAAACTAGTTCCTAGTAAACCAGCAAGAAACTGAGATGAGGGCTGCTTGGAAGTGAATGGTTATATTTTGTGGTGTACGTACTTTGTATGGGTGAAATTGTCAGCAATGTGCTAAAGCACTTCATCTATATTATATTGTATGAATATATTGATTCTCTAACCAAAATATGTTGGAACTATTCCATCTGAAGCTTTGGATCTACCCTTACTGTTAATAATATTAATTTAATTTCAATAACATATTGATTGAACAATAGATCCTGTGGTTATACAAAATGTAAAGATCTTATATGTTCTATTTAAGGTTTTATGCAGGCATGAATCAATAGATGCCTTCAGATGTACCAGGTTGCAGAAGACAAGCACTAATGCATCAAGAATTGTTCCTATGCCACAGCTAAAACTCAGATCTCAGCAGGGAATCATTATGACTTTGAATTTTAGTCCTATTTTTATTTTAATTGTTTAGCCTATAGGTATTGGGTCCCCAGCCATAAGTTTAAAACTAGATAGACAACCCTATTAATCTGGGAACTAAGTTTGAGAAAAATTACTGCTACATGGGTTGTGATCTCAGTTGGCTTTCTCTTGCAGTAGCACAATAAATTTTGCAGCTGCATATAAAGATAGAGGCAGCCCCTTAATGATGAGCACAATTCATATGATTTTTACCTGGTTGAATTTCAATTTGAAAAAAAAAAGTTGTGCAGCCCAGTAAAAGGGGGCAAAAGTTGAATGAAATATATTTTGCAAGAAAATAGAGCACATCAAATGAGTATCCTTACATTACAAACACTGTTCAGTCATGAAACCGACATGCAAATTAGGGACAAATGGCAGCCCAGTTGCATTGCAGCTCCATCCTCACTCCATAATGGACATTTTGGTCCCTAAACCAGCAACTTTGGATCCAGTCAGTGGCCTGTTGCTTGGAGAAGTAACTATCTGGCCTGATTTAATTGACTTTGCCCTCCCACATTCAAGGGCATGGACAAACTCCAAGCATGATGAATTCTTCAGAATTCTTCACCACTCCCTGTACATACATATACATACATATGTGTGTATCAATTACTGTGAGTGGATTTTTGTGTTTATATCTGAAGAGGTCAATAGGAAATGATGGAAGCATTCATCATAGAAGCTCCAATGTTTTAATTCCTCGCAGCTTTTCAAACCAATTTAAGGTGGTTTATGGTACTTACTTTGCTGGTTTGATAGTATTACAGGAATCAGGGGAAATATGATTTTTACCTGCTACTACAAAATGATTTACAGTAGCTTAGGAAAGCCTGCACCTTGATATTTATTCATGTTGTATTGTAAGACATTTTCATTTTGGTGAAATAACACCATCAGCCCTAAATGGACATATTTATTTATATTTGTAAGAAAGGGGGAGATTATTATAATACATATTTTTTTAATCCAAAAAATTCTTTTAGCAGTTGTTTTACTTACCGGTATGTTTTCAGATGATATTTACGGTCTCTAATCATGTGAGGTGCTCGAGAAAGAATAGCATTGCGTAAAATTTTTCCAGCTCTGAGAATCTTTTCTGATGGTACCTGATTGAAACAGCAAAAAAACATAAATTCAGGATATTGACATTTTCACTAATTGTTAACTAAGAAAAATCAAATTTATGGCATCAGCTTTTAAAAGAAAAACCTTGTCCCAGTACCTGTGTACTTGTGATTTTAGCAGGGCGTGGTGGTAGCTGTATTTCAATGAAGGGTGTCTGAAAAATAAAATGTGCATGAAATGGAAAACAGAAAATTAGATGAAAAATTATAAATAAATTGTTATGGGAATAAAATGAATTGTCATAAATAATAATAAATGATAAATAAATAATGTTATTTCTTTTAAATAAATACACAATGGCAAGGGAACTGCAAAAAAGTTTTCATTTGATGCATCTTATAAGTAAACACATATTTCATGTTCACTATTTCTGTATCAAGTTTATAGTTCTTCTTGTTCACCCTGCTAATAAATCCCCATGGCAGATTTTTGAAATCCTTTCAATCAATGCTACTGTTTTTATTGTACTGGAGATGCAGTCAAAATCAGAAACCTCAGTTCCATGAAAGACAAAGGGCCCAATTCCAAAAGACTTGTTCTCAGTGTAAATGACCACTTAACAGTGAGAGAAGATATTCTGGAATCTGTCTTCCTGTGTAAGCCTGTTTACAGATATGTCTTATACAGAAATAAATCAGTTACACTAAGTGCAAGTCTTTCGGAATCAGGGGAAATTTATATTGAGAGCAACTCTTTTGGAATCTAGTCCAAAGATTTAAATGTAAACCCAACAGATTTAAATCAATTCATGCCTGAGGAGGCTATCAGTTTCTTTTATCCATTAATAAAACATTACTGCAGTTGATGGCTCCCTTACATCATGGCACTGCTCCTTAGCATTGATACCCTTAAAACCACATCTGATGCCTTCATTCAAACTTGGTAGAACTGCTGAATGTGAACTATAGCATGTTAATGTTTTTGTGAAATTTTTTTGCTTTTCACCTGGGCTGAGCCTGAAATTGGTAAATATTGATCAGTATACAACCCCAGTAAACAAATACATATATGTGTGTGTGTGTGTGTGTGTGTGTGTGTGTGTGTGTGTGTGTGTGTGTGTGTATATATATATATATATATATATATATATATATATATATATACACACACACAAATAAATGAATCTATCGCATAGCAGCTAATCTGAAATCTATGACTCCAGAATGAATCCACAAGGATTTTATAGCCTTAGTAATGGACAGCTCCCTCCCCACCTTAGTAATAGGTGTTAACCCTAGCCCTAATGCTGCCTCTAGCCCCAAACCTACCCTACATCTTACCTTAATAAAAACCTTCCTGTAACACTGCTACTATTCAGATGAATTTGAGGGTAGTGTTAAAGGGAGGTTTTAAGGCTAAGCGTTTTCCTTTTCTGATCTTTTCTATTTTGTTATTTAGTGCATTTGATATTCATGGACAATGATGTTTGCAGATGACATTGTGATCTGTAGTGAGAGCAGGGAACAGGCAGAGGTGACCCTGGAGAGATGGAGATATGCTCTAGAGAGAAGAGGAATGAAGGTCAGCAGGACTAAGACAGAATATATGTGTATGAATGAGAGGGAGGATAGAGGAATGTTGAGGATGTAAGGAGTAAAGGTGGCGAAGGTGGATGAGTTTAAATACTTGGGGTCAATAGTTCAGAGTAACGGTGAGTGTGGAAGAGAGGTGAAGAAGAGAGTACAGGCAGGATAGAGTGGGTGGAGAAGAGTGTCAGGAGAGATTTGTGACAGACAAGTACCTGTAAGAGTGAAAGGGAAGGTCTACAAGAGAGTAGTGAGACCAGCTATGTTATATGGGTTGGAGACAGTGGCACTGACAAAATGGCAGGAGTTTGAGCTGGATGAGGCAGAGTTAAAGATGTTAAGATTTGCACTGGGTGTGACGAGGGTGGACAGGATTAGGTATAATTATATTAGAGGGTCAGCCCAGATTGGAAGGTTTGGAGACAAAGCCAGAGAGGCAAGAGTACGTTGGTTTGGACATGTGCTGAGAAGGGATGCGGAGTATATTGGGAAAAAGATGCTAAGGATGAAGCTGCCAGGTAACAGGAAAAGAGGAAGGCCTAAGATAAGATTTATGGATGTGATGAGAGAGGACATGCAGGTGGTTGGTGTGACAGAGCAAGATGCAGAGGACAGGAAGAAATGGAAACAGGTGATCCGCTGTGGCGACCCCTAATGGGAACAGCCGAAAGAAGATGAGTGCATTTGATATTCTGTATGTTCAAATGTATTTATTTGGTGTCTTCACTTAAATAAGTTTATTCACACAGAATAGAACTGCTAGTACATATGCCTTTTCTAGTGCCTTTCAAACAACTTCTATGGAACATGCATAGATGCTGAAGTGATTCTGTTAAGATAGGTGATTTGTCTCCATTAGTTTTTAAATCAATCCAGGAACAATGTAGGATTCCCCTTATCATCACTTTTACTTACATTTGCAATCAAACTACTAGATGAACTGTTAAGAATGGTGAGGTTATTAAGGGGCTTTTAAAAAACCTGAAGATTAGCATTTTTTTCTGCATAATGTTATGTTCTTCCCACAGATTAAATGCAGTTACTTCTAAAACTGAATGATAGCTATAATTACATATAATATTTTCTGGGCTGACGTTTAACAAAAAATACAAACCCTTACTCTAAATTATGCAATATGTAAACACTTGGTGTTTTTTTTTTCTAGTACATTCAATAAAATGCACAGACGTGGGCAGCTTTCAAAATCTGTCTTTCTCTCAAGAATAACTCTTTTCAGACATAACAAAGTAGTTCAACTAGATCATGAATAAATGGAAAAATACTGCATATAGTTTTGGAATGCAGGTTTTTGGTAATCAAAGAGATTGCATTGCCTTCAATTTTATAAACATCCATTCCACCATTTTATCACCTCTAACTTCAAAACTTTAAAAGTAGCAAAAGTACATAATCTAATTATCTGCTGTTTCCAATATCCTGCATGCAGCATTATACAGACCAGAAATATCTATGTGGACTTGTGTTTCCAGACCTGGAACTTAATGCCAAGGTAGGTATTTTAAAAATGTCAATGCTCTGGATAGAACCAAGCTACAAGGCAGACTTGAAATCCATTAATTTTCAAATAAGTGCCCAGTTCTTTAATCAAATCAGTTAAATTCTAGGTACTTTCACAACACAAATTTTGACAGACTCTTTATCTAGAGCTAATTAGATACCACTAGACACCAAGTCAATATAGAATATATAAATTACATTTGACAGTTGTATAAAACAAAATGGTAATTTTATCTCCATCATGAAAATATTGTTCTTTCTTATTAGTCCAATAAAATATCTCTCGGGTACTTTACTTCGCTGCAAAACTAGATTTCTTACAAAGTGATAACATGATGGATGAAAATGTAGTGAGTATGTTACTTACATAAATGTAAGTTGGTTTTATAGAGGATACAAAAACCCTAACTATGAACTAGATAATAACCAAATACAGCCTAGATTCTAATCACTGCTACTACATAGATCAAATTTGTTACCACAGATTATTCTGACTAAAAATTGTTCTTTTACATACAAAATCTCATATCCCCTACCTGATAGTGGCACTTCAAGGCATTCATTAATAAAGCTGTAACTCTAGAATATTTATTTATTTTTTATTTTATGTATTCATTTATCAGGGTATTACACTCATCACAATAGACCATTTGCAGGCATAGAGTGTTTTTGCAGTATGCAAAATGTATTAATTTTCCTACAGTACAATACTGAAACTATATGAAAGAGAAAATGTTTTATGCAGTTAAATAATTCTGCTAAATACGCATGTTAAAAATTCCCTGTACAATGAATTCTTCCACATCTTGGTTTTGCAAAGACAGTTCCTGACCCCTTGATAATTGCTCAAAATGTCCCCTAAAATAACTATATTTTTATGACAGCCCAAACTGCTACCTTTTACATCTCAAATACAATATGGTATGCAGACTTCTTAATTTGACAGCTTTATTCATACAAAACAATACCATCTAATCCAAAAATTCCATCATGTGTGGGACATAATCAGTGCCCTTTCTGTTGAGTCTTTTAGCAGTGGTGAGATAGTGTATAGTACCATAACAGAAATCTACAGAAGCTCCTAGTGAAGAAAGGACTACTCAGCCACTCTGTTAAACAAAATTTATCAAGTGGAACAGACATTAAAGAAATGATTACTGATTGAAGCTGAGGTTGGTAACAGCACACATAATTAGATAGTTTACAATTTTACAATTCTTCAAGGCTATACGTGTTTCTAGAGTGCAAGCCTTATGCTATTAAGAAGTTTTTCATTTAAATTTCCCAAACATTGCTTAGAAACCTTGTTACCTTTACTCATTTTCTTTTCTTAATTTACAATGTTGTGCCCACTACTGAGTCTTCGGTGCTACTGATAATTGTGTTACTGATAATAATGTTTTTGCATAACAGCTCATACTCTTCCTGTCATCTTGAACCAATAACCATACTTCCCATCTCCATGAGTACCCTGTCTCCTTCCACCCTGACTGACACATCACCAGCATAATGACAGCATAGTCTGCAAGATGTCTTTCTGTATTATCCATTTCCATAACTCCAACCAGCACTGCACTCCTTACCAAAAAATCTATCCAATCTGCTTTCATGAAGTATTTCATTCTTATAAAAAGCAAATATTCCTAATTTTGATGTTTGATGCTCCCATCTCCATATGGCCACCCAACCGTCATATTTATCCCACCTTACTAGGATATCTTTTTCCATTTTTAAATTATTCATGTTTGCATATAATTTATAGCAACATTAAAATAAGATATACTTTATTAGGTGTTTTGCAGACAAATCTATCCTGTCACTCATAGATATCAATAAAAGTCCATGGGCTATCCACACTAGGATATCACAGATATCCCAGTTCTATTCTTTATCCACAGCTGCAATGACTACTATAGCCCATATATATCACTGGCATTGTCTCTCACATACCAAACTTAGAATATTATGAATCATGATTAAACCACCTCTCTTTCTACCACCTTTAACAAATCTGTATCCCAATGTCACCCAACATCTCTTTCTTAGTTTTTACTTTAGTTTTTATTTTGTTTAGCAGAATACCCCACTTTTCCTTTTCCCAATTTTAGCAAACTATCTCTGTCTTGATGGGATGACCTATACTTCCTACATTCTATGGCAGAGGGATCAGTGCACCCTTCCTCCTCTACTATTCCCTATCAACTCCATCTTCCTCCACCTGCCCAGGCTGAGTCTGTAACAGACCTTTGGGCCATGTGGACTATACTGACTCTCAGAGACTAGCTTGGATGATGGATCTTGAGGTATGCACATTTCAGAGTCTGAATAGTTCCTCCCTATTCCCACCCTGGACAAGCTAATACTTTTCAGAGATTAGTGCCTTCCCTTACAACCCTACTCACAAGAGGACAGTCCTAGATATCATACACTGAAGAAGTTACAACAGTTCACACACTGACTATATCACAACAATAAAGAAAGAAAGAAGCACAGACCTATATTTGATCTGATCTAAGATGAGAAAACAAATATTTGTTTGTTGGTCTGAGGTACTTTATACAGTCTATCCACCTTTTGGGAGCTGATGTTTGAGACTCAGGATTATTACAGGTAGCATTAAACACATCATCCAATGCTGGAACGTAGGAGGGATAGGTGTGAAATGAGGTATATCCACTTGGAATGTATCATAATATCTCTTAGGTTTAGGAAGAACATCTACCTTTTCCCACAAAAATACATCATTCATCCTGGGAATAGTCTATAAGAAAAATAATCCTTCACAGGATGTGACAAGGACCATATTTCCTCAGCCGGAGTTATGGGCTTGTGAATCTACAGGAGAAGAAGGTCTGCCTCTGTCTATGTCAGAATCCTCTGACAAATTCTCCTCATGAATTTGTTTGGTTACAATGTCCTCAGGTAAGGATTGACAGCATGTAATATATGCCTAGCTAAGGTTAGAAAATCATCTTTATGAATGGACAGCATGTCCTCAGATGAACAATGTTTAACATTCTGTTTTTTTCTTTGCAAGTGACACCCTGGAAGAAGACCAACTCAGGGAAGGCACTTTAATCATGGTGAAAGTATGGGAGGGAGCCAGAGCATTCCAAAGCTAACCGATTGCTATATCCTAGGGAGGGAGGATACAGCTCATATAGCCAAAATGCAACTGCATTGGCAGATGTCATACAGAATTAGTCAAATGTCTGTGATGTAACTCATGAAAGTTACGGTGATGACATATATAATTCAGAAATTTCTTCATTCAAACACTGTATTCTTTAAACTTACCCTGACCTTAAAAAAAATTGTATGACGTATATTTCATTAAAATAGCAAGTTAAAGAGTTGTGCAATTTTTTTGATTGAATGTAGAACACTTTTGGTTGAATTCATGACTATATGACGAGATTAAACTTTTGTGACACTGACTTCCAAGATGGCTGCACATTGAGTAAACAGCTTGATTTCAGCTCTCCCAGTATCAAAACAGAAACTCAGAAGAGAGAGCCAGTAAACTCATATTTTGGGGTAAATTTCAGTAACTGGCTAATAAGTGTACTGCCTAGATGCCAGCAAAAAAGAAATTCAGAGAATCTGAAAGCAAATCAATCACAAAAGGTGAGGAAAAGCACTGACTGAGAAGAATTATGTAGCTGTTCAGCAAAAAGCAGTGCAAGCTCCAGCTTTAGTGCAAGACATAATTTCCAGTAACCTAGAGGAAAAATAAGTCAAATGTACTCAGAGCTGATTAAAATAAATGAAACACTGAAGGAGTATATCAACTAAAATAACAAAAGACTTGAAAAAATGGGGGAAGTTTTAAAAATATATTCAGATGCGGTAACAAAACTGGAAAAATCAGAGGCTGAAATGAAGAAAAGGCTGACTGAATATGAAACTGCTCAAGAAGAGATGTTTAAAAAATAATAGAATTAGAGGACAGAGCACATAGGGAAAACCTGAGATTTTCTACTGTACCAGAGAAGCTGGAAGGAGCAAACTGTATTAATTTTATGAAAGTACAAATAAGCAACTGGACTGGTATTCCTCAGCAGGAGTTGTTAACTGAAAGGGCAATTTGTGTGTATACTCCAAACTTAGCCATGAAAAAGCAACCTAGACCATTAATAGTAAATGTGCAATCCTACCAGCAGAAGGAGTTGATTCTGACAAAACTGTGGTAGAAGGACAAAGTACTAAAAGTAGGAGAGAGAAGAGTGTTTGTGGAAAATTATTACTTACTGTAGACCAGGCAGAAGAGGAGTAAATTAATTCCACTAATCAGAGAATGTCAAGAAGCAGGTGTGAGATTCAGAATATCCTTTTCTGGAGGGGCAAAACCATTTTTTGATGCAGAGCATGATAAGGAGGCAATACAAAAGTTGGAACAACAAAAAGTGAGTTATGAAGCAGGAGGAGATTCTGCTTCTTGCTTTTCTAGTAATAAGATCACAGAGACTGTGCCAGTGGAACCTTTTCCAATGTTTCAATGGAAATTGCTTGAGAGACAGAAAAAAGCACAAGAGTTGACTAGAAGAACTGGTAGTACAGTGGAAATGCAGAAGCAACTGGATTTGGGAGAGCGAGATCAACAGGAACAAAACTAGCAACTCGGAAGTTGACAAATTAATGTGGAATTACAAAGCATTAATTATATTTGTGAAACATGATAGAACAAGAAAACCTAGAAATATGGGACTTTTTTGATTTTGTTAAACCTGTAGGGGACTCTAAAGCATATTCCCTACTTCATGCCATTAATGTCTAGAAGAACATTTAGGAGAGGGGAGAGGAAGAAAAGTTAACTATAAGTAAAATAAAATGTTGCTCTTAATAGTTGTATTTTATAATGTATGATATTATCTGCATGCTATAAAGTAAAGTTTTAAAGTTATTTTCAAGTGAAATGGGGATACTAAAATAAATATATGCACCTGTTTTTTCCTTCTTTTTTTTTCTCGTTCAGTTTTAAGTAATATAGGCACTATAACAAAAAAGCAGAAATGTCTGGTCAAAAGAGCAGGATACAAGAAAAACTGATGTGCTTTTTTTCACTTTTGCATAGGGGAATGACTCAATTAAGGCCTTTAGCTTGATCTAGTAACACGTTTTAAGAGAAACCAAATAAATAAAAAAGAACATTGTTTAGCAAATACATGAATGCTTGTAGAAGCAAGTCTGTATCTGGTTCTCATGTCTCCATGGAGACAATTTGATAAAGAGCAATAAAAACAGAATACTTATTTCTTTCAATGGTGAAGAGATAGTATTTTTTGAAAGCATTCAAGTATTTAAACAATCTGGGAGAGTAATAAAGATAAGACAAACCCAAACAGCACTTAGTAGAACCACTGGCTGTACCATGCATCTTAGCATGGAAAGCTTTCATTTTAAATTAAACCAGGTTTGTGAGTGTGGCTGTCAGTCAGGGATAATTGTTCCTATTAGGGGGGTAAAACTTTAATATTGGAAGAGGTACATAGTTTTGTGTTAGTATTAAGTTAATAGGTTCTAGGGGTATATTGTGTGCATGTTTTTTTGTTTGATGGGTTTCAATAAAACAAAAGGTTTTGTAAGATGTGACACAGGCTCAAACGGATACAATAAAAAAACAACTGCATAAAAGATCAACTTGTCAAGCATTAGTGTAGTCATGTAAGACAAAAGCTGGAACTAGACACTTAACAAAAAAACTGTCACACATAAAAGGTGGGAATAATACATTTTTAACAGATAGGTAGGTGTGTGTGTGTGTGTGTGTGTGTGTGTGTGTGTGTGTGTGTGTATGTGTAAGAGGTAAGTAGGTAGGTAGGTGTATGAGTGTGAAATACCCTACTTAGGGATAGCAGGTGGTTAGTTATTTGCTCAGGCTCAAACTCTTTATCTTAGTTACATGAAACAATTGCCTAAATCCTCTACCCCAACTAAAAACCTGCATTTTTCATAGAATTGAATTTCAGGTACATTTTCAAGAAATTGAGATTTAGTTGCATTTTTCAGGGAACTGAGTTTCAAGTGCATTTTCAAGGAATTGTGAGCTTCAAGGGAAGAGAGGTTTACTATTGCTCATGCTAAGTCTGTTTAAAATGCGCAACTGTTTTGTTTAGCAAATGGTATCACTATTTTGCTATAGAATTGAAAAGCATTGTTAGTAGCACAATAGGTAGCATACTTCATTTTGATGCAGAAGGCTGTGGGTTCTACTCCACAGCATGTAGATGGAGTGTTGTACTTTAAAGGGGATGGAGTGCTGCAATCCTGAGTATGTCCTCCTTTGGGTAATATGCCTAATAACTATGAACCTGTTATAAGTTTGCCATACATTCCCTGTTGCAAGATTACCAGCTTACATTTTGTTAAACATAACATAGGCAATTTATTCCTCAAGGGCGGCAGGCACTGAATTTGCAGAAGAAGCAGTGATATATAAAGCTGTTTGTTAGCAGCAACCCCTTCATTAGTTACTGATCTCTATAATGTGGAATTATTCAGATGACTTTTACTTCTACAGAGGTTGTACATAACTTTCTTTATCTGATACGTTAATCTTCGTTCATTCCTTACTGGGAATGAGACAGAGTCCCAGCTACCTGTATTCCTGGGTGGTCTCATGGAAGCTGACACATTCCTGAGCACCATGGAACCAAAAAAGCTCTACCTCTGGAGGCCAAGTCCAATTTATAAATGAAGAATAAATGTATGAGGTTTAGCCCAGAAGTTGCAGCTTTTCGAGCAAATATCATTGAGGGAAGCCTTAGCATGGAAAAGCTGCTGAAGTTGCCATAGATCTTGTAGAATGAGCTTTGACTCTATGAGGCAAGGTGAGATTGGTTTTGTTATGTAGATAAAGGTGATAAGCAATTTCTCAAATCCATGAAGCCAATGTAACTTTTGATATATGGGATGACTCCTGTCTAGGACCAGAAAAAGCCAGGAAACAGCTGGTCTGATTTGACGGGTAGATTTTGTTCTGTCCAGAATGCAAATCGTATTTGTTCTATGAACATCCAAGGAGTAAGCAATACTCTCCCCTTGTTAGAATGGTTACAGGAAAGAACACTGAGACCAGTAGGATTGGTTGATAGATTGCTCTGACACCACATTGAGTAAAAAGGTAGAATGGTTCTCATTGATACCATATCCTTATGGACTGATAAAAGGTGACAGTTTGATGCATAAGGCCTGAAGTTCTGTGTCGTCTGGACGATGTGATTGCAATCAGAAAGAAAAAGTTTTCAAGAGAGATATCTTACATCACTAAGAGGGATGCAGGGGTTCAAAGGGTGGAGCTGTTAAAGCTTGCAGAACTAAAGCCAAATCCCAAGGTTGTACGGGTTCTCTGAAGGGAGGTTTTAGGTGGATAACTCCTTTCAAGAAAGTCTTACAGCGTCTGTGTGACATAAGTGAAGAATCTTGAAAACCAATATGAAAATTCGAGATGGCAGCTAAATGTACATGGATGGTGTGATGCAGACACCCCAGAGCGGTGGAAAAGATGTGATAAGTAATCTAATACCACCAAAACCGAGATTGCTGACAAGGACTCTATCGTTTCTTCTGCTGCCTTACATAGAGAGAAGCAGCTTCCATTTGTTAAGATAGATTAGGTCTGATGCACGATTTATGAGATGCAATAAGAATATTGCACACAGGGATGAAATGTTTTCATGCCTGCAATCATAAAGTGGAGAAACCAAGCTGTCAGCTCAGGGTTGTTAGATTAGGGGTGAATCAGACCCTGTGGATGGGAGATCAATGTTGGTGATGGATTGAGGATCCATGGTTGATCTAGCAAGTGAGGAATGCCAGAGGGAAAGGGAAACCAGATATGTGTCGAGGCAGCACTATGAAGCAATAGAGGATCACTTGCTCTTCAACTGTTGTGCTTTCTTTAGAAATTGGGAGATGAGGGGAAGAGGTGTGGATAGGCATAAAGAAGACTAGAGGGCCAAGCGTGGACTAGAAGTGTCCTTGGTGACTGTCCCTGAGGGGAATCAGGGCAAAAGTAGTTGCTAAACGGCCAGTTGGTTGGGGAGGCAAATAGGTCTACAAGGCTGACCCCAGCGGTGGAAAGATTTGTGCCAGAGGATTGAAGGACCACTCGTGGAGGGTTGTACAGGAATTCACCTGCTCAATTTGTCCGGCTATCACGTTGGGGAGTCCCGGGGTGTGTTGCAATCAGAAAGCCAAGTTGTGAGCTATCACCCACTGGGCCATATTCTCAAGAGCCTCTCAGCATAATGGGTAAGACCTGGTGCCCCCTTATTTGTTGATGTACCAGACCACTGGACATGTTGTCTGATTGTATATAATAGTCCCTGACAGAAGGGATAGAGTGTAAAATGATTGCAACGCATAGAAGCACCAACCTCAGTTCCAGGACATTGTGTATGCAAGAGGGCCTCTGGGTCTCCTGTACCTCAGGTGCTCTTGGACTAAGTTTCTGATTAAAGCTCCAATTCCCACCCCATCAGGGAGGCGTGCGTGGTCACCGTGGCTATGTGGTAGATGGGGGTGAAAGGAGAGACCATTGCTGGGGATTTTGAGAAGGCGTCCACCAGAGTAAATCTTGTTTGCATCTCTGGAGTCAAGCACCCTTATTTGAATCAGACAAAGGATGTTGTGTAGAGGTGTGTTCACTGGTGGAAGTAGCTTACTAGAAGAAGTCTCATGTGGAATCTGGCTAGGTGGAAACAATGGTGACTCGGAAGCTTTGCCATTGGACCCTAATAAGCTGGAAGTACAGCTCGAGCTGAGGATTTGTGGGTGACAGAGCAGCGGGTTGAACTTGTTGTCTTATTCTCTGGAAATCTGTGTTCTGGAAGGGATGCTGTGCAGTTTCTTTGTGTCCAACAGTAAGTACCCCTCATGAATTCCAAAGACTGGAAGGTTGGGGTTGTAATTTGGATTTCCTCCCAGACTTTATAGTGATTCCTGTGGCTTCAAGCTGTTAAGAGAGTATATTGCAAGGCTTCTTCCAGTAAATGTACTTGGTAGGGGTGGTAAGGAACCAGCCATAACATAGATAGTTGGAGATGCCTGGGCATCCTTGAAGTTGTAAGTGAGCAATAACCACTGCCATGCATTTTGTGAACACTCTGGGGCTGTGTAGAGAGACCGAGGGCAGGGCTCAAACTGGTGATTGACTGGCTCTTATGCGAAGCGGAGGTATCCTTTGAGGCGTTTGTCCATCTTTATGTGGTAATACGATCTTGTCTTGAAGGTCTACAGAGCACATCCAATCATCTTCTTCCAGAAGAGGAAGGATAGACTGAACCATGACCATCCGAATTTCTCTTTACAAATTTGTTCAGTAAAAAGTGCTGATATCCAGAATTGGCCTCCAGTTCCCTGTCTTTTTTGGCACTAAAAAGAACCTTAAGTAAAAAACGGATCCTATTTGGTCTGGGGAGGACTCATCTGATGACTCCTTTTATAGCAGCTTTTTGATTGTGCTGCTGTTTCCCTTCACTGGGTGGATATGTCGGGTAACACTCTTTGGATGAGACTGGGCAAAGATGAAAGGGGATGTGATATCCTCTGGATATAATCCATTGTACCCAAGAGTCAGTTGCTATCTTTTGCCAGGCAGCAGGGTACAATGAGAAATTACCCCCACCACCTAGAGGGTGAGCAGTTGGGCAATGCTTCAGGAGCACTGGCATAGGGTTGGCCAAAGAAAAGAATCCTGGAACCCCAGATTCACTGATTCTCCTCCGGCCTCTGCAAAGGGGCATCTTCCATTGGAAAGCTCCTCTGCCTCCTAGGGAAAGCTGCACATGTATCCAGGAAAGAACCCAGGATTTCTTGTGCCAGGATCTTTCACTACTCCTCTGATTTCTGAGAATAGAATCACTGAGGTAGTGGCGTGGTCTGACACCTAACAGCAGACAAGGTCTTCTTGCCATTTTGTTCACACCATGTCAGCATATTTGACTTTAGGGCCAACAAAGAAGCCGGGCCTGTATGGGGCATTCATGAAGGAGTCCACAAAGTCACAAAGGCACATCCAAGCATGTAAATCTGGGCAACTATCCGTGTGTCTGCTGCTCTACTTCCTTCCTTTACACATGTAAAGAGACTTGAGGAGACCTTTCAAAATTAATCTTATTCTTCCTCTCATTGAGAGCCAATGATAGAGAGGTTTTACAGATCCCACATGGAGGATCTTACAGTCAAGTGGAAGACATTAAGACAGTAGACACGATGCCAAGGCACGGCCATGGAAAGTGGTAACTTATGGTCGCATTTATCCTTGCACTGCTTTGAAAACCAACAGAAATTTTCTTATCTGGGATACATAGCTGTTGTGAGAGAAGAATCACAGTAGCAAAAGGAAGAATAATGGAGCTACTCCAAGAAAAGGGCAAAAAGAGTAAAAAGAAGGGATTATCAATGATGGTAATGAAGAATTACCACAAGTTGTAAGAAAAAGAGGGTAATAAAGTAGAAACGACTAAAGGAAGAGAGACTAAAAGTGTGTTTTAGGGTAGGAAAATATTAGAATAAACTTTTGAGAAAATTTTAGAGTGATAACAATATACAAACTGTCGAAATTAGACACTTAGCTGAGAGAGTAGCTTGACATGGCTGTCTCGGCAACGTGGCAAATGAGATCTGAGGTAACAGGAGTAGAGCATTCTGGTAGGACCTTGGCTCGAGAGTTTTGGCTGACACAGCTTGATATTGCCGGCTCGGTTCCGCCCTCGGAACCGATAACCCATCAGTAAGGAATGAATGAAGATTAACAACATCAGATTTAGATATTGCTGTCAAATGAACTCAAATGGTAGCTGCAGTTGCACCTTTGTTAAACAGATCTGTCAAAAATTCTAGAATGGAACCTATGGGAGTGGAAAAGGGATCAATGTGGTTACTTAATGCTCAAGAAGAAAATCTTTTCCATTTACTCATGTATAATCTCTTCATTGACCCCTTATGGGATGAGATCAAGATATGCTTCACAGATGAAGAAAGGTTAGGGAGCCTTGCTATATTTGGAAACGGAGCAGCCAAACTGTCAATTTGAGGATTTGAAGAGAGGGATGGAGCATCCCTGACACATGAGTCAGAAGGTCCGGAACTGGGTCCAGAACCCATGGCTCCTCCAGGAGATGAGGTCAAAGGAAGGGGAACCAGATTTGACAAGGTCAGTATGGGGTGTCGAGAATTAAATTGCTTCTTAATGAACTGGCTTTCTGAAGAACCTTAGGTTTCAGGTGAAAGGGAGGGAAGGCACAGACGAGACCAGAGGGCCAATCATGTAGAAGTGCATCCCTTGGTGACTCCCATGGAGGGGGGATTAGGGCAAAATAGCTGCTGCATTTGGCATTCATGGACATGGCAAAAAGGTCACAGCCAGGCTGGCCCCATTTGCGGAAAATAATTTCCGCTACTTCCAGTTTTAGTGACCACTTGTGAGGCATCAGAATTGCTCTGCTGAGTTTGTCTGCTATCACATTGAATTTGCCCAGGATGTGCATTGCTATCAGAAGTGTTGGGAGGAGGTTGCCCATTACATACTCAGGTCCTCTCGACAAAGGGAGTAGGACCTGGTTCTTCCTTGTTTGTTTATATACCAAATGAATGACATGTTGTCCTTCAGTATAGCAACAGTTCCCAGCAGAAGACTGTCCTGAAGTGCTTGCAATTCTAGAAGCACTGCTCTCATCTCTAGGACATTGATGTGCAAATGGGGCTCATGGTCCTGCCAAGTGGCTTGGACTGTCCTTCCCAGAAAATGCCCCCCCCCTATCTAGGATGCATCTGTGGTCACTGTAGCTAATGGCTGGGGGAGAAAAAAGGGTCAACTTAATGACACATGAGTGGAGTGAAGTCACCAATGAAGGTCTTTCTTGCAAGATTCTGTTATCAAAATTTGGTGGGACATGGGTAGTTCTTGCATGGACCACTGAGCAAACAGTAGCCATTGTAGAATTCTCATGTGCAGAAGTGCTAATGGAATCAGAGTTATTGCCACTGCCATGGTTTCCAAGACTTTCAGAACTGTTCTTGCTTGAATCTTCCTCTTAGACAGTAGGATTTGGACCTGATGTAGGACTTGAACTCTTTCTTGGGGAAATTTTGCCATAATTTCTGTTGTACCTAGATCTGCTCCTATAAAAATTATATGCTGAGATGGCAACAATGCAGCTTTTTCATAATTTATCATGATTCCTAGATGAGAGAAGAGCTGGAAAGTGGTGTCTCTTGCTTTTATTAGTAGATCCTTGGTGGTGGAGGCTAGGAGCCAGTCATCCAGATACGGAAACACTTGGAATCCTAGACATCTCAAGTGAGCCGTGACCACTGTCATACACCTGGTGAACACTCTGGGGGTTGTAGTGAGACCAAAGGGCAAAGCTTGAAACTGGTAGTGTCTGGCTCCCAGCCAGAAGCGCAGATGACTCATTGATGGCCTGACCATTTTTATCTGGTAGTAAGCATCCTGGTGGTCTATAAAGCATATCCAATCATCTTTTCCCAGAAAAGGGAATATTGACTACAGTGTTACCATCCGGAATTTTGTTTTCCTTACTGATTTGTTCAGTCTGCCGAGATTCAGTATGGGTATCCAGTCCCCTGTTTTTTAACTAAAATGTTCGGATCCTATTTGGTCTGCGGGGACTGTTTGGATGACTCTTTTGTCTAGTAAGTTTTGAATTTCTAGTTGCCTTTTTCCCTTTGACTGGGTGGGACATCCTGGATGTTCTTTATGTTTGGGATAGGGAAGGTAAAGGGTATAGAGTAGCCTATGGATATTATGATTTGTAGCCACTTGTCTTTTGTTATTTTTAGCCAGGCTTCTGGGTACAAAGATAAGTGATCCCCGACTGCTTCCAGAGATGAACAGGCAGGTCTCCCTTCAGAGCTGTAAAGATCTACCACAGAATGAATCCCTGTTGCCCTGATTTTAAGGACCTCCCTCTGCCATGTGGATGGCATCTCCCATTACTACTTCCCCCTCTGCCCCTAGGGAAGAGTCACCACGTGTGTCCTGAAAAGCTCTCTGGGATTTTTGGAACCACATCTTTCCTCCCTTTTGACCTTTTGGGTAAGGTCTAGAAGGTAGTAAAAAATGGACTCCCACAGCAGAGAGAGTTTTTCCTTCTTGCTTGCACTTGGTGAGTGTATCCTTAATTCTTGGTCCGAAGAGAGAAGAGCCATCGAAGGGGGCATTAACAAAGGTAGACTTAAAAGGCTCCACAAAGTCACGCAAGTGCATCCAGGAATGTCTCCTCAGGGAAATTCCTGAACCCACTGCCCTGCTCACTCCATCTGCTAAGTAGGAAATATGGCTCATGGAGGAGTTAACCACAGAGTTTAAGGGGAGAACTGAGAGGAAACCTTGTCTGAAATTTCTGCAGCTGCTGAACCTTGTATAGTATCTCCTAGCTCTTTCAGGAAGTCCCTCTGCAACCTAGTAAAATGAGTCAGTGATGATGCTCCTCTATAAAGGTGGTCTTACAACTTGCCTGGATAATAATAGATCTATCCGCCTTACTGACCTCATGTGCAAAGCCATGAAACTTCTAATAATTGGCCTAATAAACTAGGATTTAAAAATTCTTAGACTTAGCTCACAACAGTTTGGCTTTCTGAAGGACAGTATCTGGTAAACTTCTTTGAAAGGGTTATAGAGACAATGCAGTACCCACAGCATATTTTGATCTGGCCAAATCCTTTCTTACCATATTCCATGCTGGAATCATACAAAAGCTAAATGCTTTAAAAACTGACCAATATGTGGTAAGCTTGATAGCAAACTGGCTGAAAGACAGAACACACAGTTTGAGTTGCATGTGTCACATTAGAAATTATGAAAGTGACCAGTGGTGTCCTCTGGCCTGGATACTGGAAACTTTTTTTCATTATTTACTTCTTAGATCTTCAGGTAAAGAGCCAAGATCTCTGGCTAACAAAATCTGCAGATAATTGCAGATGACTGTAAATAGGGGGTATTGTTAAATTAACCTCTGATACCTAAACCCTCCAGAATAACTTCGCCCTATTAAATGTTTGGTGCATTAAAATGGGCTCAATCTAAATGCTAAAAAGTGTGGTATCATTATTTTTGGTAGGCATCCCCCTCTTCTCATCATAGTCTGCAGACAACACACCACTATAAAACAAAAATGTAGTTGGGGCCTAAGAACTTGAGTTGATAACACTCTCTCTTTAGATCATTATATGACAACAGCTGTCAGGAAATCCTTTTATTTAGAACAGATAATTACCAAGGAATAGCATCAAAGTCCAAAGAAGTAATCACCCCCTTATATTCAGTATTGATCAGACTAATTATTGAAAACAATGTATCCTTCAGGATTTATCTCACTAAATATATCAAACAATTAGAAATATCCCAATAGTTCCTAACTAAAAAGATCACAAGCCTTAAGTCACTAAGCTACCAACAAAGGTTGGAAGCGCTACTCCTTTGCTTAGTGCCTTTTAAACTTTTAGAGGGGGATCACTATTTCATTTACCACGCCATTAGAAACCATTTTTTTCTGGACCGCCTGTATTCTAAATCCAATATCTCCACTAATACTAGAACCAGAAACCTAAATCATCATCAAATGATAAATTAAACATGGTGGAGGAATAGGTTTATAACCCAACATTTCCCAAATCTCTAGAATAAACTCTTCCTGCAAGTCAAGCAGTCCGACTCTATTTTTTCTTTCAACATAACTTTGATGACTGGAAGGGTAGCCACAAATTTACTCCAGGATTGAATGGTATGGTCCTCCTGGAGAAAGGAGGTGTGGCATGAAGCTGGATACAGCTAAGTTGTGACTCGAAATAAAACTTAGTAGCTGTGGAATATTTATGAAATCTATGAAATCAATGCAACACATACATTTATCATGTAGTCCTTCTTGATCAGATAACAGTGAAAACCATATCATTACCTTTACTTGTTTTATTTAAAATTAATTTATAAAACAATGCCATGTGACCATCCAGATATTACATTTAGCAATAACATTTAATTCTAAAACCCTTAAAATTGAAAGTGTAAGGGACAAAAATAGCTATAAGCAATGAGTATGATGAAGTCTTCTTCAGCGTTGTCACTAGTAAAGGGTTGACATGTATCTGTGCATGCTTTATGAGCAGGCACTTAGTCTATTAAAGATACATGGAACCACTGTCTCTGACTTCTTTGAATATACTGAGCATTTTCAATAGCTAAGGAAATATTCCCTTTCCCTGGGGTTGTGCAGTCTTGGAGTTAGTGTATATAACTAGCAGGGGGTGTGGGGGCACTTACATTTGGTTTAGCCCGCTCCAGAGTTATTCCTGGGCCTTATGCAGAACTTGCCGACATTGCATGTTTTGATGTAACGTCAATTCTTTGGTTGCTGATGTAGCTGGTCATTTGCCCAACTACATCCAACAATATATATTACAGAAAAATCCTGAAGCCATATAGAATAAAATTTTTGTGAGTGCCTCACTAAGGTAAAGTGGGGTATTTTATTTTTCTCCACACTTATGTTTAATTGTCTGCTTTAACTGAGAATTCATGTAGTCATAGGTTCATAGGTTAGTACTAAGGTAGCTGCCCCTGTGGGCCATTTTAAACCTATCCAATTTCCCTTTTCGTACTTGAATTAAGCTATTCCATTTATTTAGATATTGGCCTTACATAGCCCATGGTCGATAATTATATATTACTCATAATGAGAATAACTGGGATCATTCCACAGATAATTTGTGGGGACCCATGAATGGAATAAAGCATTTAGGAGCTGCCTTTGTCCACTAGTAGTTTATGTGGATGGGGAGTCTGTTCCAAAGCACTAGTATCCTCTGCAAGATATACCTGTCCCTCCAAACCATTCTGTTGATGTAGCAGAAAAGGTTTAAATCCCAAGACAGAGTATTTCTGATGCAATTTGACTTGAGTATTGAATTGACCATTCATCCAATGTGGTCCACAACTTTAATACATAACAATGATGATAACACTAAACACAGGATGAACCACATGAAAACCTACTTTCTACATATTTCCTTATATAGCAAAACATTTTGTTTAACTACTGCCATGCTTCCTTAGGTTTATTTGACTATGCAAATACTTTTTGTCAAAAATGTAATTAATCTATAAATTCCCGTAATGCAGATTTTTGAGCAGAAAGTAATAAAAATTACAGAATTTATGCAAAACATCCTGATGCAACTTCCCATTGGCATTGGCCATAAAAGAGAGAAAAACATGAATGGCTTATCCCAACAGGAGTGGTGGTGCTGCGGTAGTGTTGTTGCCTCACAGTAAAATGCTGTCCGGTTCGATTCTCAGCTAGAGTGTCTTCTGCGTGGAGACATGTGTGAATGGGTGTACCTTTGTTGAAGGTTGTGCATCAGGCCTGGCAAGCCGGTACGTAAAAATCAACTGCCAATCATTAGCGGACCGGAGTTCCGCTGTGGTGACCCATAACCGGAAAAAGCCGAAAAACACAAACAAACAAACTGAATCACCTCACGATGGAGGCTAATGGGATAGAACAGAACCACAAGCTGCATGCCGATGCAGGTAGATATTCTGTGCCTCATGTTTGGGACTACAGCACACATATGCTGTATCAGTTTATATATATCTATGTGTGTAAAGAATCTTAAACACCAATGTCTATTAACGCTATAATGTTTCTTGTAGGGTGGACTGGGTGAAGTATATCAGGCAGCCTGGAACAAATAATTTAAGAAAAAAAGGATCATATCAGATATTGGGTTAAGTATATGTTTGAGAACATATTACTTAGTTTTGCTAGACAGGAATAAAAAATTTATTTATTTAACATTTGTTTACCGGGAAAGTCCAACTGGGACAGCGCCCATTTTCAGCAGAGGCCTGGGGAGAAATGCTCCAGACACATGTCTTTGGACTGTGGGAGCAGGAGCGGCCTTAGATCAACTGGTGCCCTAGACAAAAGGGCTCCATGGCACCCCCACCACATCACCTGGTGCCCCACATCCTGGTCTACCTACCCCAAATAAATACCAGAAAAGCACCCCTGCTAGAGAGGCACCCTAGGCGACTGCCTAATTGGCCTATGCCTAAGGCCGGCTATGTGTGGGAAGAAACACATGCAAATGCAGGGAGGACATGCAGACTCCACACAGAAGGCACCCCAGCTGAGAACTAACCGCTGCACCACTGTGCCGCCCATGTAACATGACAATAGTGTTTCTCTGAAAATATTTATTTTGCTAGTGACTACTTGTTATGGATTGCATCATTCATGCAGAAGGAAATAATCATTTATTTCTGTGGTTACATTTATGCATTAATTGTATCTATCACCTTTAAAGGAAAACTAGTTCCTAGTAAACCAGCATGAAACTGAGATGAGGGCTCATTGGAAGTGAATGGTTATATTTTGTGGTGTACGTACTTTGTATGGGTGAAATTGTCAGCAATGTGCTAAAGCACTTCATCTATATTATATTGTATGAATATACTGATTCTCTAACCAAAATATGTTGGAACTATTCCATCTGAAGCTTTGGATCTACCCTTACTGTTAATAATATTAATTTCATGTCAATAACATATTGATTGAACAATAGATCCTGTGGTTATACAAAATGTAAAGATCTTATACGTTCTATTTAAGGTTTTATGCAGGCATGAATCAATAGATGCCTTCAGATGTACCAGGTTGCAGAAGACAAGCACTAATGCATCAAGAATTGTTCCTATGCCACAGCTAAAACTCAGATCTCAGCAGGGAATCATTATGACTTTGAATTTTAGTCCTATTTTTATTTTAATTGTTTAGCCTATAGGTATTGGGTCCCCAGCCATAAGTTTAAAACTAGATAGACAACCCTATTAATCTGGGAACTAAGTTTGCGAAAAATTACTGCTACATGGGTTGTGATCTCAGTTGGCTTTCTCTTGCAGTAGTACAATAAATTTTGCAGCTGCATATAAAGATAGAGGCAGCCCCTTAACGATGAGCACAATTCATATGATTTTTACCTGGATGAATTTCAATTTGAAAAAAAAAAAGTTGTGCAGCCCAGTAAAAGGGGGCAAAAGTTGAATGAAAAATATTTTGTAAGAAAATAGAGAACATCAAATGAGTATCCTTACACTACAAACACTGTTCAGTCATGAAACCGACATGCAAATTAGGGACAAATGGCAACCCAGTTGCATTGCAGCTCCATCCTCACTCCATACTGGACATTTTGGTCCCTAAACCAGCAACTTTGGATTCAATCAGTGGCCTGTTGCTTGGAGAAGTAACTATCTGGCCTGATTTAATTGACTTTGCCCTCCCACATTCCAGGGCATGGACAAACTCCAAGCATGATGAATTCTTCAGAATTCTTCACCACTCCCTATACATACATATACATACATATGTGTGTATCAATTACTGTGAGTGGATTTTTGTGTTTATATCTGAAGAAGTCAATAGGAAATGGTGGAAGCATTCATCATAGAAGCTCCAATGTTTTAATTCCTCGCAGCTTTTCAAACCAATTTAAGGTGGTTTATGGTACTTACTTTGCTGGTTCGATAGTATTACAGGAATCAGGGGAAATATGATTTTTGCCTGCTACTACAAAATGATTTACAGTAGCTTAGGAAAGCCTGCACCTTGATATTTATTCATGTTATATTGTAGGACATTTTCATTTTGGTGAAATAACACCATCAGCCCTAAATGGACATTTTTATTTATATTTGTAAGAAAGGGGGAGATTATTATAATACATATTTTTTAATCCAAAAAATTCTTTTAGCAGTTGTTTTACTTACCGGTATGTTTTCAGATGATATTTACGGTCTCTAATCATGTGGGGTGCTCGAGAAAGAATAGCATTAAGTAAAATTTTCCAGCTCTGAGAATCTTTTCTGATGGTACCTGATTGAAACAGCAAAAAAACATAAATTCAGGATATTGACATTTTCACTAATTGTTAACTAAGAAAAATCAAATTTATGGCATCAGCTTTTAAAAGAAAAACCTTGTCCCAGTACCTGTGTACCTGTGATTTTAGCAGGGCGTGGTGGTAGCTGGATTTCAATGAAGGGTGTCTGAAAAATAAAATGTGCATGAAATGGAAAACAGAAAATTAGATGAAAAATTATAAATAAATTGTTATGGGAATAAAATGAATTGTCATAAATAATAATAAATGATAAAAAAATAATGTTATTTCTTTTAAATAAATACACAATGGCAAGGGAACTGCTAAAAAGTTTTCATTTGATGCATCTTATAAGTAAACACATATTTCATGTTCACTATTTCTGTATCATGTTTATAGTTCTTCTTGTTCACCCTGCTAATAAATCCCCATAGCAGATTTTTGAAATCCTTTCAATCAATGCTACTGTTTTTACTGTACTGGAGATGCAGTCAAAATCAGAAACCTCAGTTCCATGAAAGACAAAGGGCCCAATTCCAAAAGACTTGTTCTCAGTTTAAATGACCACTTAACAATGAGAGAAGGTATTCTGGAATCTGTCTTCCTGTGTAAGCCTATTTACAGATATGTCTTATACAGAAATAAGTCAGTTACACTAAGTGCAAGTCTTTCGGAATCAGGGGAAATTTATATCGAGAGCAACTCTTTTGGAATCTAGTCCAAAGATTTAAATGTAAACCCAACAGATGTAAATCAATTCATGCCTGAGGAGGCTATCAGCCTCTTTTATCCATTAATAAAACATTACTGCAGTTGATGGCTCCCTTACATCATGGCACTGCTCCTTAGCATTGATACCCTTAAAAACCACATCTGATGCCTTCATTCAAACTTGGTAGAACTGCTGAATGTGAACTATAGCATGTTAATGTTTTTGTGAAATTTTTTTGCTTTTCGCCTGGGCTGAGCCTGAAATTGATAAATATTGATCAGTATACAACCCCAGTAAACAAATACACATATATGTGTCTGTATATATATATATATATATATATATATATATATATATATATATATATATATATATATATATATATATACATATACACACACACACACAAATAAATGAATCTATCGCATAGCAGCTAATCTGAAATCTATGACTCCAGAATGAATCCACAAGGATTTTATAGCCTTAGTAATGGACAGCTCCCTCCCCACCTTAGTAATAGGTGTTAACCCTAGCCCTAATGCTGCCTCTAGCCCCAAACCTACCCTACACCTTACCTTAATAAAAACCTTCCTGTAACACTGCTACTATTCAGATGAATTTGAGGGTAGTGTTAAAGGGAGGTTTTAAGGCTAAGTGTTTTCCTTTTCTGATCTTTTCTATTTCGTTACTTAGTGCATTTGATATTCATGGACAATGATGTTTGCAGATGACATTGTGATCTGTAGTGAGAGTAGGGAACAGGTGGATGAGACCCTGGAGAGATGGGGATATGCTCTAGAGAGAAGAGGAATGAAGGTCAGCAGGACTAAGACAGAATATATGTGTGTGAATGAGAGGGAGAATAGAGGAATGGTGAGGATGCAAGGAGTAGAGGTGGCGAAGGTGGATGAGTTTAAATACTTGGGGTCAATAGTTCAGAGTAACGGTGAGTGTGGAAGAGAGGTGAAGAAGAGAGTACAGGCAGGATGGAGTGGGTGGAGAAGAGTGTCAGGAGTGATTTGTGACAGACTAGTACCTGTAAGAGTGAAAGGGAAGGTCTACAAGAGAGTAGTGAGACCAGCTATGTTATATGGGTTGGAGACAGTGGCACTGACAAAATGTCAGGAGTCAGAGCTGGATGTGGCAGAGTTAAAGATGTTAAGATTTGCACTGGGTGTGACGAGGGTGGACAGGATTAGGAATAAATATATTAGAGGGTCAGCCCAGGTTGGAAGGTTTGGAGACAAAGCCAGAGAGGCAAGATTACGTTGGTTTGGACATGTGCTGAGAAGGGATGCGGAGTATATTGGGAAAAAGATGCTAAGGATGAAGCTGCCAGGTAACAGGAAAAGAGGAAGGCCTAAGATAAGGTTTATGGATGTGGTGAGAGAGGACATGCAGGTGGTTGGTGTGACAGCAAAATGCAGAGGACAGGAAGAAATGGAAACAGGTGATCCTCTGTGGCGACCCCTAACGGGAACAGCTGAAAGAAGATGAGTGCATTTGATATTCTGTATGTTCAAATGTATTTATTTCGTGTCTTCACTTAAATAAGTTTATTCACACAGAATAGAACTGCTAGTACATATACCTTTTCTAGTGCCTTTCAAACAACTTCTATGGAACATGCATAGATGCTGAAGTGATTCTGTTAAGATAGGTGATTGTCTCCATTAGTTTTTAAATCAATCCAGGAACAATGTAGGATTCCCCTTATCATCACTTTTACTTACATTTGCAATCAAACTACTAGATGAACTGTTAAGAATGGTTATTAAGGGGCTCGCAAAGAAACCTGAAGATTAGCATTTTTTCTGCATAATGTTATGTTCTTCCCACAGATTAAATGCAGTTACTTCTAAAACTGAATGATAGCTATAATTACATATAATCTTTTCAGGGCTGATGTTTAACAAAAAATACAAACCCTTACTCTAAATTATGCAGTATGTAAACACTTGGTGTTTTTTTTTCTAGTACATTCAATAAAATGCACAGACAGGGGATAAATGTATCACCAAACACCATCATACTAGGTGACTTCAATTACCCTAATATAGACTGGGAACACTACTCAAGCCCAAACACCCTAGCCCAAAAGTTCCTGGAATTCATAAACTCAAATGCCATGGAACAACTAGTCACCATCCCCACAAGAGGAGAAAACATACTTGATCTCATCATCACGAACATGGGAGCACAATGTTCAACACCGGAAGTATACCCCTCACTGGTGAGATCAGATCACAAACTAATCTTGCTGGAGGTCCTCATCCCACCCCTACCTGAAATACAAAAGACCACAGTAAAGAACTTCTAGAAGCCGACTTCACACTTCTAAAGACTAGTGTGGTCTCCTTTAAGGCCCCGAGGCAGTGAAAACAGTACTCAAGCCGCTGAATCACTTACAAATGCCTTCTACCAGCACCTGCAGGACTGCATGGATAAGGCAATCCCAAGCAAAACAAAGACTCTTTGTACCAAAGGCAAGCGTCCAGTCTGGTGGACCCCAGCCATAAACAAACTCTACAACAAAAGGAGGAAGCTACTACAAGATAGAGCAAAATCCTTAAAAGGTAAGACATCCTTGATCACTATAAGTAAAAACTAAGAGCTCTCATAAAATCATCCAAAGCAAATTTTGAGAGAAAAATAGCTAAAGACTCAAAAGACAATCATAAGGCCTTCTTTAGCTATGTTAGAAACCTGGGAGGAAACTCCCAGATATGCTCAGAACTAGTTCAAAATGATGTGAAGATTACTGATCCTACAGACATTGCCAACATACTGGCTGACAGGTTCAGTGCAAACTTCTCCCCCCAAAAGGAGAGATATCTATGCCAAGCGATTGCAGCCCCCAAACATCTCCAACGCCCAAGTGAGAACTGCTCTCTCCAAAGCAAAACACAGCATCCATGGGACCTGATGGTGTCCCCGGCTGTGTGCTCCACGAACTCAACGAGGAATTAAACCCACAGCTAGGACAGCTGTTTAATCATAGTCTTACCTCTGGATACGTGCCCAGGGAGTGGCGCACTGCAACTGTGGTCCCACTTCACAAAGGCGGTGCCTCCACCGACCCTGGAAATTACCGGCCCATTAGCTTGACAAGCCTTATCTGCAAAGCCATGGAGAGGATCATAATGGACCTCATAAATAAAGACATAGGAATTTGCAGACTTTGGATCCATCCCAGTTTGGCTTTGTCAAAGGCAGATCATGCCTTCTAAACTTGGTTGACTTTTTGAAACAGTCACCAAAGCCATTGATGAGGAAAGGCAGTCCATACAGCCTACCTCGATCTGGCGAAGGCCTTGATACAATACCCCACTCGGGTATCATTGAAAACTCATCAGCTTAAATGTTAACCCATACATCACAAGATGGGTTGCAAACTGGCTGAGTGACAGAACCCACAGGGTCAGAGTTGCTGGCGCCATGTCAGACTCAAAGCCTGTCACAGGTGGTGTACCACAGGGCTCAGTCCTGGGCCCACTCTTGTTTGGCATCTACTTTTCCGAAGTACAAGCAAACACAGGAGGTTTATGGCTGACAAAGTTTGCAGATGACTGCAAACTGGGCGCCATAGTAGAAAACACATCTGACACAGATATCCTTCAGAAGGGTCTCACAGAAACGGATAACTGGTGCCAGAGCCATGGCCTAAAGTTAAATGCCAAAAATGCATAGTCATACCCTTCGGGAAAAACAAGGTTACCCTAGCTACCAAATAGGTGGCAATCCACTGAGCACAGAAGAAGTTATCAGGGACCTGGGGACCCAGGTTGATAGTAGTCTGTCATTCGACGCCCATGTAGCTAAAGTAGTTAGGAAGACCTTCTACATTGCCCACCTTATCATGAAGGGATTCTCATCTAGATCAAGGGAGGTCATAGTCTCCCTATACTCATCACTCATCAGACCAATGATTGAGTACAATGCCCCATTCGGAATGTATCTGACCCGACACTTGCAGCAGCTGGAGAGGCCACAAAAGTTCCTCACCAAAAGGATAAAGGGTCTCAAACATCTGTCCTATGCTGCCCGACTGAAAGAACTCCAGCTCTATTCAGTCGCCACCGCTTGCTCAGAGGTGACCTTTGCCTAACATACAAGGCCATGTCAAACCCAGATTTGATGAATATGCTTCACCTCAAAAATCTAGATCCGTCAGAGCCACAAGGGCGGGAGACTTAAACCTCGACACGGCTATTAATAGGACGTGCTGGAGGGATAGATTCATCACCCAAAGACTCCCTATGCTGTGGAATAAAATCCCGGTATATGTGAGGCAGAGCACCTCGCTGGCCTTGTTCAAGAGAAATCTTGACCAATGGATGGGAGATTGCAGATATACCCCAGGGATTACCTCAGTGTCACTGCTCGACAGAGGCACAGCAAAATAATGGGTATAGTTCCCCATACTAAAGGGGTGGCGTAAGCCACAAAACTATGGGCTAGGCTTGTAAATGCCCTCGGGCAGATAGCCTAGTATGAACCTATGAACCTATGAACCTATGAACATGTGGGTAGCTTTCAAAATCTGTCTTTCTCTCAAGAATAACTCTTTTCAGCCATAATAAAGTAGTTCAACTAGATCATGAATAAATGGAAAAATACTGCATATAGTTTTGGAATGCAGGTTGTTGGTAATCAAAGAGATTGCATTGCCTTCAATTTTATAAACATCGATTCCACCATTTTATCGCCTCTAACTTCAAAACTTTAAACAGTAGCAAAAGTACATAATCTAATTATCTGCTGTTTCCAATATCCTGCATGCAGCATTATACAGACCAGAAATATCTATGTGGACTTGTGTTTCCAGACCTGGAACTTAATGCCAAGGCAGGTATTTTAAAAATGTCAATGCTCTGGATAGAACCAAGCTACAAGGCAGACTTGAAATCCATTAATTTTCAAATAAGTGCCCAGTTCTTTAATCAAATCAGTTAAATTCTAGGTACTTTCACAACACAAATTCTGACAGACTCTTTATCTAGAGCTAATTAGATACCACTAGACACCAAGTCAGTATAGAATATATAAATTACATTTGACAGTTTTGTAAAACAAAATGGTAATTTCATCTCCATCATGAAAATATTGTTCTTTCTTATTAGTCCAATAAAATATCTCTCGGGTACTTTACTTTGCTGCAAAACTAGATTTCTTGCAAAGTGATAACATGATGGATGAAAATGTAGTGAGTATGTTACTTACATAAATGTAAGTTGGTTTTATAGATGATACAAAAACCCTAACTATGAACTTGGTAATAACCAAATACAGCCTAGATTCTAATCACTGCTACTATATAGATCAAATTTGTTACCACAGATTATTCTGACTAAAAATTGTTCTTTCACATACAAAATCTCATATCCCCTACCTGATAGTGGCACTTCAAGGCATTCATTAATAAAGCTGTAACTCTAAAATATTTATTTATTTTTTATTTTATGTATTTATTTATCAGGGTATTATACTCATCACAATAGACCATTTGCAGGCATAGAGTGTTTTTGCAGTATGCAAAATGTATTAATTTTCCTACAGTACAATACTGGAACTATATGAAAGAGAAAAGGTTTTATACAGTTAAAGAATTCTGCTAAATACTCATGTTAAAAATTCCCTGTACAATGAATTCTTCCACATCTTGGTTTTGCAAAGACAGTTCCTGACCCCTTGATAATTGCTCAAAATGTCCCCTAAAATAACTATATTTTTATGACAGTCCCAAACTGCTACCTTTTACATTTCAAATGCAATATGGTATGCAGACTTCTTAATTTGACAGCTTTATTCATACAAAACAATACCATCTAATCCAAAAATTCCATCATGTGTGGGACATAATCAGTGCCCTTTCTGTTGAGTCTTTTAGCAGTGGTGAGATAGTGTATAGTACTATAACATAAATCTACAGAAGCTCCTAGTGAAGAAAGGACTACTCAGCCACTCTGTTAAACAAAATTTATCAAGTGGAACAGTACTGATTGAAGCTGAGGTTGGTAACAGGACACATAATTAGATAGTTTACAATTTTACAATTCTTCAAGGCTATACGTGCTTCTAGAGTGCAAGCCTTATGCTATTAAGAAGTTTTTCATTTAAATTTCCCAAACATTGCTTAGAAACCTTGTTACCTTTACTCATTTTCTTTTCTTAATTTACAATGTTGTGCCCACTACTGAGTCTTCGGTGCTACTGATAATTTGTTTTTGCATAACAGCTCATACTCTTCCTGTCATCTTGAACCAATAACCATACTTCCCATCTCCATGAGTACCCTGTCTCCTCCCACCCTGACTGACACATCACCAGCATAATGACAGCATAGTCTGCAAGATGTATTTCTGTATTATCCATTTCCATAACTCCAACCAGCACTGCACTCCTTACCAAAACATCTATCCAATCTGCTTTCATGAAGTATTTCATTTTTATAAAAAGCAAATATTCCTAATTTTGATGTTTGATGCTCCCATCTCCATATGGCCACCCAACTGTCATATTTTTCCCACCTTACTAGGATGTCTTTTTCCATTTTTAAATTATTCATGTTTGCATATAATTTATAGCAACATTAAAATAAGATATACTTTATTAGGTGTTTTGCAGACAAATCTATCTTGTCACTCATAGATATCAATAAAAGTCCATGGGCTATCCACACTAGGATATCACAGATATCCCAGTTCTATTCTTTATCCACAGCTGCATGACTACTATAGCCCATATATATCACATACCGAACTTAGAATATTATGAATCATGATTAAACCACCTCTCTTTCTACCACCTTTAACAAATCTGTATCCCAATGTCACCCAATGATTCCCCCCATTTTCAACATCTCTTTCTTAGTTTTTACTTTGTTTAGCAGAATAACCCACTTTTCCTTTTCCCAATTTTAGCAAACTGTCTCTGTCTTGATGGGATGACCTATACTTCCTACATTCTATGGCAGAGAGATCAGTGCACCCTTCCTCCTCTACTATTCCCTATCAGCTCCATCTTCCTCCACCTGCCCAGGCTGAGTCTGTAACAGACCTTTGGGCCATGTGGACTATACTGACTCTCAGAGACTAGCTTGGATGATGGATCTTGAGGTATGCACATTTCAGAGTCTGAATAGTTCCTCCCTATTCCCACCCTGGACAAGCTAATACTTTCCAGAGATTAGTGCCTTCCCTTACAACCCTACTCACAAGAGGACAGTCCTAGATATCATACACTGAAGAAGTTACAACAGTTCACACACTGACTATATCACAGCAATAAAGAAAGAAGCACAGACCTATATTTGATCTGATCTAAGATGAGAAAACAAATATTTGTTTGTTGGTCTGAGGTACTTTATACAGTCTATCCACCTTTTTGGAGCTGATGTTTGAGACTCAGGATTATTACAGGTAGCATTAAACATATCATCCAATGCTGGAAAATAGGAGGGATAGGTGTGAAATGAGGTATATCCACTTGGAATGTATCATAATATCTCTTAGGTTTAGGAAGAACATCTACCTGTTCCCACAAAAAGTGTACTGCCTAGATGCCAGCAAAAAAGAAATCCAGAGAATCTGAAAGCAAATCAATCATAAAAGGTGAGGAAAAGAACTGACTGAGAATAATTATGCAGGTGTTCAGCAAAAAGCAGTGCAAGCCCCAGCTTTAGTGCAAGACATAATTTCCAGTAACCTAAAGGAAAAATAAGTCAAATGTACTCAGAGCTGATTAAAATAAATGAAACACTGAAGGAGTATATCAACTAAAATAACAAAAGACTTGAAAAATTGGGGGAAGTTTTAAAAATATATTCAGATGAGGTGACAAAACTGGAAAAATCAGAGGTTAAATGAAGAAAAGGCTGACTGAATATGAAACTGCTCAAGAAAAGTTTAAAAAATAATAGAATTAGAGGACGGAGCACATAGGGAAAATCTGAGATTTTCTGCTGTACCAGAGAAGCTAGAAGGAGCAAACTGTATTAATTTTATGAAAGTACAAATAAGCAACTGGACTGGTATTCCACAGCAGGAGTTGTTAACTGAAAGGGAAATTTGAGTGTATACTCCAAACTTGGCCATGAAAAAGCAACCTAGACCATTAATAGTAAATATGCAATCCAACCAGCAGAAGGAATTGATTCTGACAAAACTGTGGTAGAAGGACAAAGTACTAAAAGTAGGAGAGAGAAGAGTGTTTGTGGAAAATTATTACTTACTGTAGACCAGGCAGAAGAGGAGTAAATTAATTCCACTAATCAGGGAATGTCAAGAAGCAGGTGTGAGATTCAGAATATCCTTTCCTGGAGGGGCAAAACCATTTTTTGATGCAGAGCATGATAAGGAGGCAATACAAAAGTTTGAACAACAAAAAGTGAGTTATGAAGCAGGAGGAGATTCTGCTTCTTGTTTTTCTAGTAATAAGATCACAGAGACTGTGCCAGTGGAACCTTTTCCAATGTTTCAATGGAAATTGCTTGAGAGACAGAAAAAAGCACAAGAGTTGACTAGAAGAACTGGGAGTACAGTGGAAATGCAGAAGCAACTGGATTTGGGAGAGCGAGATCAAAAGGAATAAAACTAGCAACTCGGAAGTTAACAAATTAAAGTGGAATTACAAAGCATTAATTATATTTGTGAAACATGATAGAACAAGAAAACCTAGAAATATGGGACTTTTTTGATTTTGTTAAACCTGTAGGGGACTCTAAAGCATATCCCCTACTTCATGCCATTAATGTCTAGAAGAACATTTAGGAGAGGGGAGAGGAAGAAAAAGTTAACTATAAGTAAAATAAAATGTTGCTCTTAATAGTTGTGTTTTATAATGTATGATATTATCTGCATGCTATAAAGTAAAGTTTTAAAGTTATTTTCAAGTGAAATGGGGATACTAAAATAAATATATGCACCTGTTTTTTCCTTCTTTCTTTTTTTTTGTTCAATTTTAAGTAATATAGGCACTATAACAAAAAAGCAGAAATGTCTGGTCAAAAGAACAGGATACAAGAAAAACTGATGTGCTTTTTTTCACTTTTGCATAGGGGAATGACTCAATTAAGGCCTTTAGCTTGATCTAGTAACAAGTTTTAAGAGAAACCAAATAAATAAAAAAGAACATTGTCTAGCAAATACATGAATGCTTGTAGAAGCAAGTCTGTATCTGGTTCTCATGTCTCCATGGAGACAATTTGATAAAGAGCAATAAAAACAGAATACTTATTTCTTCCAATGGTGAAGAGATAGTATTTTTTGAAAGCATTCAAGTGTTTAAACAATCTGGGAGAGTAATAAAGATAAGACAAACCCAAACAGCACTTAGTAGAAGCACTGGCTGTACCATGCATCTTAGCATGGAAAGCCTTCATTTTAATTTAAACCAGGTTTGTGAGTGTGGCTGTCAGTCAGGGATAATTGTTCCTATTAGGGGGGTAAAACTTTAATATTGGAAGAGGTACATAGTTTTGTGTTAGTATTAAGTTAATAGGTTCTATGGGTATATTGTGTGCATGTTTTTTTGTTTGATGGGTTTCAATAAAACAAAAAGTTTTGTAAGATGTGACACAGGCTCAAATGGATATAATAAAAAACAACTGCATAAAAGATCAACCTGTCAAGCATTAGTGTATTCATGTAAGACAAAAGCTGGAACTAGACACTTAACAAAAAAACTGTCACACATAAAAGGTGGGAATAATACATTTTTAAGAGATAGGTAGGTGTGTGTGTGTGTGTGTGTGTGTGTGTGTGTGTGTGTGTGTGTGTGTGTGTGTGTGTGTGTGTGTGTGTGTGTGTGTGTGTATGTGTAAGAGGTAAGTAGGTAGGTAGGTGTATGAGTGTGAAATACCCTACTTAGGGATAGCAGGTGGTTAGTTATTTGCTCAGGCTCAAACTCTTTACCTTAGTTACATGAAACAATTGCCTAAATCCTCTACCCCAACTAAAAACCTGCATTTTTCATATAATTGAATTTCAGGTGCATTTTCAAGAAATTGAGATTTAGGTGCATTTTTCAGGGAACTGAGTTTCAAGTGCATTTTCAAGGAATCGTGAGCTTCAAGGGAAGAGAGGTTTACTATTGCTCATACTAAGTCTGTTTAAAATGTGCAACTGTTTTGTTTAGCAAATGGTATTTATAGAATTGAAAAGCATTGTTAGTAGCACAATAGGTAGCATACTTCATTTTGATGCAGAAGGCTGTGGGTTCTACTCCACAGCATGTAGATGGAGTGTTGTACTTTAAGGGGGATGGGGTGCTGCAATCCTGAGTATGTCCTCCTTTGGGTGATATGCCTAATAACTATGAACCTGTTATAAGTTTGCCATACATTCCCTGTTGCAAGATTACCAGCTTACATTTTGTTAAACACAACATAGGCAATTTATTCCTCAAGGGCGGCAGGCACTGAATTTGCAGAAGAAGCAGTGATATATAAAGCTGTTTGTTAGCAGCAACCTCTTCATTAGTTACATATCTCTATAATGTGGAATTATTCAGATGACTTTTACTTCTACAGAGGTTGTACATAACTGATATTGGTGGATTGTAATGACAGAAGTATGAGAGTCTTTGTGGTTGAAATATTCTGAATTGGGCAGTTTTGTCTTTATTGGTTTAGATGTTTTCATAGGATCATAGGAGATTATTAGGCTATCGACTCATGTCATCCCAATGTAATACCATACAAATGATAGTCAATACCCACAATTGCATTTAGTGATGACTGCCTATGTCCAGGAGGGTTGTGGGCACTATCCCTGGTAAGAATTTATGGTGCTCCATCCACTCATCCAGGTTCTTCTTGAACAGTGTTATAGAGGTGCTCTGTTTCACATGAATTGGTAGCCTATTCCAAAGATGTGTCAGTTGCTGGCAAGCAAATCTGTCCCTCCAGCATGTTCTATTTAAGTTGCAGGCTGTCCCTGAAGTGGGTAGCTCTAGTCCTGTTTGATTTACAGATATGCAGCAAGTTCATTAGGTTTGGGTCTGAGATTGCTCTATAAGCTAGGCACAAGTCTCCCCTAAGAAGTCTATATGATACAGAGTATAGTGACAAAGACTTTAGTCAGTCTATGTAAGGCACGTGATGGAGTCTGTTAGAAACCTGTGAGGTCTCTCCAATTGCTGTAGGTGCTTTGTACAGTACATGCTGAATGGGGTGTTATACTCAATTATGGGCCGGATTAGTGCTGAGTATAGAGGGGTCATAACCTCTTTTGCTCTCAAGGAGATGCCTTTACTAATCAAGTGAGCAATGTAGAAAGCCTTCCTGACTACAGTAGACACAAATTGTGGCTCAAGTTAAGGACTTAGTCAACTTGTGAACCCAGATCCCTTACCACTTCCTGGGTACTTAGTGTATTGTTGTTGATATGATAGTGTGAAGGGACATTGGCTGTGCTGAAGGGAATGATGATGCATTTTTTGCTTTCATTTTGAGACCATGACTGAGATGCCAGTTGTTGGTCTGTGTAAGACCCTCCTGGAGTATACTGACATAGTTTGGGGATTCAATAATTGCACCCAGTTTGCAGTCATCCGTAAACTTGGTCAGCCACAACCCTTTAGTTCTGACCCGAACATCTGAGAAGTATATACCAAACAGTAGGGGGCCCACCATTGACCACTGTGGCACCCCGCTGGTGACAGGTCTATTGTTTGATGTGGAGTCATTTGCTTTGATAGTGTGTGTCTGGTTTGTGAGCCAGTTGGCAACCTATTTTACAACAAAGGCTTATATTCAGTTTGCTAAGTTTATCAGTAATGCCTGAGTGTGGGATTTGTCAAAAGCCTTTGCCAAGCCGAGATATGCTGTGTGCATAGATTTGCCCTCGTCACATTTTCGAAGAAATCCATCAGATTTAACAGTCAGGATCTGCTTTTGATGAAACTGAATTGGGTGGGATCCAGGATTTGGAGGTTGCCTATGTCTTTATGAGGTCCAAAATTATACGTTCCATGGCCTTACAGATGAGGATGGTCAGGGTTATGGGCTTGTAATTCCCGGGTCTGTTGTTAGCCCACCTTTGTTCACCATTCTGCAGGAACAAAGCCTGTGGTTAGGCTATAATAGTAAAAGGTAATTAATGGTGATGCTAGTTCATGTTTTAGCCTGTTTAGAAGACAGCCTGGGATGATATCTGGTCACACAGAGGCTGTGTGTTTTCCCTTGGACAAGGCTTTGATGACCTGCTTATAAGATATGTACGGTGGGGGAATGTTTGGGGGAAGTTTTGTGATAAGTTTGGAGGGGATAAGGGAGTGAAATTTTCACCCAAACTATTCACTAGTAGATTTTTCTATCTCTGTGGGGTCAGTGTGTGTGATACCGTTGGTCACTAGTTTTACACATGCTTGGGTCCTACCTTTTAGGCTACATACATAGCTGTAAAAGGCCTTATGGTTGTCCTTGGCTGTGCTTGTTAAGTTTTTCAAAAAGAAGCCCTTAGAGGATTTGAGAAGCTGTCTTATTTGTCTGTTGAGGCTGCTTTTCCATTGTTGGGGGCCTCACCTTTGTTTTCTTGGACAGCAACTTTTTTCATTTATTGTAAAGTTTGTTGATGCAAGATGTCCACCATGGTGGCTTGTTTTTACTTGGGGCCATGGCTTTGATTTTCTTTGGTATAGCTGAGTCTATACACTTATGCAAATGATTATACAGGGCTTTAGTGTAAACTTCAGGTGTAGTTACCACTTCCATCTGGGGGTGGAGCTTGGAATGCATTTTATACCTTCACCTAGGAGGGTACAGTTCACCTTGGTGACGTTTTTCAGTCTGATTTCACGCTTTCTGAGTTCTAGTATTAGTGCCAGCTCAAAGGTGATTGATTTATGGTCAGATTTAAATAATGAGGGTCCAACAGTTGTGGCTGTGCAATTGTTTCACATGTTAGTGAGGACCAGATCTAGTATGTTTGTTCCTCTTGTTGGGGTATGAAAGAATAATTGTGTAAAATCTTACCATACCCATATATGTCCTTCTCTTTACTGCTGCAGTATTCTTAACCTGAGGGATCTCCTGGCTGAAGGTGACCCAACGTTGGCCAGAATAGAACAATCCTGCACTACTGTAGGGCACATGGGATATCGCACATAGGTCTCTGTCAGACGTAGGCTACAAAAGTGATGCATGCACGTACCATCCTCAGAACTGAATGCCCCAGGAGGAGTGCCAGACTAAGGACATAAAAGGTCAGTACATCCAAGCAAAACAATAGACCAGGGAGGAAGGAGGGAGGGATAGAATACTGCAGCAGTGAAGAGAAGGACATCTTTTAGTTATGTACTCACCATAACTTCAGATGTTACATCTATTGTTATGGTAAGATTTTATACAACTGTTCTATGTCCTTCTATTCACTTGTTTCAGTATTCTTAACCTGAGGGAAAGTGCCAAAGCTCAAGAAGGAAGGGAGGAGGAAGGAGCAGAGGAGCTCTCAATGAAGACATGTAAAATAGCTTTAGCAAATCTAGCTCTGGATCTGGAAATGCCATCCAGTTTGTAGTGTTTGGTAAAGATATGGATAGAAGACCAGGGGCTGCTTCAAGGATGGCATTGTTATCTAAGCCCTTTGTTTCACTGCATACTGGAAAAATGTTAAAAACTATAATTTAAAAAAACTCTGTAACAAGTGGTGCTCTATTATACAAGGAATATAATTTAATACAATGAGGAAGGTGAATCAAAGAACTCTTGCATGTTTGCATGTTCCTAAAAATGTGTTCAGAGGGCCTAGGATTTGAAAACAGCCCAAAGGTAAATCTGCCACTGGCCAGATGCATTTTCTTTGAATGTGGGTTTCAATGCCATTTCAATAAATGTGAGTTTCAAGGGCAGAGAAGTTTTAATGCTAAGTCTGTTTTCATTGTGAGACTGTATTGCTTTTTTTAATCAAATTTCTATCAGTGTCTGTGCCATAAAATTTGAAATAAATTTTTAATTAAATCCAAATATTTGTAATCATTATAGAAGTAAAGCAGAAAACAGTATGCACACTGACAGGTATGGATAGTGTTAATGTTAACTGGGGAGAAACCACCAAGTAATGGGCTGTGGAGGGGGCTGTGTATAGGGGGGCCCCATCCATTACCCTGCCAGGGGCCCCATTTGACCATGATTTAGCTCTGCCTACCTTCTGTCTGTTGGTCTAACTGACTGTCTAAACTTTCTATTGCTTTTTTTGCTCTGATTATAGTTTTGTAAGTATTCAAACGGCTAAAAAAACAAAACATTATAGAATAATTATTTTCCCAAATCAGCACTTGTATAATACACTGTCTAAAGAAGGTGAGAAAGCAAAGCTAGATATATAATAATGAGACATCAAACATCAAAGAATTTGTTAAAAGCATTTAATTTTGCTGGCTATATTGTGCAGCTGATCAGGAATATGCTCATTTCTAATGGATACTTTGCATCATAATTCTAGCAGCCAAATTTTATTACAATGCAAAAGAGAGACAACTCAACTTTAAGGTAAAGGGAAAGAGTAAGAAAAAACAGTGGAGTAGTTTGGATGATAGTACAGAGGGAAGTAGGACACTCATATGCAGCTGTGGGGATCCAGGTCTGAACAGCACACTAGGTACCACAGGACCAGCCAGCTACAGAAGAGGAAGGATTCAGGTAGTCAATGTCCTGCTGTTCTTCTTCAGAGAGACAGACAGAGAGAGAGAGAGAGAGAGAGAGACAGAGAGAGAGAGAGAGACAGGGAAATTTTTGTCAGTTACATTTTAACAAGAGAGGCAGCAGAGAGCAGCCATCTTTGCATGAAAGCTATCATGATAGCATGCAAAAGCAATTATGCCCATGTATTCCCATACTAGCATCTCAAGGATATTAGATCATTTATCCGGGTGAATAGGATCACATAAGAAATGAACAAAACATATAAATATGTATATATGTATATATATATATATATATATATATATATATATATATATATATATATATATACACACACACACACACACACACACACACACACACACACACACACACACACACACACACACATATAAAACTACTCAAATACTCCAGCACATGAAGAGAATACCAAACAGGGATGCATGAAAGCTTTAATGGTGGACCACAATCTCCACAACTAACAGACCGGTTTCGCCACATGGCGTCATCAGTGTGTGTCACATAAACTTTAATCCCCTAATATATACATCTAATGCTTAAAGAGGCAGTACCCATAAAACACATTATTAATGTTTTTAAAGTTTTTAAACACCATAAGAAATATATACTAGCATATACAACTGCTTGGAACATAAATGTATTAGTACCAAAAGTAGTTATTAACCTAGGTATACCCTCTTGATCTTTTGGCCCAACTTGTTTGGCTTCCAACAAATCTAAACGCAATGTAAAAGCTGAATACTGGTGTGCTTCTTTGATCAATGTCTCCTTATACCCCCTAGATATAAATCTGGACTTAAGTTTAAAGGCTTCTAGCTGAAAATCTGTGTCTATAGTGCAAATGTGTCTTAATCTCATGAATTGAGCCCTGGGAATACTGTTGACTGTATGTCTGGGGTGGCAGCTATATGCATGCAACAATGAGTTCTTAGAAAAAGTTTTTCAATAGAGATTAGTGACTATGGTTCCATCTATAACCTTAGTTACATTAACATCTAAAAATTCGACATTAAATAAATCTATTTTGCCACTTAAGTATATCCCAAACTCATTGTTGTTCAAATAAGATACAAAGGTCTTCCAACCATCCAAGTTGCCATCCCAAACTACCCAGCAATCATCCAGGTATCTACGCCACATTACCTACTGGGACAAAAACATGTTATTGTCATTATAGGAGTATTTGAGCTCTAAGTACCCCCATAAAAAGGTCCACATAAATGGGTGAAAATGTGGTTCCCATTGCAGTACCTTTAATCTGTAGGTACCATTGATGATCATACATAAATGCATTATGTTCTAACACCAATCCCAGTAATGTCAGTAAAAATTCTACTTCCCTCTCATTATATATGCCAGAATATTTTAGCCAATATTTCACTGCTTGAATACCATCCTGATGTGGGATACTGGTATATAATGCCTGGAGGGTCTATATCAGATTGTCGAAGTTTTCATACTTGGAATCACTAAATATTGAACATTAGTGATCGAAGTCTGAAAACTTTGAATTGTTATAAAAATATTTTTAAAACAAAAAAAAAAAAAACAAACAAAAGGGTGTAAGCGGGGGGGGCAAGCCCCCTGCACCCCTCACACCCCCGCTCTTTAAATATACCGACTCCGAAATCGCGCTACAGTGTAGGAAATGGAAATCTTCTGTTTCCGCACTGTACTGCACTGAAGTGCGATCTCGGAGTAGGTATATTTAAGTAGTGGGGGGGTGGGGATGCAGGGGGGCTTGCTTTCACCCTTTAGGTTGTATGTTTTGTGTTTTAAAAAATTTTATAGTAATTCGAAGTTTTCAGACTTCGATCACGAAAGCCTGAACATCTAGTGTTCCCAAATAAACATGGCATGGGACCTGTAAGTCACTCATAAGTGACAAAAATTGATTGGTGTCCTTAATTCCAAATTACTATATCCCCTCCTTTGTCAGCTCTTGATATTACCAACTTATCATTCTGTTTTAATTTATTCATGGCCGTCTATTCACTGGATGTCAGATTGTATGAAAATTTTTTAAATATAGAGCCTTGATTAACATGCAAATCCTGCAGTACCTGCTGTTCAAATAACTTAACTGACCCTTGGTAAGGTGGCTGAAAATTAGATTTTCTAAATTTAAAAGTCCCTCACTTTGGCCCCATATCTACTTGTGGTTTGTGTGCAAAAAAATAGTTTAGGTTGAGCACTCTTCAAAATTCTTGAACATCTTTAACTATTTAACTATTTCATGAGATATATTCTATTCCAGTTATATCCTAGTATTTAGGTCTGTATTAGTTTAGGGTTCTGATTAAGAATGTCTGTAATGGTGTTTAAAAACTTTAAAAACATTAATAATGTGTTTTATAGGTACTCCCTCTTTAAGCATTAGATGCATATATTAGGGGATTAAAGTTTATGTGACACACACTGATGACGCCATATGGCAAAACCGGTTTGTTATTTGTGGAGATTGTGGTCCGCCATTAAAGCTTTGCACGCATCCCTGTTTGGTGTTCTCTTCATGTGCTGGAATATTTGAGTTGTTCATTTTCTCCAGGCACAGTTCACTTCATGCACTATCTTTTCATTTGGTGTATATATATATATATATATATATATATATATATATATATATATATATATATATATATATATATATATAGGTCCATAGGTGTGTACTAGGCTAACGGCCCTGGAGCCTATATAATCCTAGCCCAAGAAGATTCCCTGGCATCATGCCACCCAAAGTTAGTATATAGACAGATATACCTTCACAGATATAAGAATATGGTACAACTTTTAGATCAAGAAGCAGTTAATAGCAAAACATGGAAGGAAAAATGGAATTATGCTTAGCAGAGCTTTATGGATAAGATTTATCAACAATGACTGAGATGGCCTTTGCTACAGGGACAGCAGCGTATCATACAGACAGGTATGAAGACATTAAAAAGGGCAAGTGAGAATGGCTGCAAGAAAGGATATCATGGGGAGAAGACAGAGAAAAGGTTAGAGAGGCATGCAAAGGGAAGATTAGAAAGGAGGAAAAAAGAGGAGATGTGTGAGAGTGATGCAAAGAGAAGGGGGAAGTAGAATTAATGAGAACCAGTAAGGAAGGAGATGACAAGATGAGATAAGGAAGTATGAAACAAAGACAAAGAGGTGTGTAAGAGAGCTGCAGTATTCATGTAATGACTTTGCTTGGGTGAAGGGGTGTTCTTTCAACTGTTGTCTAAGTCCAAGTACCTATGGATGTCTCAGATTGAGAGAGGAATGCAGTCCCGTAGTTTAAGCCCTAGGATGGAGAATGCATTGTCAGTGCAATAACGTTTACTTTTTGGATTTAGTAGGGTGGGTTGAAATTGAGATTTACCCTGACACTATATGTGGAGGTTTTGGTGAAAAGTTTATGAGTGAGAGGAGATGATGTCTCAGGAAAAAGGGCTTTGTGAATTAGTGATCTTAGTAGGAAACTGGCTTTCAAGTGTACTTAGAGCCATTTAGCTTTGGTGAGAGTTAGGCAGTGGTGTTCATTATTGGGGAAGTTAGTAATGAACCAATAGATTTTATTGGAGATGTTTTGTAAGGTGATGCCATTTTTCTTTGAAGATGCAGCTATAATGGGTAGTCCATATTCAATGATATTTGATTTAAGAGTTTTCCTTTGCCTATTGCAGCTTGGGCTGTCTTGGACAGAAGAGGTAATGGCTTATTCACCCAGAACAATAGTGTTGTTGATCTTTTTGCATGTGTTTTGAATCTGCAGTTTAAAGTTAAGAGATTGGTCTAAATGCCAAGGTATTTAAAGAATGTGTTAGTTTCTATGGTAGTATTGTTAACATCTTCCATATTAAGGAAGCAGAGTGCTTTGGCTATTTTTTGGTTGGTTCCAAATAGCATTGCTTTTATTTTTAAGGGATTGAGTATAAGTTTCTGCCCTATTGCCCATTGGTTGAGAGTTTGGAGGTCATATTGGGGCTGTGTTTGTATAACAGAGTGGGATTTGTTTGACCTGTAGATGACCTTGTCATCTGTAGAAAGAATTAGAGGTATGTGAGGGTGATTAGATGCGAGTTTGCTGATAAATATGGAAAATTGCAGAGGTGCTAAAGTGAATCCATGGTTGATTCCTTTCAAAAGAGGAGCTGTTTCAGAGGTGATGGTAACTACTTTTACTTTGATGAATATATTGGTGAGGAAGTCTACAAACCAAATATAAAAAGATATAAAATATAAAAAATGTGTGGCAGCAGCCTTGTATGGTGGCACAGTCCTTCAGCACCCAAGCCAAACTGGTGAATGACTAGACATATAGCTAGCTGGCAATAGATATGGAGACAATAAGTAGCAGGTCAGCAGCAATACCCAGAAAGCTATCGAGGTGTGCAAAGAAGGATCTTGTGGGGTTCCTTGAACTGTCATTCCTTGGAAATCATTTGTTTGCTGTTATTACAACAAAAAATAAATTCCTCTTTTTCTTTCTCTAGTGTAGTAAGATCATGGAGTTGGTAGCTCTAGGTTTAGGGGAAATGAGAGTCTTCCTCTCACGTGGATGGTGCTGGGGGCTTACCACTTCTAAAAACATTTTAATCTGTGCCAGAGCTTTGAAGGGCAGAGGCATCTTTTGAACTCTCATGATCATGCAAGTAGTTTCCGAGGGATTCATTTCAAGGCATTACAGTGGAAACTGCAGAGAATGAGTTCTTATCTGCAAGGTTAGTGCCCCATAGTTCATAGGTGAATACTAAGCTATCATACTTGATGGGACATTTTAAGCCTAGCTATGCTTCCAGTTTGTCACCCAGCTGTGTTATCTCATCAGTGTTTAACTATCCTGGCCATAGCTATATTTAAATACTTCTCATTTGTAGACTATTATTTTGCTTGTCTCTTGCCTTCAGTGTATTATGGATCTCTAGTGTAAGGTAGGGCATTCAAGCCTCTGTCCTTTAGAAAGCTAGGGAGAAAGAATAGTTTGGGCCTGCAGGCCTCAGACTCACCGACTTACTTTTTAGAGTCCAATACCTTACCACTAGATCATAAAAACACAAAACAAATGATCAAATAGTGACACAGATGCCAGTGGGCCAGCCTGTGGGGTGGGGTGAGTGGCTGATAGCCACCTATTGGATCTCATAGAGAAGTGTAGATGTATACATACAAAAACCAAAAGCCCCATGGTTAACACATGAACCCAAACAATTAATGAATAAGAGAGATTATGCCAGAAATGAATGTTGCAGAAGCAAAACATGAAGAGCCCTACGGGAATACAGAACCCTATGTAACCTCAATAAATAGCAAATAATCAACAACAAAATATCCTATTTCTCTAACCCATAAAACATATCAAAACAATCCTAAGCTTTTCTGAACTTCCATAAGTAAACTACTACTTCCAGGCCAAACCTCCACACCCCTCCCACAATCAAATGTAACACAGACAACATTTCAACTAATTTTAACTCCCACATCATTAACTCAATCCAGCAATTAGCTAACAAAACAGTGACCTACCACCCACCATCCCATAAACCAGTGAAAACTCTTTACAACAATTCATTACTGAACCCATACCTATGGCAATAATAATAAAAAAAAATACTTAAACTAAAACCAACAACCTTGGCAGCAGGTGCCCTACCAACTGAATATCTAAAAATTACAGCACTATCTTAATCAACAGATACATATATGAAAGTTATGTCACAACAGGTTGGAAAACAATCTTTCATACTTCCCCTCAATAAAGGTAGCAGTTCAACAAATCTAAGTAATTATTAACCTATTTCAGTACTAGCACCCCTATCAAAAATACCTGAAAGATACATTCAGTCCCAACAAATCAAATTCCTTAATGACCACGACTTACTCTCCCCCACATAACATGGATTCTGGCCAAATCATAGAACCACAACCACTATCCTCAGCTTTACTAACACCATCAATCAATATAGTAACCATGGCGACTTATTCTCAGCTATCTTTTTTGACTTAAAATTTTATTTTCCTAACTAGCTTTGGAGGTTTTTATGAGGGATCTCAGCTTCTTACTGAGGCTGGTAAGGGAGTTTTTTTGCATCCTGGGATTTTCCTCTTTTCTGCAACAGTTTCATCCTTCTGTCGTATAGTTTGTTTATGGCAGGGGACCACCAGATTGGCTTCCTTTTTTTTGGAGGAGAGCATCTTGGTTCTATTTGGAATAGCACGATTCATACACGAGTGGATGTGCTCGTACAAAGCCTTAGTGTAGGATTCAGCAGTCGAACGTTCAGCTCCTGTCTGCATGGGTGCCATGAAGTTTGTCACTTCTGACTTAAGTAGCATGAAGTTGGCTTTGGAGAAGTTTTTTACCGAGGTCACCTTACTGGGGGTGGGGGGTGGGTTGGGATGTGGATGTCAAGGGTGATTTGCTTAATATCAGACCTGACCAATGAGGGGGTGACGACTAGTGTGGAGCATTTATCTCCCATGTTGGTAATGACCAGGCCTAGGATATTGGAGCCCCTGGTGGAACAATGGATTAGATGATCTAGGGCAATGGAATTTATGAATTCCAAAAACCATTGGGAAAAGGTGTTGGTACCTGAGTAGTTTTCCCAGTTAATGGCAGAGTAGTTGAAATCACCCAGTATTAGGGTGTTTGGTTGTATCTTAATATTTTCCACAATGTTTAGAAAGGTGTAGTGAGAATCTTGAGGCATGGTGGGGGATCTGTAGCAAGTTACAACTTGGATTGCAGTCTTACCTAGTGTTAGTTGCACCTTGAGAATTTTAGATGCATTGTGTTGGGCAACTAGCTTGAAAGTGTAAATACCCTTGGTGAATATGGACATTCCTCCACCTTTAGTGTTTCGGTCTTGGTTTGGTGTCCGAAAAGTGTGGTAAGATTTGTAGCCTTGTATTGCAGGGGTGCTCTCTGGAGTCTTGAACCAGGTCTCAGTTACTGCACAGATATCGATGTTCTCCATTTTTAGGAGTGCCTTGAGAGAGTGCATTTTGAGGTTTAGACTTCTAGCATTGAGTAGCATTACCTTCAGATTTTGCATGCTTGTATCTGTTATGGTGGTGATTTTGTCCTTTGAACCTTGCCTAAAAAATGCACTATAGGGGTGGCAAGAGCTTTAGCCAGTAACCTGAATCCCAGGGGTGACAGGTGCAGAACATCTCTGGCAAAGCATAGTGCTTTGTCAATCATGTCGTCCCAGGCAGACAGATACTGGATCCCCTTTGAATAACACCAGAAGCTTAGCCAATTGTTGAAGTCAATCATTTTGTTCTTATACTGTGGTATCATTCTGGGCAAAGGCAGGATGCTACTACTCAGAGCTAGGGTCATACCTGCCTGGGCCACATGATCTGAGAGCTCTTCCATGTCTCTTTTCATGTAGTCCAGTGAGGTACGTCTCAAGTCATTCACTCCAACATGGAGAATGACAGTTGTTGTGGAGTGACTTGAGTGCATGCGTTATGTGGCAGATCCTGGCACCCGACAGGCAGCTGACTGTTCAGCCTGGTGAGTGGGACATCAGTGTGCCTGACTATAGAGTCACCTATATATTGTCTTGCCTTAGGGGCTGTTGCTGGGTGGCACACTGGTGCTTGGGCAGGTTAATGTTAAGGGCCTCTGCATATGTGGGTTTAGTGTTGCTATGTGTGGGTGTTGATGGTGTGGGTTTTGAAGGGCTATGTGTTGCTTGAGGTGTAGTGCAGGTGCTATCCTTCTCCTCTTGACTGTCTAGCACAATCTTGGCTGGATAGAGCTTTGCTTCCAGTTTGGCTATGTAAGTGCATCTCTCACAGGTTGTAGTGTTGGGTGGTAGGAGGAGAGGGTTGTCTGTGTACATGAGGCAATTTCTGCATTGCCCCAGTATGCCCAGATTCACCAGGTGGACAGGAGAAATCATCATAGGTTCATAGGTTCATAGGTTTATACTAGGCTATCTGCCCTAAGGCATTTATAAGCCTAGCCCAAAGTTATGTGGCTTACGCCACCCCTTATGTTAGAAATAATGTGCCCATTAGTTTATTGTGCCTCTGTCCAGCAGTGACACAGAGATGATTCCCGGGGTAAACCTATGATCTCCCATCCACCGGTCAAGATTTCTCTTGAACAGAGCCAGTGAGGTGCTCTGCCTCACATGGACCGGGATTTTATTCCACAGCATGGGGAGTCTCTGGGCGATAAATCTATCCCTCCAGCACGTCCTATTTATATCCGTGCTAAGGTTTAAGTCACTTGCTCTAGTGGTTCTGGTGGATTTGGATTTTTTGAGGTGGAGCATGTCCATTAATTCTGGGTTGGTCATGGCCTTGTATATCAGGCACAGGTCACCTCTGAGCAGACGGTATGCAACTGAATAGAGTTGGAGTTTCTTCAGTCTGGCAGTATATGACAGGTTTTGGAGTCCCTTTATCCTTTTGGTGAGGAACTTTTGGGGTCTCTCCAATTGCTGCAGGTGTCAGGTGAGATACATCCCGAATGGGGCATTGTACTCGATCATTGGTCTGATAAGTGAAGAGTACAGGGGAACAATGACCTCACTTGATCTGGATGTGAATCACTTCATGATCAGATGGGTAATGTAGAAGGTCTTTCGAACCACTTTAGAAACGTGAGTGTCAAACGAGAGGCCACTGTCAACCTGGGTACCCAGGTCCCTGATAACCTCTTCTGTGCTTAGTGGGTTGCCATCTATATGGTAGCTTGGGGTTACCTTGTTTTTCCCGAAGGGTATGACTATACACTTTTTTGCGTTTAACTTCAGGCCATGGCTCTGGCACCAGCTATCAGTTTCCGTGAGACCCCTCTGAAGGATGTCTGTGTCTGATGTACTATCCACTATGGCACCCAGTTTGCAGTCATCCGCAAACTTTGTCAGCCATAGTCCTCCTATGTTTGCCTGTACTTCTGAGAAGTAGATGCCGAACAATAGGGGGCCAAGGACTGAACCCTGTGGGACACCACTTGTAACCGGCTTGGAGTCTGACATGGCTCCAGCAACTCTAACCCTGTGGGTTCTGTCCTTTAGCCAGTTTGCAACCCATCTTGTGACATATGGGTTTACATTTAAGCTGGTAAGTTTCTCTATGATACCCGAGCAGGGTATTGTGTCGAAAGCTTTTGCAAGGTCAAGGTAGGCTGTATGGACTGCCTTTCCATCATCAATGGCCTTGGTAACTGTTTTGAAGAAGTCGACCAAGTTCAAAAGGCAAGATCTGCCCTTGACAAAGCCAAACTGGGTTGGGTCCAAGGTCTGCAAGTCCCCTATGTACTTGTTTATGAGTTCCATTATGATCCTCTCCATAGCTTTGCAGACCAGGCTTGTTAAGCTTATGGGGCGGTAATTACCAGGGTCCGTAGAGGCACCGCATTTGTGGAGTGGGACCATAGTTAGTTGCCGTACACCACTCCTTGGGCACATGTCCTGTGGTAAGGCTAAGATTAAACAGCTGCCTTATGTGCGGGTTTAGTTCTTCATTGAGTTCATGTAGCACACAGCCGGGGACACCATCCGGTCCCATTGATGCTGTGTTTTTAGCTTTAGAGAGAGCAGCTTTCACCTGCGCATTTGAGATGTCTGGGAGGCTACACTCTGTTGGGATAGTTATCTCTCCTTTTGGGGGGGAGAGGGGGGTGAAGTTTGTGCTGAACCTGTCTGCTGACATGTTGACAATGTCTGTGGGTTCAGTGATTTTTGTATCATTTTGGACTAATTCTGAGCATATCTGGGAGTTTCCACCCAGGTGTCTGACATAGCTGAAGAAGGCCTTATGATTGTCTTTTGAATCTATGGCAATTTTTTTCTCAAAGTTGGCCTTGGATGATTTTATGAGGGATCGTAGTTTCTTGCTAGTACTGATCAAAGATGCCTTCCCTTTTTGGGATTTTGCTCTATCATGTAATAGCTTTCTCCTCTTATTGTAAAGTTTGTTTATGGCTGGGGTCCACCAGACTGGACGTTTGCCCTTGGTGGAAAGAGTCTTGGTTTTATTTGGGATTGCAAAACCACTGAACACACTCGAACAATTCCTTACTATACCACAAAAAAGGACTCCGCAGCAACCTTTGAAGAATTTAATCCACTTGAGATACAATAATTTCACAGATACAAAATGTACAAATACTGGTCTTCTGATCTCTAGCGCCTTGGCAAATTAGCCTTTACAGAGTAAAAGATTCCTCACACTACACATTCAGCTCTCATTTTATAATACTTTAAACCCCTCCCAAGTCAAATACAATCAATTATTCAATTAAACCCAATTTACAAAGAATAAAAAAAATAAAATGTATAAAAAACTATAAGTTTTATTAAAAAAAGAAGTGGATTATTTGTCTGAAAAAAATATTAGTTTTTCATATAAGAGGGGGAGAAACATTCAAGATTTTTTGGTACATAGTCGGTACAAAATGGCCAATATGTTGATGTATACACAAGCTATTCAGCAGGGAACTAAAAGATGTGGTAAATGTACCATCTGCAGGTTTATTGTACAACAATTTGATAAAATCAATGGTATTCCAGTTACCACGAGGGGAATATACAACTGCAATTCAGCAGCAGTTGTCTATGGAATTGAGTGCCCATGTAAAACGTTTTACGTGGGGGAGACTAAAAGAACTTTAGCTTGTAGAATCAAGGAGCATGTTAGAGATATTATAAATAATAAAGGAACCAGCCCGCTGGCTGTGCATTTTCATAATCAACATGGAGGCAATAAAGAGGGCCTGAGGGTTACAGTGTTAGATAGTATTGAAAATACCAAATATTTAAATGATAAGTGTATAAAACAAATATTAAGGAAAAAATAATTATATTTTATATTAAAATTTAATACACTTAAACCAAATGGTTTGAATTATTACTGTTCTTGGAAAAGTTTACTTTAGTAACTGTAGTTAGTAAACTTATAGTTTTTTATACATTTTATTTTTTTTTATTCTTTGTAAATTGGGTTTAATTGAATAATTGATTGTATTTGACTTGGGAGGGGTTTAAAGTATTATAAAATGAGAGCTGAATGTTAGTGTGAGGAATCTTTTACTCTGTAAAGGCTAATTTGCCGAGGCGCTAGAGATCAGAAGACCAGTATTTGTACATTTTGTATCTGTGAAATTATTGTATCTCAAGTGGATTAAATTCTTCAAAGGTTGCTGCGGATTCCTTTATTTGGGATTGCCTGATCCATGCAGTCCTGAAGGTGTTCATAGAAGGCATTTGTAAGGGCTTCCGCAGGTCAGAAGCTGACCCTTGGACATGCCTGTTTAGGTGCTTTTTTTGTAAAGTACAAGAGCTGTTTTCCCTTACTTTTGCAAGGTACTTTGCAATTATAGGCTGTTTAGTGCCTAAGGTTAATTTCTCCTTATTAACAAAGATAGTTGAATCTGGCTGTGGTGGTGGTGCTGCGGTAGCATTGTCGCCTCACAGTTAAACGTTGCCCATTTGATTCTCAGTTAGAGCGTCTACTGTGTGTCGACATGTGTGAATGGGCGTTCCTTCATTGAAGGTTGTGTGTTAGGCCCAGCGCGTAAAAATCTACTGCCAATCATTAGCGGACCGGAGTTCTGCTGTGGCGACCCCTAACCGGGAAAAGCCGAAAGACACAAACAAACAAAGATAGTTGAGTTCTTGTATCAGTTTAAGGCTTCCTAGTGCTTTCTAGCAGGTTCTAGAGCAAATGCTAGTCACAGGGGTTCAGATTTTAGTGCTACTACTGAGAAACCAGCTAGTTCTAAGGGAAAATTTGAAGATCAGACTTTCTGGCACCTGGAATAGTTTAACTGTAGCCCCATGGTACTGCACGATGCGAAAAATGCACAAACACATGCGTTTTTAAGCCAGAAAGTTGAAAGGGATAGAAATCAGCCCAAAATGGCTTATAAAATTACAATTTCAGAGCTGGAAACCACTCCTCTAGTGTTAGATATGCAGTACAATGCTCACCACTCCCACTGGTAAGCAAAAGGACTTCCCTCTACCACAGCAAGGTCTAGATTGCTCTGAGCACAGAAAATAAAGTCCTGAAACCAGCAAAGCCTGGGATCTGGACTATACTAGCTAGGAAAGGTGGAAACGAGCAAACAAGATAGTATTTTTTTTTGTTAAAACAGGCTAAACAATGCAATAATACAGTAAATAAACACAGAAAAGGCTAACACAATTGAGTGTGTATACCTAAACAGTAAATGCAATTAAAACTCTACAAAATTAGCAATTTAAAACTTTTTGAATGAAGCAAGGCAAATGCACAACTGAAAAATGATTTAAGAGGCAGTAATCCAGTAGAATAAGTGGCTAGTCTACATATACAGAAAGGTCTATATATACAGAAAAACAGCTAAAACACACTAAAACAATTCATATGCAGTACAACCTAGAACACTTGAGTTGTAGCAATATTAAGACATATACAGTTTTAATAAATGCATGAAAATATACTCTGTATTTCCAAAATGTTTGAGAAGCACAGTCAGAACACAAGGAGATTCAGGCAATTATTTTTGTAAGAAAGAGAGAAAGGAGGAACAGAAGGAAAGAAACTAAGTGGGTTGGCCTTCTTAGCTGCTCTCTCTGTATTAGGTAGAAGGAGCTAATGACAATAGACTGGGAGGAGTGTCCCAGATCAAATTTACAGTAGGGGCGGGCAACCGCAAAGCCACCAAGTATAACAGCAAGACACCAACAGAGAGGGAGGGTGGGGAACAATACTAAAGTTAGTAGCCTAAACTCTTTTAGACAGTAAACACTACAGAAACATTTATCACAGCAGTGAGCTAAAAAATGAAAGTTTTTAAACAGATAAAGGAGCAAAGAGACTCTACAGAATGCTTTTAACTGCAAACAAACTAGTTACGAAAATAAAATTGCCGAAGATTCCAAAGACAACCACAAGGCATTCTATAGTTGTCAAGAATCTAAATGGCAATGCTCAGATCTGCTCTGAGCTACAACAGAATGGCATTAAATATACTGATTCCCAAGGACATTCCCAATATCCTGGCAGATCGATGTAGTGCCAACTTCACCCCCTCTCACCCCATAAAGGGCCCATCTCAATACCAAAAGATTGCCAAATTCTGGTAATCACGGCCACAGAGCTAGAAACAGCCCTCTCCAAAGCTAAGAATACAGCATCCATGGGACCAGATGACGTCCCGGGCTGTGTACTACATGAACTACAAAATGAACCGGCACCTGACCTAAGTGTCATGTTTAATCATAGCCTCACCTCAGGCTTCGTGCCCACTGAGTGGTGCACAGCTACAGTTATCCCACTCCACAAGGGGTGATCCACCTTGGACCCCGGGAACTACCGTGCCTTCAGTCTGATGAGCCTGACCTGCAAGGGCATGGAACGCATTATAATGGAACTTATAAACAAAGACACTGGCAACCTTCAAACACTGGACCCCACCTAGTTTGGGTATGTGAAGGGCCGATCTTGTCTCCTGAACATGACTGACTTCTTCGACTCAGTCTTCAAAGCTGTGGACAAGGGTAAGGCAGTCCACACAGCCTATCTGGATCTCGCCAAGGCCTTCAACACCATCCCCCACTCTGGAATCACAGATAATCTTACTAAGCTGGGCATAAATCCCTACATCACTTGATGGGTTGCCAACTGGCTTACTGACAGAACCCAGACTGTAAAAGTAGCTGACTCCAAATCCAGCTCCAGACAAGTGACAAGTGGAGTACCTCAGGGTTCAGTCCTGGGACCACTCTTGTTTGGCATCTACCTCTCTGAAGTACAGGCCAACACTAAGGGACTCTGGCCAACAAAGTTTGCAGATGACTGCAAACTGGGAGCCATTATTGAATCCCCAAATTACGTGGATATTCTACAAAAGGGCCTTACAGAAACAGATGCTTGGTGCCAGAGCCATGGGCTCAAGCTTAATGCCAAGAAATGTATAGTTATCCCCTTTGGGAAAAAACATGTACCCATAAATTACCACATAGGTGGCAGTACACTACACACCAAAAGTGTGATGAGAGACTTAGGGACACAGGTGGACAGTGGTCTCACCTTCGATAACCACATTGCAGCAACAGTCATGAAATCCTTCTATGTGGCACACCTCATCACTAAGGACTTTTCATCCAGAAAAAAAGGAGGTCATTGTCCCACTGTACTCATCCCTCATTAGACCCATTATAGAGTACAATGCCCCATTTGGTATGTACCTCACAAGACATCTGCAACAGCTGGAAAGGCCACAGAAATACCTCACTAAAAGAATCACAGGCCTAAAGCAGATGCCCTATGCTGACCTTCTAAAAAATCTCCAGCTATACTCTGTGGCATATTGTCTACTCAGAGGTGATCTCTGCTTAACATACAAGGCCATGTCAAACCCGGAGCTGTTTAACATGCTCCGATTAAAGAAATCCCAATCCCTCAGAGCCACTCGCTCCAGGGATCTAAACCTTGTCATCACAATGAACAAAACATGCTGGAGGGATAGGTACCTGACCCAGAGACTCCCCATACTCTGGAACAGACTGCCCATACATGTCAAACAGAGCGTCTCTTTGGCCCTCTTCAAAAGGAACCTTGATGATTGGATGGGAGATAGGAAATTCACCCTGGGGATCATGTCAGTTGCCCTGCTAGACAGGGGTCCAGGGATGTAAATATTGTGGTAAGAAATATCCGGGGACTTGTTTGGCTAGGTTTGTATAGGCCCTAGGGCTGATAGCCTAGTATCAACCTATGAACCTATAATAAAAGCCTTTGACACAGTATCACATTAAAAACTACTATATGAGTTAGCATCTATGTATCTTAATAAATCATCCCCTGGTTGCACAGTTATCCATCAAATAGGTAACAAGTCATCAAATGGAAAGAAGACCTCTGTGCTTTCCTACCAGTCACAGCTGAGGTCTGTTAAGGTTCAATACTAGGGCCACTCCTTTTTGACATATTTATCAACAATCTACATACTGCCTCTAAACAAGCAACAAAATTCAGAATGCGGTTGATAGAAGACTCATCTATTCTGCACAACCTTTACATTCCCTTCAAGACATTGGTCTACAGGCTTTCCTATCCACTGAATCTTGGCTTTGCAAATTAAATCTATTCCTCAGCCCCACAAAGATAAACTAATGCTCTTTACTCCTAAATGTCTCACTGAACATAAGCTCAAATTACACATCTTGTTTGCTCAAAGTTGCAGTGAGTTAGCCCTTCTGCCCTTACTCTGCTGTTTTCCAAAAACCTGCTGTGAGACTACAAAAAATAAGTGCTTATTTTCAACTGTTTTCTGAACTTCTGATTAACTAAAACAATATTTGCTGCATATCTGTTTAAACTGTGCAACTGTATTTTAGGCTTAGTGAATTGGATCCTTACCTCTATTCTGATCTTGTATCCCCATCCACCCGTACAACTGTTGTTGTGGTCTTAAAGCTTGGTGTTTTGAGTTGCTTGCCTCTACTATAAATTTGATACTGGACACTATTCCCACTCCCATTGCATCAGCTCATTCTACTGAGTACAGTGTGATCAGTTGTGAAGGCCCACCCCTTTAGCTTCTTAACCTTGAATTATCTTCTGTCTCGTCACTTTCTACTAAAAAAAAATATTGTGCCTTTTCCTACTTCATTTTACTTGTGCTTAGGTGTTTAACTGCATTTAGTTTGCCCCATTTGTTACTGCTTGTCGGTAGCCTGATTAAGCTGATGAAAGTATTGTACTGAATTGCTGCTTTATTTGAGCTGTTTTTTGCTGTTGTGATTGTGAGCTAATTTATCACATTTGCACTGTTTTAAGCAATTTACTGATTAACTGCATTTCATTACTGTTTAACTGTATTTCATTGCTATTTACTGCAATTCATTACTGTTTAACTGCATTTTACTGCATTTCATTACTGTTTAACTGTATTTTTTTTCATACTGTAAGTTCTCTTTTTGTCTATAAGTGGGTAATCTGTACTTTTGTGTGGCTTTTACGGTGTTCTTAACCCTTAAATTGAGTAGCATTGTCTGGATACAGGTTTGCTGCATTCAGAGCTGTTTGCTTTTTGCCTTCTGTGTTTCTGGCAGCCATCTTGTGTTGGTAGGGGCCTATCTGCTCTGCTAGTGAGAGTAGCAGGGCTGCCTGGACCTTGTCTGGTACATGCCGATTGGTAAAGAAAGTAGGGGTTAGCAGGATTGGCTAGATTTCTGTGCTACTAGAATCTTTTATTTTTTTGTGGCATTTAATCCCATGTTTGAGCTCGTTTGGGCTTGTTTGTACATCGCGTACCACAGCTGCACTGTTTTTAACCCACTGCAAGGTATTCCAGGTACAAATTTTTACTTAGTAGCACCTGTGTGCGTGATCACCTAATACTACTCCTCTTAGACCTTCCACCCTTTACCCCCTTAGCTCTCTCTGGCCTCTCTCCCTCAGATTCTGACAAATATGGATGGACAATTTCCTATGTTTTCTCCTGCTAGTCTGGTTGATATGAGCATCCTGAAAGAGTGTAGCAACTGCCTCATGTACACGGACAACCCTCTACTACTCCTATCACCTAGGAACACAATTTGTGAGAGATGCAATTGCATTAAGAACCTAGAGTCTATGCTCTCTCCCTCACAAGCCAGTATATCTAGCACTGTGAAGGTTATCAATGCAAACACCACACCTCAAACACCACCCACAACTATACAACACACCCACATATGGAGAGGATGTCAATAAAACAATACCCAAACAAAAGAGACCTCCGAGACAAAAACACAAGTGGACTCCAATGCCCACTACACCACACAAAGTCCACACACCTGTGTCTTACAGCTGCTAAGGCCTAAACATAAACCTAACATATTAGTCATAGAAGACTCCATTGTGAGAAACACAGATGTGCCCCTCACCAGGCTGAATATGGAGAAAGTCACGGTTAGTTGTTTGTCAGGTGCCAGAATCTGCCATATCACCCATGTACTCAAGTCTCTCAACAATGTCACAGTCCATGTTGGTGTGAATGACTTAGGTTCATAGGTTCATAGGTTCATACTAGGCTATCTGCCCTAGGGCATTTATAAGCCTAGCCAGAGTGTGTTTCGCTTTCGCCACCCATTTTAAATTAATTTTGCTATGCCCTTTTTCGAGGTTAGTATACTGTGCCTCTGTCTAACAGTGACACAGAAGTGATACCCAGGGTAAACCTACGATCTCCCATCTACACATCAAGATTCCTCTTGAAGAGAGAGTCAATGAGGGACTATGCCTAACCTGGACTGGGATTTTATTCCAGAGTGAAGGGAGCCTCTGGGTTATGAATCTGTCCCTCCAGCATGTCCTATTTATTTCAGTGCTGAGGTTCAAGTCTCTCGAACACGTAGCTCGATGGGATTTGGATTTTCTGAGGTGCAGCATGTCCATTAATTCCGGGTTGGACATGGCTTTATACGTCAGGCACAGATCGCCTCTGAGCAGGCGGTATGCCACTGAGTAGAGCTGGAGTTTCTTTAACCGGGCAGCATATGGCAACTGTTTGAGCCCTTTGATCCTCTTGGTGAGGTACTTTTGGGGTCTTTCCAGTTGCTGCAGGTGTCTGGTAAGGTACATCCCAAAAGTGGCATTGTACTCAATTATGGGCCTGATGAGGGATGAGTAAAGAGGCACGATGACCTCCCCTGATCTAGATGTGAATCCCTTCATGATTAGGTGGGTTATATAAAATGTTTTTCTAACCACTTTGGCTACGTGGTTGTCAAATGAGAGATTGCTATCAACTTGGGTCCCCAGGTCCCTAATTACTTCTTTTGTACTTAATGGATTACCACCTATGTGGTAATTTGTGGGCACTTTGTTTTTGCCAAAGGGGATGACTATACACTTTTTGGCGTTTAGCTTGAGGCCATGGCTCTGGCACCAGTTGTCTGTTTCTATGAGGCCCTTTTGGAGGATGCTTGTGTCGGCTGGAGAGTCGATTATGGCACCCAGTTTGCAGTCATCTGCGAACTTGGTCGGCCACAGTACTTCTGTGTTTGCCTGTACCTCCGAGAAATATATACCGAACAAGAGAGGTCCCAGGACTGAGCCTTGTGGGATGCCACTTGTAACTGGTTTGGAGTCTGACATGGCTCCAGCAATTCTAATCATGTGGGTTCTGTCCTTGAGCCAGTTTGCAACCCATCTAGTGACATAGGGGTTTATATTTAAGCTGGTGAGCTTATCTATAATGCCCGAGTGGGGTATTGTATCGAAGGCTTTTGCGAGGTCCAGGTAGGCTGTGTGGACCACCTTCCCCTCGTCAATGGCCTTGGTAACTGTTTCAAAGAAATCGACCAGGTTTAAGAGGGAGGATCTGCCCTTAACAAAGCCGAACTGGGTAGGATCCAGTGTCTGTAGGTCCCCAATATCTTTATTTATGAGGTCCATGATGATCCTTTCCATAGCTTTGCAGACCAAGCTAGTCAGGCTTATGGGGCGATAGTTTCCAGGATCCTTTGAGGCACCACCTTTGTGGAGAGGGACCACTGTTGCTGTACGCCACTCTTTGGGTACATATCCTGTAGTAAGGCTGAGATTGAACAGTAGTTTTATGTTTCGGTTCAGCTCTTCTTGGAGTTCATGTAGGATGCAGCCTGGGACACCGTCTGGTCCCACTGATGCTGTGTTTTTTGCTTTGGAGAGGGCGGCTCTTACCTGAGCATCTGAGATGTCAGGGGCAGCACTCTGCTGAGATAGATATTTGCCCTTTGGTGGGAGGGGAGAAGTTTGTGCTGAACCTGTCAGCTAGGATGTTGGCAATGTCTGTGGGTTTGGTGTATTTTTGTCATTTTGGACTAATTCTGAGCATATCTGGGAATTCCCACCCAGGTTCCTAACATAACTAAAGAAAGCCTTGTGATTATCCTTAGTGTCCTGTGCAATTTTTCTCTCGAAGCTGGCCTTAGACAATTTTATGAGTGCCCATAGTTTTTTGCTAATACTGATCAGAGATGCCTTCCCTTTTTGGGATTTTGCTCTATCAATTAGTAGCTTCCTCCTTCTATTGTATAGTTTGTTTATGGCTGGGGTCCACCAGACAGGACGTCTGCCTTTGGAGGATTGGGTCTTGGTTTTATTTGGGATTGCATGATCCATGCATTCCTGAAGGTGTTCATAGAATGCGTTTATAAAGGTTTCTGCGGTCTGGGACATATTTTCCACAGGCCCGAGGGCTTTGAAGGATTCCTCCTCGGTTTTGAGGAGTGTGAAATTTGCTTTAGAGAAGTTTTTTACTGTGGTTTTCTGGGCAGGGGGTGAGGTTGGGATGTGAATATCCAGTGAGATTAGTTTATGGTCTGATCTTACCAGCGAGGGATACACTTCTGGTCTGGAGCATAGAGTCCCCATGTTGGTGATGATCAGGCCCAGTATATTTTCCCCTCTTGTGGGAGTGGTAACAAGTTGTTCCATAGCATTTGAGTTTATAAATTCTAGGAACCTTTGGGCTAGGGTGTTGGAGCTAGAGTAATGCTCCCAATCTATGTTTGGGTAGTTGAAGTCACCCAATATAATGGTGTTTGGAGAGACCTTCATATTTTCCAGTGTTCTCAGGAAGGCTGAGTGGGGTTCCTGGGTTTCAGAGGGTGGTCTGTAGCAGGCTATAAACTGGAAGGCAGTTTTACCCATTGTTAGTTGCACATGGATAGTCTCTGATGCTTCATGCTGTGCCACCAACCTGCAGGTGTGGGTATCTTTGATGAATATTGATACTCCCCCTCCTTTTGTGATTCGGTCCAAGTTTTGGGGCCGAAAAGCATGGTATGAGGTATAACCTGGTAGTGCTGGGGTGCTCTCAGAAGCCTTGAACCAGGTTTCTATTACTGCACAGATATTGATGTTCTCCATGCTAAGGAGAGTTTCAAGTGCATGCATCTTGAGGTTTAGACTTCTGGCGTTGAGTAACATTACTCTTAATTTCTTATCCCTTGTGATACCTATGGAGGTGGGTTTGTCTTTTGAGCCTTGCCTAAAAAAGGCACTATGGGGGTAGCAAGAGCCTTTGCCAATATCCGAAAGCCCAGGGGTGACAGGTGCAAGCCGTCCCTAGTGAAGCATTGTGGCTTGTCGAGCATGTCATCCCAGGCTGACAGGCATTGGATCCCCTTTGAATGACACCAATACTTAAGCCAATTGTTGAAATTGATCATCTTGTCTTCATATTGTGGCATCATTCTTGGTGAGGGTAAGATGCTACTCAAGGTCAGGGTCATACCGGCCTGGGCTACATGCTCAGAGAGCTCCTCTATGTCTCTTTTCATGTAGTCCAGGGAGGTACATCTCAGGTCATTCACACCAGCATGGAGAATGACTGAGTCATATTTGTACTTGCCTTGGAGTGACCTTAGTGCGTATGTTATGTGGTGGATCCTAGCGCCCGACAGGCAGCTCACCATGACCTTCTCCTTGTTCAGCCTGGTGAGCGGGACGTCAGTGTGCCTGATGATAGAGTCACCTATTACACGTGTATCAGGTGTGTTGTTTAGCCTTAAGGGCTGTGACTGTTCGGCACACTGGCTTTGTGAGTTATGTGTTGCACATGTTTTGTTTTGGGGTAGTGGTTGCTTGGGTGTCTGCTTTGGAGGTCTCTGCTGCTTAGGCAGATTTTTATTTAGAACCTCCCAGTATGTTTTTGTGTGTTTATGTGTTTGGTTTGCTGTCGTGGTAGGTCTATGTGAGACTGGAATTGTAGTGAGTGTGTTTTCCTTCTCCTCCTGACTGGTTATGCCAGTAATGAGTTGAGAGAGCTTAGCCTCCAGTTTGGCTATATTTTTGCATCTCTCACATGTGTTGGAATTTGTTGGGAGTAGGAGAGGGTTGTCTGTGTACATGAGGCAGTTGTAACATTGCCTCAAGATTCCCAGATTCACCAACTGGACCGGAGAGGAGATTGACAATTGACCTTTGGACATGCTAGAATAGTATTGGGAATTCCTTTATAATTGAAAAAAAGGGCCAATGGGGAACAAGGTAATCAAGGGGAGTTTGTGAGGGTGTAGTGCTTTTAATTTTTTAGTGCTGACTTAGTGAGCAAGTGCCAGGTAACTTAAATGCAATGTGTTACAGGTAACTTAAATGCAAAAATGACAAACAGTAACTTTCTTTCAAGTGAAACAAGGAAATAAGTACAGTAAGCAATGCAGATATCACTAGGGATCCACAAAAGCGCTGAAAAGCTGCGTTTTAGGTGGAATTAGCGTTTCAGGGAAATAACAAGCATACAAACAAAGCTAGATTCAGCAGGCCTGGATCTAGTCTATGCTACAGCAAACAAGGTGTACCAATTTCAGTAAGAAACAGTTCAAATATGCAGGCACTATAAGCCTTTAGCCAGAAATTCCCAGCTCAGAAGGGCAGAGTCCAGCCTCTCCTCCCACAAGAGTGCAGACCATGAACCCTCTTAATGTAAAATAACTGGCCTGAAGCCCAAGTGCTTAAACCAGAAGTAATACACTTTTAGAATAACAGACACTGAGCCCTCAATCAGCAGTTCCCAACTTAGAAGGATGTAAGCTACCTGTCCTGCCACCACAGTGCAGGCCACAAACCTTCCTAATGTAAAACAACTGATCTGAAGCCCAAGTGCTTAATCCAAAAGACTTAGAATGATAGCTACACTTTAATCAAGTTACTACCAAGCAGTAATAAATACAACTGAATACTTTAAAGAATGCCTGGATTAGTGCTCAAGTTATACAAACAAAGCTAGATTCAGCAGGCCTGGATCTAGTCTATGCTACAGCAAACAAGGTGTACCAATTTCAGTAAGAAGCAGTTCAAATATGCAGGCACTATAAGCCTTTAACCAGAAATTCCCAGCTCAGAAGGGCAGAGTCCAGCCTCTCCTCCCACAAGAGTGTAGACCACGAACCCTCTTAATGTAAAATAACTGGCCTGAAGCCCAAGTGCTTAAACCAGAATTAATACACTGTTAGAATAACAGACACTGAGCCCTCAATCAACAGTTCCCAACTTAGAAGGATGTAAGCTACCTGTTCTGCCACTACAGTGCAGACCACAAACCTTCTTAATGTAAAACAACTGGTCTGAAGCCCAAGTGCTTAAACTAAAAGGCTTAGAATGAGTTACACCAAGCAGTAATAAATACAACTAAGTACTTTTAAGATGATGCAAAAGCAAAATAAAGTAGGAAGAAACACAAATACAGTAAAAGCAGATACATTATTATTTTTTTTTAAGTGGAAAGAGAGAAAGGAAAGAGAGAAAGGAGTAGCAGAAACTAAGCTGTTTGGCCTTCTCAAATGTTCTCCCTGTACTGGGTAGAATGAGGTAATGACACTAGACTGGGAGGAGGGTCCCAGATCAAATTTACACTAGGGGCGGGCAATTGCAAAGCCACCAACTATAAAAACACTATACCAACAGGGAGGGAGGGTGAGAAACAAACTGCAGAAATATTTCTCACAGCTGAAAAGCAGCAGTGAGCCTTTAAATGAAAGTTTTAAACAGCTAAAGGAGCCTCTAGAAAAAAGAGTTTAACTGCAACAAGTTATCAGAAACAAACAACCCAACAGATGCTTAATAAAAGTAGACAATTTCCAGTTAATACCTCACACACAGTGAAACTAGCTAGAAAAATACACAGTACACAAAGTACTTGAGATGTACTACCCTGGACTATATGAAGAGAGACATGATAGAGTTCACTGAATATGTGTCTCGGTCTGGTATGTTCCTAGCCTTAAGCATCATTCTACCATCACCTAGAATGATGCCACAATACAAACAGAAAATTATTGACTTTAACAATTGGCTTAGTTTCTGGTGTAATTCCAAGGGGCTCCAGATCCTGACAGCCTGGGAAGACATGACTGACAGATGACGATGCTTTGCCAGAGATGGCCTACATCTGTCTCCCTTGGGCTTCAGGCTTCTGGCAAGGGCTCTGCCTCCCCCACAGTGCCTTTTTTAAGCAATGCCATGAGGTCAAAACTACCAACATGAAAATTTCATCAAAACACAAATTAAAGGTCATGATGTTAATTGCTAGAAGTCTAAATGAGAAACTGCACTCATTGCAAACATTCATAACCCTGGAAGATGCTGACATTTGTGCAGTCATAGAAACCTGTTTCAGAGCTACAGAGAGCACCCCAGCCATACCAGGTTACTCAGCCTATCATACATTCTGACCCCAAATCATGGGCAGCAATGCAAAAGGAGGTGGAGTTGCAATATATATTAAAGACATACACATCTCCAGGCTGGTCAAACAGTATGATGCACAGGAGAAACTCCAGGTGCAGTTAACCTTTGGCAAGACCCCTATTCAAATCATAGTTAGCTACAGGCCCCCAACTTTGACTCAAGATGCCCACTCCACCTATCTGGACCTCTTTGAATCTATCAAGATTCAACCCTTTACCCTGATCCTAGTAAACTTTAACTATTCAACCATAGATTGGAAGAACTACTCATATCAAAACATAAATGCCGAGAGATTCCTTGATTTAGTCAGTGCAAATGCCTTGGACCAGTTGGTTGACACCCCCTAAAAGAGGTGATAATATCTTGGACTTGGTATTAACCAACATGAGTAACCACTGCAGCTTCCCTACAGTGTCATCTTCCCTGGTAAGATCGGAAAACAAAGTAGTTACTTTTGAAGTCACCATCTCCACTGACCCCCCCCCCCCAGCTAAAAAAAACTTCTCCAAAGCTGATTGCAACCTCCTGAGGGAAGGTATAAACAGATTCACAGCTCCCAACCCCTCCATAGCAACTGGCACATATGTCCAAACCTACACCAAAGTACTATACAACCATTTATATAGCTGCATGGAATCAGGAATACCCAACAGAACAAAATTATTCTCCTCAAGGAAGAGTAAACATGTCTGGTGGACATCTGCAATAAATAAACTCTATAATAAATGGAAAAAATTGCTGTCCAGGACCAACAAGGAGCAGGTGCCTAATTGGAAGCAATCTCTCCTTAGCCTGAACAAGCAAGTAAGAGCACTAGTGAAATCCTCCAAAGCAAGCTTCGAGTTCAAACTGGCCACATCTACTAAAGACAATCATAATGCCTTCTTCACATATGTCCGCAGTCTCAAAGGAGGCACTCAGATCTGCTCAGAAATGGTGGTCAAGGACACCACATAGACAACTGCCATAGATATAGCCAAACTGCTGGAGGACAAAGTCAGTGAAAACTTCACTCCTCTGTTTCCCCCATCAGTAAAATCAGGACATTGCAGCACCTTCCCCCCTCTCCTTATCTCTAAGGAGCAAGTTATCACTGCCCTCTAAAAGGCAAAAAAATACAGCCTCCACGGACCCAATAACACCCCAGGCTGCATCCTACATGAACTCAGGCGGGAACTTGCAGCACCATTAGGCACCCTATTCATTCAAAGTCTGAGTACCAGCTTCATTCTAGCTGAGTGGAGGACAGCCATTGTCATCCATTTGCACAAAGGTGGAGCGTTCACTGATCCAGGAAATTATAGACTCATCAGCCTAACTAGCCTGATCTGCAAGGCCATTGAATGGATTATCATGGACCTTATTAACAAGGACTTTGGCAACCTCCAAGCACTCGATCCCACACAGTTTGATTTCATCAAGGGAAGGTCATGCCTGTTAAATTTGGTAGACTTCTTTGAGACAGTCACCAAAGCCATGGACGAGTGGGAGATGGTGCATATCACCTACCCTGACCTGGCCAGAGCCTTCTATACTATTCCCTACTCAGGTATAGTAGATAAACTCTCTCAACTAGGCATCAATCCATATGTTATCAGATGGGTAGAAAACTGGCTCACTGATAGAACCCACCAAGTCAAAACAGGGGAAGTCACCTCAAGCAGTAGACCTGTAATGAGTGGTGTACCCCAGTCTTGGGGCCTCTGTTGTTTGGGATGTACTTTTCTGCAGTGTAGGCCAAAACCAGTTGGCTATGGCTGACCAAGTTTGCAGATGACTGCAAGCTAGGCGCTGTCATCAATTCCCCTAATGATGTGGACAACCTCCAAGAGGGTCTCACCAAAACAAATGACTGGTGCCAGAAACATGGCCTCAAACTGAATGCCAAAAAATGCATTATTATCCATTTTGGGGGAGTGATGTCCTCACAAATTATCACATTAATAACAAGGTCCTAAGCACACAATCAGTCATCAAGGACTTGGGCACCTAGGTTGATGGCAAAACTGACTTTTGACCACCAAGTTGCCTCCTTTGTACAGAAAGTTTTCTACATGGCCCACCTCATTAGTAACAGTATCTCATCCAGGGACAAGGAGGTCATAACATCCCTGTATCCTTCCTTTATAAGACCCATTATTGAGTACAATGTCCCTTTTGGCATGTACCTCACAAAGCACATGCAGCAGCTGGAGAAACCACAGAGATTCCTCACCAGGAGAATCCAGGGCCTCAAACATCTACCCTACACAGATAGGCTAAGAGACTTTTCCTTCTACACAGTCTCATAGAGAATCCTCAGAGGTGACCTCTGTCTGGTATACAAAGCAATCTCAGACCCCGCCTTGATGGGACTGCTGCAAATCAAGCTCCACTCCAGTAACCCACACACGTGACCTCAACTTGGTCTGTGACATCAATAAGACTTGTTAGCGGTACAGATTTGTATCGCAGAGACTCCCCTTTTGTGGAATAGACTCCCTCTCCACATTAAGCAGAGGAGCTCATTAACCTTTTTTAAGTGCAACCTGAATAACTGGATGGGGATCAGAAAATACACCCCTGGGATTCCACCTGTGTCCCTACTGGAGAGAGGCATCGGGTGATGACTTGTCGGAGCATGGGCTAAATTCTTGGCTAGGCTTGAAAGGACCTCAGGGTCAATAGCCTAGTAATTATGAACCAATAACACAAAAATAGAATGAGTTACATAAATGAAACCACTTGTTATCTTAATTGATGATAAGCTTAAATATGACCTACATCTACCCTGAGCCATAAGAAAACACACTGGAAACTGGGGTCACTGTACTGGGCAAGACAGTTTCTGAAAGACTCCACCTGAGATTCCATAGCTACCAACTTCCTACATTCAACCCTCCTGTATGTATCTCCCAACTTTACAAACCTTAGGGCCATCCTTTTAAAAAAACTTAACTCATGCTACAATAAAATAACAAAATTTGCAGTAAGCACTTCTCTAAAACGTCACCATTTCATAGTTCTTAGACAACTCCACTGGTTAGAACTCCCCCAACTACCTAATTTTCTGGGAACATGAAATGGTCCACAACTTAATTCATTTCCCAGAAAAATGACCTTCATGAAAAATATGCCCCAACTATACTCCAAACCTAGACTACTAAGATCAAACAACAAATCGCTCCTCACCACTTCCAAAACAAATAATTCAGCTGGGGATTTTCTATACTCCCACAAAGTTACAAGAATTTGGAACTCTATCCCTTTGCAATTAAAACAAACAAACAATACAGTTTATGTTGCTACTAAAACAACATCTGAACACAAGCTGCCCCTACTCCAGAACAACACCTAGATAGCTACTAATATGGCCACATTCTGCTACTTTTCCACATTATTTCTCTCACCAGACTCCCCTTCTACACTCCATCAACTACACATAGATAAGCAGGGTGAAGAGAATAGTCATTAGGAAAACTTTCTCTTGAATAACATCAATCTTTTCTCTAAGTAGCAAATGCGTCACCTTTCTCATCGCTAATTATATCAGACAGTAACTCATCAAAATGTCTCTATATCTTCATTCCAAACTTTTACTACATTACACACTCAAAGACTAATTACATTTTAGTAATCCATTCTACCTCTGCTTTTCACTTCTTCTTTTATTACTTCACAATATTTTATAAACTCAGTCATAGCATGCCATATTATTAATAAATCTGTAATGTATTCTGTCTCCTTCTTCTCCTTCTTCTTCTTCTCAGATTTCCCACATTATATAACTACCTACTTCTTTTCATTCCTTCCACAGCTTCTCAAAATGGTGTGGATAAAAAGTATTGGTTGTCACTGTTTTTCTATTTGTTATTCATACACCCTGCATCCTGCATATACAATTGTGAACACACTGTATTTCTACTAGTTTAATTTCTCTAAGACTTTTGGGTTTCTAATCCCATGATGGGAATGAACCTCATTCCTAAGTCAGGATACGATTAAAGTTCATGAAGTTAGTATTGTTTCAGTCTTTGATATTAGCCTGCAGTGCTCTTTGAAACACCCACAGTGTGGCCAGAAAATGACTCCTTCTGTATTTCATACTGAGTTACTTATACTGATAGCATATCTAAGTATAACTGTAAATTCTTTTTTATTAGACCTGCTGCTCATACTACTACTATTGGAATTGTCTGGGTATCCTTCTTCCACATTGCACTTGTTGTTACCTGCAACTCTTTTTATTTTATGACTTTGTGTCTCTCTAAACATAAACACTGTAATCGCTGGGCATAGCAATTTCAGTGATCAATGCCACTTTTGTCTTTTTTCATGGACTAAATTTTGTTTTATTGCATCTACTTTTTGAAGTGTTTGTAAAGGGTAATCTTGTGTGATACAAACTTTATCATTCTCTGCAATGATTTGTTGTTCATGTTTCCAAAGCTTTTCAACTACTTCAATATTGTAATGTTTACAATCCCCACTGTAACAGTTTTGCCACATTATTGTGCCTTTTACTATACAGGCACTCTGCCATGAGTATATCATACCCAGCAACAAGATGCATGACTGTTTCCAGTTCTTTTATGTAGAACCTGCATTTGTATGTTAACCCCACATGTTTAATAGACTTTGCAAACCAACTTGTACATAGTCCACTGTCCCAGGTCACTATTATTAACCTTTGTCTTTTAGTTTCAATTTACCTCTCCTTTACAATTCCTGTGGTCAAATCCTAATCAACATAAGGTTGTTCCAGGAAATGTCTGCATTTGCTACAATATGTATGCCTTTTCCACAGTTCTTTCTTTCTCATTTGACCCTTCTTATATTCTTTGTTTTTTGGCACATTCAGTTGTTATCTGATTTTTGTCTACTACTGATTTGATTTCCTTTCTCACTTGACACAGAAATGCTTCTACTAAACTAAGCAGAGAAGTCATCTTACACTTCTTCTCATTATGTTTTAAAATTTTCATTATGTTTGTATCTGGTGAGGTCAGCAAATAAATATGCAGTCCCATGAATGCTGATCTATACCTGTAATCAATTTTGAGGAAGCCCATACCGCCTTCAGAATGAGGAATATACAGTCTTGGTATACACTGATTTTTATATTTCATTTGATAAGAATAAAACATTTTTTTCTTGTTTTCCTGTCTAACTAATCCAATACTGTTTGGGGACAGTCAGCCATCTTAAAACTATAAGTTAGAACCAAACAGCACATTGGTTTACAGCTTGGACTTTATTCCTAGATGTCAATGCAATTTTCAGTATTAGTTATTTGTTTTCTGAAGTATTCCTTAATGATTTTTATTTGCATTTGTTCAAGTTTTATTGCTGATCCTTCATCAGCTCCAAAAATGTATATACTTCCTCTTGCTCAAATTCCCTTATATTATATTCCTGACCCAAACTGATATTTTCTTGGTGTGCAACTTTCCTGTTTTAAACATAGTTTTTGAAGATTTATCAAAACCAAATGACATTGCTATATGCTTTCAATACGTCATCTGATGAACTAAGGGATTTTAAGGCATCCACAAACAGTAGATGAACAATCATTAAGCAAGGTTGTTTTCTATGAGCCATATTGTAATCATGGCCTAA